>NC_041380.1:323803513-324038504 GCF_002162155.2 Triticum dicoccoides | reverse complement strand
TCCACCCTCGTGGCCAGGTGGTTGATCCCCCTGCTGTGTTTTCAGTTCCAGATATTCTCAAATATTCTAGAAAAAATCATATTCCATTTTCAGGGCATTTGGAGAACTTTTATTTTCAGGGTATTTTTATATTACATGGATAAACCAGAAAACAGACAGAAAAAATACTATTTTTACTTTATTTCAACTAAATAACAGAAAGTAGAAGGAGGGTACAGAAGGTTGTGCCTTCTAGTTTCATCCATCTCATGCTCATCAAAAGGAATCTACTAACAAGGTTGATCAGGTCTTGTTAACAAACTCATTCCGAATAAAATGGAACCGGAGAAATTTCGAATAACACTATGTTACCTCAACGGGGATATGCACATCCCCAATAATAAGAATATCATATTTCTTCTTGACAGTAGGACGAGGAAATTCAAAACCTCCAAATATAATCGATTGAAATTTTCCAATAGAGTTGATACTTTGAACTTCAGGTTGTTTCCTCGGAAAGTGTACCATATGCTCATTACAATTAACGTGAAAAGTGACATTGCCTTTGTTGCAATCAATAACAGCCCCTGTAGTATTCAAAAAAGGTCTTCCAAGAATGATAGACAAGCTATCGTCCTCGGGAATATCAAGAATAACAAAGTCCGTTGAAATAGTAACGTTTGCAACCACAACAGACACATCCTCACAAATACCGACAGGTATAGCAGTTGATTTATCAGCCATTTGCAAAGATATTTCGGTAGGTGTCAACTTATTCAAGTCAAGTCTACGATATAAAGATATAGGCATAACACTAACACCGGCTCCAAGATCACATAAAGCAGCTTTAACATAGTTTCTTTTAATGGAGCATGGTATAGTATGTACTCCCGGATCTCCAAGTTTCTTTGGTATTCCACCTTTAAAAGTATAATTCACAAGCATGATGGAAATCTTAGCTTCCGGTATCTTTCTTTTATTTGTAACAATATCTTTCATGTACTTAGCATAAGGATTCATTTTGAGCATATCAGTCAATCGCATACGCAAAAAGTTAGGTTTAATCATTTCAGCAAAGCGCTCAAATCCTCATCATCCTTTTTCTTGGATGGTTTGGGAGGAAAAGGCATGGGTTTCTGAACCCATGGTTCTCTTTCTTTACCATGTTTCCTAGCAACAAAGTCTCTTTTATCATAACGTTTATTCTTTGATTGTGAGTTATCAAGATCAATAGCAGGTTCAATTTCTACATCATTGTCATTACTAGGTTGAGCATCATCATGAACATCATAATTAACATTTTCACTAGGTTCATGTTCATTACCAGATTGTGTTTCAGCATCAGAAATAGATATATCATTTGGATTCTCAGGTGGTTCAGCAATAGGTTCACCAGAAGCATGCAAAGTCCTATCATTTTTCTTTTTCTTCTTTTTATAAGGACTAGGTGCATCAATATTATTTCTCTAAGAATCTTGCTCAATTCTCTTAGGGTGGCCTTCAAGATACAGAGGTTCCTGAGTCATTCTACCAGTTCTAGTAGCCACTCTAATAGCATAATCATTTTTCTTACTATTCATTTCATTGAGCTAATCATTTTGAGCCTTAAGTACTTATTTTACTTGAGTGGTAACCATAGAAGCATGTTTAGTAATGAGTTTAAGTTCACCTCTAACATCAGCCATGTAATTACCCAAGTGTTCAAGCGTGTCGGAATTGTATTTCAATTGTCTACCAAAATAAGCATTGAAGTTTTCTTGTTTGACAATAAAATTATCAAACTCTTCTAAGCATTGTATAGCAGACTTATAGTGAGGAATATCACCTTCATCAAATCTATAGAGAGAATTTACCTTTACTACCTGTGTTAGGTTATCAAGACCATGAGGTTCTTCAATAGGTAATGGATTAAGATCATATGTTTCTTCAACAGGCGGTAGATCAAGACCATGTATTTCTTCAATAGGAGGTAAATTATTAACATCTTCAGCTTTAATACCTTTTTCTTTCATAGATTTCTTTGCCTCTTGCATATCTTCAGGACTGAGAAATAGAACACCTCTCTTCTTTGGAGTTGGTTTAGGAATAGGCTCAGGAATTGGCTCTGGAGCTGGCTCAGGAAGTGTCCAATTATTTTCGTTTGTCAACATATTATTCAATAAAATTTCAGCTTCATCCGGTGTTCTTTCCCTGAAAACAGAACCAGCACAACTATCCAGGTAATCTCTGAAAGTATCGGTTAGTCCATTATAAAAGATATCAAGTATTTTATTTTTCTTAAGAGGATGATCAGGCAAAGCATTAAGTAACTTGAGAAGCCTCCCCCAAGCTTGTGGGAGACACTCTTCTTCAATTTGCACAAAGTTGTATATTTCCCTCAAAGCAGCTTGTTTCTTATGAGTGGGGAAATATTTAGCAAAGAAGTAATAAATCATATCCTGGGGACTACGCACACAAACAGGATCAAGAGAATTAAACCATACCTTAGCATCACCCTTTAATGAGAACGGAAATATTTTAAGGATATAAAAGTAGCAAGATCTCTCATCATTAGTGGACAGGGTGGCTATATCATTTAATTTAGTAAGATGTGCCACAACAGTTTCAAATTCATAGCCATGAAAAGGATCAGATTCAACCAAAGTAATTATATCAGGATCAACAGAGAATTCATAATCCTTATCGGTAACACAAATAGGTGAAGTAGCAAAAGCAGGGTGAGGTCTCATTCTATCATTAAGAGATTGCTTATTCCATTTAGCTAATAACCTCTTGAGTTTATATCTATATTTGCAAGCTAAAATAGCTAAAGAAGCTTCTTTATCAAAAACATAACCCTCAGGAATAACATGCAAGTTTTCATCATCACTTTCATCGATACAATCAGTTTCAATAATTTCTTTCTCTCTATCCCTAACAATTTGTTCATCAAGAAATTCACTAAGGGGCATAGTAGTGTCAAGCATAGAAGTAGTTTCATCATAAGTATCATGCATAGAAGAAGTGGCATCATCAATAACATGCAACATATCAGAACGAATAGCAGAAGCAGGTTTAGGTGTCGCAAGCTTACTCAAAACAGAAGGTGAATCAAGTGCAGAGCTAGATGGCAGTTGCTTACCTCCCCTCGTAGTTGAGGGACAAATCTTTGTTTTTGGATCTCTCAAGTTCTTCATAATGATAAGCAGATACAAATCCCAAGTGACTCAAAGAATAGAGCTATGCTCCCCAGCAATGGCACCAAAAAATAGTCTTGCTAACCCACAAGTATAGGGGATCGCAACCGTTTTCGAGGGTAGAGTATTCAACCCAAATTTATTGATTCGACACAAGGGGAGCCAAAGAATATTCTCAAGTATTAGCAGCTGAGTTGCCAATTCAACCACACCTGGAAACTTAATATCTGCAACAAAGTATTTAGTAGCAAAGTAATATGATAGTAGTAGTAACAGTAGCAAAAGGTAATGATAACAAAAGTAATGTTTTTGGTATTTTGTAGTGATTGTAACAATAACAACGGAAAAGTAAATAAGCAAAGAACAATATATGGAAAGCTCGTAGGCAATGGATCGGTGATAGAGAATTATGCCGGATGCGGTTCATCATGTAACAGTCATAACCTAGGGTGACACAGAACTAGCTCCAATTCATCAATGTAATGTAGGCACATATTCCGAATATAGTCATACGTGCTTATGGAAAAGAACTTGCATGACATCTTTTGTCCTACCCTCCCTTGGCAGCGGGGTTCTAATGGAAACTAAGGGACATTAAGGCCTCATTTTAATAGAGTACCCGAACAAAGCATTAGCACATAGTGAAATACATGAACTCCTCAAACTATGGTCATCACCGGGAGTGGTCCCGATTATTGTCACTTCTGGGTTGCCGGATCGTAACACATAGTAGGTGACTATAGACTTGCAAGATAGGATCAAGAACACACATATATTCATGAAAACATAATAGGTTCAGATCTAAAATCATGGCACTCGGGCTCTAGTGACAAGCATTAAGCATAGCAAAGTCATAGCAACATCAATCTCAGAACATAGTGGATACTAGGGATCAAACCCTAACAAAACTAACTCTATTACATGATAGATCTCATCCAACCCATCACCGTCCAGCAAGCCTATGATGGAATTACTCACACACAGCGGTGATCATCATGAAAATGGTGATGGAGGATGGTTGATGATGACGACGGCGACGAATCCCCCTCTCCAGAGCCCCGAACAGACTCCAGATCAGCCCTCTCGGTAGGTTTTAGGGCTTGGCGGCGGCTCCGTATCGTAAAACGCGATGATTTCTTCTCCTTGATTTTTTCTCCCTGAAAGCAAATATATAGAGTTGGAGTTGAGGTCGGAGGAGCTCTAGGGGGACCACGAGGTAGGGGGCGCGCCCTAGGGGGGAGGGCGCGCCCCCACCCTCGTGGACAGGGTGTGGGCCCCTGGTCTTCATCTTTTGCAAGGATTTTTTATTATTTCCAAATAGACGTTCCATGGAGTTTTAGCTCATTCCGAGAACTTTTGTTTCTGCACATAAATAACACCATGGAAAGTCTGCTGAAAACAGCGTCAGTCTGGGTTAGTTCCATTCAAATCATGCAAGTTAGAGTCCAAAACAAGGGCAAAAGTGTTTGGAAAGTAGATACGATGGAGACGAATCATCCTACCCTCCCGAGCCGCTGCGGGTGCGCGAGCCACTTTTGTTCGTCCTTTCCTTTCTTCCTGCACTTCAAGAAACAAGCATGGGACCCTACGGGGGCGATTAATGAACCATGATTTCCAAGTTGCTATGTTATGCTTATTGTTCTTGTGTTGTGTTGTGGCACTCATGTTTCATGTAGACGTAGGAGGATAACTTAGCTTGGTGCGCCCGGGGTAATTTCATGTCTCGTGGTGCGCCTTCTGGGACCTGGTGACTGATACGTCCATTTTACATCATGCTTTTATATCGATATTTATTGCATTATGGGCTGTTATTAAACGTTATGTCACAATATTTATGCCTATTCTCTCCTATTTTACAAGGTTTACATAAGGAGGGAGAATGCCGGCACCTAGAATTCTAGGCTGGAAAAGGAGCAAATATTAGAGACCTATTCTGCACAACTCCAAAAGTCCTGAAACTCCACGAAAGTTATTTTTGGAAATAATAAAAAATATTGAGCGGAAGAAGTACGCTAGAGGGGGACCCACCTGGCCACGAGGGTCGGGGCGCGCCCTACCCCCCAGGGCGCGCCCCCTGCCTCGTGGGCTCCCCGTTGGCTCTCCGGTGGCCATCTTCTGCTATATGAAGTCTTTCGTCAACGAAAAAATCATATGCAACCTTTCGGGACGAGACTCCGCCGCCATGAGGCGGAACCTTGGCGGAACCAATCTAGGGCTCCGGCAGAGCTGTTCCGCCGGGGACACTTCCCTCCGGGAGGGGGAAATCATCGCCATCGTCATCACCAATGCTCCTTTCATCGGGAGAGGGCAATCTCCATCAACATCTTCACCAGCACCATCTCCTCTCAAAACCCTAGTTCATCTCTCTTGTATCCAATTATTGTCTCCAAGTCCGGGATTGGTACTAGTAGGTTGCTAGTAGTGTTGATTACTCCTTGTAGTTAATGCTAGTTGGTTTATTTGGTGGAAGATCATATGTTCAGATCCTTTATGCATATTAATACCCCTCTGATTATGAACATGAATATGCTTTGTGAGTAGTTACGTTTGTTCTTGAGGACATGGGAGAAGTCTTGCTATTAGTAGTCATGTGAATTTGGTATTCGTTCGATATTTTGATGAGATGTATGTTGTCTAGCCTCTAGTGGTGTTATGTGAACATCGACTACATAACACTTCACCATTATTTGGTCCTAGAGGAAGGCATTGGGAAGTAATAAGTAGATGATGGGTTGCTAGAGTGACAGAAGCTTAAACCCTAGTTTATGCGTTGCTTCGTAAGGGGCTGATTTGGATCCGTATGTTTCATGCTATGGTTAGGTTTACCTTAATACTTTTGTTGTAGTTGCGGATGCTTGCAATAGAGGTTAATCATAAGTGGGATGCTTGTTCAAGTAAGAACAGCACCCAAGCACAGGTCCACCCACATATCAAATTATCAAAGTACCGAACGTGAATCATATGAACGTGATGAAAACTAGCTTGACGATAATTCCCATGTGTCCTCGGGAGCGCTTTTCTCCATATAAGAGTTTGTCCAAGCTTGTCCTTTGCTATAAAAAGGATTGGTGCACCTTGCTGCACTTTATTTACTTTTGTTACTTGTTGCTCGTTACAAATTATCTTATGACAAAACTATCAGTTACCACTTATTTCAGCATTTGCAGAGAATACCTTGCTGAAAACCGCTTATCATTTCCTTCTGCTCCTTGTTGGGTTCGACACTCTTACTTATCGAAAGGACTACGATAGATCCCCTATACTTGTGGGTCATCAGTGATGCCTCCTTGTTGCTGGCTTAGGAGTCGTTGACCTTAGGAGTCATCACAAAGCTGCAGAATTTGTTAGGTCGTCCGCTGGGTGTTTTATCCTTCCCTGCGCGAGGCCTTAGTCATGGGCTAATCATGGCCCGGTGCACCATGTCATGGTACCCGTGGGGCACAGACTTAGGAGGGTTCTACAAGCCAAGCTCAATTGAGGGTGCCTTCCGAAGATTTAGGAGAGCCGAAGCGACAGAGCTTTGGCGAGGTGTGTCTGCGGTTTAGGCTAGCCAAGCACGCGCACGCACCAGCCCAGCCCCCCGCGCGAGGTGCATGAGGGAGAGTGTCGCGCCACTGCCGCCCTCCCTGGCGCAAAACAAAGAACGAGCGAAGAAGCTGAGAAAGAAGGGGAAACCCAGCCAAGCAATCGATAGAGAACACCAGAACTCCAAATTCCATTAAAAGGGGCTGCAAACCAACTACAGAAAGCAAATGAACAGCCGCGTCCGGCACCTGGTGTCTTCTCACCAGCGCGGAGCTAAGTGCTGCCACTAGGATGTGGGAGGGAGCCCCCGAGGCCCGAGGGCGGCACTCCGGAGACTCCGGGGCGTATACAGACCCACTCATTATTATGTGAGAGTGTCACGAGCGGAGACCTTCACAGGCACTGGGCCTTGCTTCATGGGTAGAACTTCCGGAGGTGCTTCCAGGCGTTCTGGATGCATGGGGATCCCATCCTACGTCTCCAGGCGTGCGGCGCCAGGCCTAGAGACGCGGGCAATTCTAAACAGGCCCTCCCACATGGGCGAGAGCTTATGGAGCCCTTCCCTGGAGAGCACCCACCTCAGGACGAGATCACCCACTTCGAGCATTCTGGAGCAAATGCTGCGGCAGTGGTATCGCTATAGCGCCTGCTGGTACCTTGCCGCTCGGAGCGAGACTTGGTGGTGGTGTTCCTCCCCAAGCACGAGATCCATCCCCCACGCGGTGTCCTGGCATGCCTCATCAAACTCCAAGACTCGTGCGGAGTGATGCTTGACCTCGTGAGGGAAAACCGCTTCGGCTCCGTAGACGAGGAAGAATAGAGTTTCACCCATTGGCTTGGTGGCGGTGGTACGGATGGACCACAACACGGACTGGAGCTCGTCGTACCAGCCCCTGTCGCAGGCCTCGAGCTTCTTCTTAAAGGTCCTTGTCTTTAGGCCTCTCAGGACCTCCGCGTTGGCGCGTTCAGCCTGGCCATTGCTCCTGGGGTGTGCCACTGAGGCATAGCATATGTGCATTCCAAGGTTAGCACATTATGTTTTAAAGAGATTGTTAGCAAACTGTGAGCCGTTGTTGGTGATGATGCGATTAGGGACCCCAAAACGGCTCACTAGGCCCTTGATGAACTTGACTACGGAGCCGACGGGGATGGTGCGGACTGCTTCCACCTCCGCCCACTTGGAGAACATGTCGATGGCGACGTAGAGGTAGGGATAGCCCATGGGCGCTAGGGGGAATGGCCCCAGAATATCCAACCCCCAGACCGCAAACGGCCATGAGAGTGGGATAGTCTGGAGGCCCTGAGCAGGCTAGTGGATTTGCTTGGCATGGAACTGGCAGGCCTCGCAGGATCTCACCAGCTTAGTTGCGTCATTGAGCGCCGTGGGCTAGCAGAAACCGCTGCGGAATGCCTTGCCCACCAGGGTGCGTGACGATGAGTGGTGCCCGCAGCCCCCGCCGTTTATGTCAGCTAACAGCTCGCACCCTTCTCCCTAGAGACACATCGCAAAGAAACATCATTCGGCCGTTTTCGCTACAACTCACCATCTTGAATGTAGTACGCCGTAGCCTGCCGGGCCACGCGCTCAGCGTCCTCCTCCTTCTCCGGCAGTGTCCCTTGCGTCAGGTACACCCTGAACTCTTCGGTCCAACACCCCTCCTGGCGCTCGAGTGCTAGGAGCAGGCGGGCTCCGGAGGTTGGGCTGTAGGTTGGGGCTCCTGAGGCTGGTGGTGGGGGAAGCCCCTCCCGAGGCAGCGCTGGGTCCGCAGCTGGAGGGGCTGCAGAAGGCTTGAAGAGCCGTTCTTCGAAGATGCCGGGCTCCTGAGGCAGGCGCCTAGATGCCCTCTTGGCGATCTCTTCGGCTTACTTGTTCGTGTCGCGCGGCACATGCTACAGTTCCAGGCCCTAGAATTGTTTCTCCATTTTGCGTACCTCCGCGAGGTATGCCTCCATGTGCTCGTCCTTCGGCTCGTAAACCTTGTTGGAGAAGTTGACGAGGAGCTGCGAGTCACCCCTGATGGTGATGCGTTTCACTCCCAAGGCCGACGCAGCCTTGAGGCCCTCGTACTCCGCAATGTTGCTGGAGACCTTCTCGCCCTGCTAGAAGTAGAGATGCACGGCATAGTAGAGCTTGTCCTAGGTTGGCGAGATGAGAACGGCTCCAGTCCCCGCATCCTGACGCGTGAACACGTCGTCGAAGTACATGACCCAGCCATCGGGTGCTTCACTTCCTGGCGAGAGGGATCGGTCCTCACCCACTTCGGGTTCCAGGGCGTCGGTCCATTCTACCACGAAGTCAGCGAGGGCGGCTCCCTTGATGACCCTGGTTGTGCTAAACTCTAGCCGGAATGCCTGCATCTTGATGTTCCACTTGGCGACTCTTCCCACTGCGTTGGGGCTCCGGAGCACCCTCTCAAGTGGGTAAGCCGAGACGACCTTAATGGAGTGGCCTGGAAGTAGTGATGCAGCTTGCGCGAGGCCACTAGGAGTGCGAGTAGAAGTTTCTGTAGCATGGGGTAACGTGCTCTTGCATCTCGTAACACCGGGCTGACGAAGTACACCGGGTGCTCGACGAGGGAGGGGGCATCGATGGAGCCCGAGGCCTCCGGAGGTGGGGACACCTCCCGAGGACAGGGCTCCTCTGGAGCTTGGTCACCCAGCAGGGCTCCCGTTGTCCCAACAGCACCGTCTTGTGGGACTTGACCGTCTGTTGATGCCGCTGCAGCCTTAGGGGCGCCGTCTTGGTGCCGCATCGGCTCCGCCGAAGATGCGGCGTCACATGGCAGGTCCTTGGTCTGGCGCTCCTCCCGGACCGCTATCAGCACCCCACTGGCGGAATGAGGTGTGGCAGCGAGGTAGAGCACCAGGGGCTTGAGGGCATGAGGAACTACCATCACTGGTGGGCTGGTCAGGTACCTCTTGAGATCTGAAAATGCCAGGTCGGCCTCCAGGGTCCACTTGAACAGGCCCTTCTTTTTCATCAGCTTGAAGCATGGCAGGGCGCGCTCCCCCGGCTTGGAGATAAAGCGCCCCAACGAGGTCACGAAGCCCGCGAGCTTTTGCATTTCCTTGATGGTTTGTGGCGGGCTCGTGTCTTCTATTGCCTTGACCTTCTTCGGATTTGCCTCGATCCCCCTGTGCGAGACGAGGAAGCCTAGCAGCTTCCCAGAGGGGACGCCGAACACACACTTCTCCGGGTTGAGCCAAAGATCCACTTGGCACACCCTTAGGTGATGTTCGATCACCCTTCTTGGGAACCCCACTAGCTGCTTGGGCTCCCAGGCGAATACTTCCTTGTTCGCGCGCAGGAAGTTCACTAGTGCTTCTTCTTGGTCCCGGTCGAGGCCGGTGCCTATGGTGAAGGTGTCCCACGTGGCCCCATCCTCCTCGACCGGTACTTCCTTCGTCTTGGCCCAATCTTGAGTGAAAAGCTGCTTCTTTTTCGCTGGTGCAACCCCTTTAGCCCCTGGGGCGGCTTCATCAGCCTGGCGTGCCGCCGCGGTGGCCCTGAAGACGAGCTTGAGAGCCGCCACGGCTTCTTTGGTGTCCCCAGCTACGGTGAGTACGCCTCTACTTCCCGGCAACTTCATGAGGTTGTAGGCTGGATGAGTCGCTGCCATGAACTGAGCCAAGGTAGGGGCGTTGTATGGGAGGCCAATGCGAATAATGTCAAAGTCGATGAGCTCTATTCGGTAGTTGTCGCGGGTACCAAAGGTGACTGGAAGGCAGATCTGCCCTAAAGGGCTGGTGGAACCGCTGCCGACTCCGAAGAAGGGCTTGGTGGGGCGCAGCCGTTCGTGCGGCACGTGGAGCAAGCTAAAAGCTTCCACCGAGAGCATGTTGAGGCCAGCTCCACCATCGATGAGGGTCTTGGTGACCGCCACGTTGCAGATGGTGGGCACGCAAAGCATCGGGAGAGCGCCTGAGCCCACGGCGGTTGCTGGATGGTCCCTTGAGTCAAACGTGAGGTCGGCCTTGGGCGCCGCCCATCCCGGAGGAGCCCCCTGCTGCATGCGGGCGGCGCCTATTTGGCAGAAGAACTGCTTGACGTGGCGATCTGAGGGCGTCGCCTACGAGCCACCGAGGAAGGCCGTGGCGGCAAGGGGCGATGGTCCCGCAAAGCGTGCGACGAAGAGGTCGCGCAGCTCCTCCCAGGAGGACATAGAGGATCCCAGCAGGTTGAGCAGCCAGGCGCACGGCACGCCAGCGAGGGCCATGGGGAACCGGTTGGCCATGACCTTGTCGTTGCCCCGGCTTCCAGAACGACCTCCTCGTACGCCAATAGGAATGACGCTGGATCCACCGCGCCATCATAGCGAGGCGGCATCTCCATCTTGAACTTGTGCAGCCGCCGTACATGCCGCAATGCAGGGGCGAGGGATCGGAGGCCCGAGGCGCCGCTGTGTGCATCCGTCGATCCAGTTGGAGAAGCGGTGTCGTCCATGGGAGCCGGCCGGGGAGATGAAGCGGGCGGAGAGATGAGGCTTTGGCGCACCCCTACCGGGCGCGCCAAATGTCGGATCGTGGGTTCCGGCAAACACTTGAGGTTCGAACACTGGGGTGCACACGAAGAACTCTCTCTCTCTCTCTAGCTCACTCGCTTAACGATCCACGACCTAGCTCGACGAACCCGGGGAACATGAGACACAGAGATTTATACTGGTTCAGGCCATCGTTGTGGTGTAATACCCTACTCTAGTGTGTGGTGGTGGATTGCCTCGCAGGCTGAGGATGAACTAGTACAATGGTCAAACAACCTCACGAGGAGAGGTGTTCTTGGGCTCAGAGAGATGGTGAGGGTTCGGATGGAGCAGATCCAATCCAAGATGAGTTGCCCCTTCTATGGTGGTGGCTAGTCCTATTTATAGAGGCCCTGGTTCTCTTCCCAAATATTAGGTCAGAAGGGATCCCACAACGGCTAGATTTGAAGGGGTGCAGCTAGTACAAGCTTTCCTGACAAAAGTAGTCTTTGCCTGCCAAAGGCTCTGGTGGTGACACTATTCCGAGCTCCACAATGACCTCCGTCCTACCGTCCTACTGGTCTTGGTCTTGTTGCACCGATATGGAAACCTTTGCCTGATGCCTCGGGACTTCCGCACCTGCGCTTGCCCCCTTGGCATCAAAGGGGAAACTGGTACACTTCCCCCACTGGCGGTCGCCTGGCATTGGTCGTCATGGCTCACGTCACGTGAACCTCGCGAGGTGCCCCTTGCATAGCTATCTCCGCTCCTCGGGAGCCAGCCTAGTGAGGCTGCCCCTAGGGAGGTCTTGGTGTCGTTCGCCTCATGAGGTTCGCCCCCTCGCGAGGGTCTTGAGCTACTGTCGTCGATGTTGGGCCGTGCTAGGCCGTTGGTGGAGCCACGCCGTGGGCCGCAGGCATGCAAGTCTGGGGACCCCCATTCCCAGGACACCGACATGAACATGGAATATGTGCCTTGTTATCCCAAAATTTTCAAGCTCGAGTATCTTTTGTCTCATCTGTAGTGAAACTCCCGCCTCTTCATCCCGCGTCGCGCCTTGTTATCTCGAAATTGCGATGCGCGCGAAAACTCCCTCCTCATCCGAAATTGGTCCCGCAGCCCAGACACGTGAAATCCCCCTTCTACCCCTCAGCCAGAAATGCCAGCTCAATGTAGCGTAGTCAAAACCGGTGGGGGTACGCTGGTAACTTACCCTACATTTCAAACAAGCGCGTCCCTAAGCCATGGCTCCCCCCACCTTTCCCTTCATCCCCCCATTCGTACACCGAGGCCGCCAAAACCCGCGAAACCCCACGATCCTCCGTCGGCCTCCTGACCGCCGCCCAGCCGGAGACTCTTCCTCGATGACGTCGTCCACCGCAACAGCTAACCGTCCCTCATCCACTGCACCGGATGAGGATCCGTTGTCGATCTTTTTGTCCCGCTGGATCAGCCGCCCCGTCCTCCACCTCCAAGGAGTTGCCTCGACATTTGCCTCGTCTATCGCGCCACCTCCATCCTCACAGCGCCGTCCTGACCTGCCCCACCGGAATTGCAGCACCCTCACCAATTCCTCCGATGAAGCCGAGGCCTACTCGGCGCCACCAAGGAGGTTCTGCACTCACCACTGCATTTTATCTTTTATTCGATCTCATGGGGCTACCGGTGCTCGATACCGAGCAGCCATGGCGGGTCTCCATCAACGGCGCCGCCGCGGGCCCCTTCATCAACGTCATCTCTCCCCCCATGTCGTTGCTTCCTCGGCGGCGACTTCCACAGCGGCACTACCTGCACCTAATCCGGCTCTCGCTCGCGCTGGTGCTGTTGCTGCTACTCCGGCTCTCGCTCGCGCTGCGGCTCTGTTCTTGCTGTCGGTCGCAATGCTGCACTGCTCTTGCTTTCGTTCGTGCTGCTGCTCGGCTCTGCTATTACTGTCGGTCGCGCTACTGCTCCACTCTTGCTCTCATTCGTGCTGCTGCTCTGCTCTTGCTCTCGCTCGCGCTACTGCTGCTGCACGACCTCCGGCAGCTATAGGAGTTGCTGCTTTAGCACTCCCTCATGATGCTGCTGCATGACTGGCTCCCTGCTAGTGCATTCCCTGCTTGAGCAGCTGCTGATTTAGATCACTGCTTCTCTGCTACTAGTGGTCGAACGCCCTAAACATCTATTGCAATGCTCTGCTACTAGTTCAATCAGTTTCGATGGTAAAATTCAGTTTCGACTGTAAAGTTCAGTTTCTTTAGTTAAGTTCAGAGTGAACAGCATTTACAACATCTGTCGGAGCGGCCGTGGCACGGCTGATGCGTTTTACATCTAACACTTTTTGGTGATGTATTTTACATCATCCATTGCAGATGATATTAGAGTCCCACTTCAAATTAACGTTGTCTGTCTTGTCCTGCTTCAGCCTTGCCGCCGCACACCTCACTGGAGCTGCTACAACGACGGAACCGTCCATCACAGTGGAGCAGTACCCTCGGCGCCATTTCGAGAGGCCTCAGATCTTCTTCCCCGCCTCCGACAGTCACACCAGCATCACCATCCTCTACGTCCAACCCAATGATGCTGAGGTCCCCAAGGCTATACCAAAGAGGTAGTACACTCATCGCATGACTTTGTTACTCTGCATTCATGTCGATCCCTCAGGGATCCTTTGCTATGGAACTACTATGGTACTACTATTCGTGCATTTGGTTAGAAGGAGTGGAGCAAAGCAAAACTAGAGGATTTTTTTCCCTTTGGTGTCTCTTTCAAAGAAAAAATGTAGGAATTTCAATATCCACTTGGACGTCCTTTTCAAATTAATATGCATGAAGAACATGACTAATTGCATTACTAGCATAATAAGATTCTTATTTTTTTTCATTTTCACGTGGTTTGACTTTAATTTGACCATGTTTCTCCATTCATGTCTTCTTCCAATTCATGTGAACCAAACACCCAGGTTGACAGAAATCCTATGTTTCCAAATGCTCTGTTTTGCACGTCCATTCTTATCCTATTCCTGTGTTTTTCCTATCCCTGCGTTTATAGAATCCTCCAATTCTAAGGATCCCTTGTAGATTTACTTCATTTTTAGATGGGCGTCAAAGGAAACTCTGTGTGTTATGTCCTGCTCCTGTCGTGCGGTCATCCACCCCACCTGAGGTGCACCATCGACGGAAGCGTTCACTGCAGCAGAGATTCCCCCTACAGACTTTCTTTCGCCGCTTCAGATCATCTTCCCCATTGCCGGCAGCCACGCCAACTGCATTACCATCATCGACTTAGCAGATGAACCCGAGGACTACACAGTTCCGGAAGAGAGGTCACACTCTTTCATGTTTGCTTATGTTATACATCAGTTATTATTACCTGCTACTTTATCATTCAAACTTGAGTTTTAAAATGCCCGTGGGGCACATATTGAGGCAGCAATGAATAGTATATGTCTACTATCTGGTTCATCTGGGGTCTTCTATGTGGTTCATGTTCGGTGGGCAACAAACAGTAGATGATCCATTGTCTATCTTTTTAAACTGAAGATATAATCTACCTACTATCATTAGTTTTGGATCTATGCACTTGTTTGCTACCATTAGTCTTGATTTCTGCATGCACCCCTTAGGCCTTACATAATCTAACTATTTTTATTATTATGCATGTCAGTTATTGTACACAATCATACTGAACATGTAGAGAAAAAGAGAAGACTGTTGCGTGGGAACATGCAGACGCCGCTCCATGGTGGGCAAAGTGGGGCCCCCCTCCCGCCATTCCAGATTGTATTCCAGAGAAAGATAAATGTTTAGATGGGGGTTCTGAGGGAGCCGATCACTCCTATTTACCACCTGAGTTGTTTGCTCTAACCTGGCATGTTGATGTTGGTCATATCAAGCATATGGCGCCTCGCATTGCTTACATTATACATCTTGTATGTCATCAGCTTAGTTTAGATTTGCTTTGTGTGAATGCCAATTATTTGGTTTCTTTTATACTCCCACCATTCCTAAATATTTGTCTTTTTAGAGATTTCAACAAGTGATTAAATACGGATCAAAATGAGTGAATCTACACTCTAAAATATGTCTATATACATCTGCATGTGGTAGTCCATTTGAAATCTCTAATAAGAAAAATATTTAGGAATGGAGGGAGTATATGGGAATTATGCAATGCCATCTTCTTTAGCCAGGCATCATATACGTGAATCATGCAATGCCATCCTGTTTAGCCAGTCATCGTATATGTGAATTGTATCGTGCCATATTTTTTTCATAATGTATTCCATTTGTCAACAATGTTTGTACATTCATCTACTCTTCCTGTGCATCAGCCATTTGAGTCGATCATGGAAATATCTGGAGTGAAAACAAGGTCTTCTAAGCAGTCAGTGCTACCTGTCGATGCAGATGTCTTGCTGGTTACAGATAGCTCCTCAGAGGAGGATTCAGAGACAGATGACCAGTCGTATCCCCCCCCCCCCCGAGGTGCATGCTCTAACTTGGCAGGGTTATATTGCTCATATCATGCATATGGTGTCTTGCATTGCCATGCCTTCTGCTTAGATTAGACATGCTTTGTGTGAATGCCTCCTGTTTGCTTTCTATATCAGATATGTGAATTATGCAATGCCATGTTTTTCAGCCAGTTATCATATATGTGAATTATGCACCGCCATGTAGCTACGCATCATATATGTGAATTATCTCATGTCATCTTTCTTTTCATTACGTATTTCATTTGTCGACAATCTGTGTATATTGAACTACTCTTCATCTATATCAGGCATTTGAGCCAGTTATGGAAAAATCAGGAGTGAAAGCAAGGTCTTCAGAGCAGGCAATGGTACCTGTTGAAGCATATATCTCGATGGTTACAGGTAGCTCCTCAGAGGAGGATTCAAAGACAGATGACCAGTCCTATATCCCACCTGAGGTTTATGCTCTAAGTTCCAATGTTTATATTTTTCATATCATGCATATGGTGTCTCGCATTGCTTAGTTTAGACATCATATGCACAATATTGAATTCCATCTGCTTAGTTTAGAGATCATACATGCGAGTGTCAGCTGCTTAATATATGAATCAATTATGTCAATTATATCATGCCATCATGTATACTTAGACAACATGTATGTGAATTGTTTCATCCCAACCTATTTTAGAAAGACATCATATAGTTTTGTCATGTCATCATGTTTAGATACCCATCATATGTTGAATTATGCCATTATATCCTGTTAAGTTATCCATCATATATCTGAAACTGTGTCATGCTATCCTGTTTAGTTAGGCATCATATATATGTGAAATTTTTTCATGTTGTCCTGTTTGGTTAGACAACATATATGTGAATTACCACATCTGTCTATCATACAATGTCTGTACGTTCAATTTCTTTTCTTGTTTATCAGCCATTTGAATTGGAGGGGTGATGGCAGTATCTAAGGGAGAAAAAACCCGTTCTTCACAAAAGACGGTGCTACCCGTCCATGCAGATAGAACCATGGTTGTACTGGCTCACGAACTAGCCCCACCACACATAATTGAGACTCTTCCAGATTGCACACTTACATCGTTGGACAGAGAACCAGCTACAACCCATCTAACCCCAACCCCAACGGATAGTAACCCACTTCTAGTTGACACAGCAGCATGTCCACCACAGAGTACCCCCACACGAGCAGTTTGTAAAGCAACCGCAGTGCCCAAAGCACGAAGACCACCACAGCGAACCCAACCTCCACGTTTAAAGCAGAAGAGCAACTGTTCTCAGGTCAGATTCCATAGCTATGGTCCATACTCCTTTGTTGTTGCATCACTTTATTTACCCATACCAACTACTTTCAAATTTGAAGGATCCAATTGAAACTCCAATGGTGCAACATGTATGTTTTAAACCTATTTCTTTAAATGGATTGTTGTTAACTTCTTGCTCTATGCTGATTTCAGTTTCAGTTGTATAAACAGTTATGTTCTCATGTGATGCACATTACAAGTGTTGCCAGTGTTGTGTAGTTTCTCACACTTATATTCTGTCTATGCTGTTGTGTCTTAAAAATATATGAGTTGAACTGTGTCTCTATCTTGATTTGGCAACATAAACTAGAATGATATGGACAATACAGTGACCATAGTACATAGATATATGTTTGTTTCATGTTGTTATCATGTCCACCTTACTACTGAACCGGTTTACCAAAATGAGTTTCGTATACTACATGCTAAACCTGTGAAGTGTCTACTTGTTTCTCTTGTAGTATGCGAACAGAATATTGGAGCATAGCACCCCACTATGCAATGGTAGAGAAAGTAATGCAGATAAGGTTCAAGATAGTGAGACAACCGTGTTGGTATCCAAGAAAGGTGATAAAATGATCTTGTAGACAGTGAGAAAACCCCACAGTCCTGCATTGATGTAGTGTTCGAGTTACTGGTCAGTACTGCTGGCACAAGCTCTTCGAACTCGATGCCTGAATCACTTCGGCTTCTTCAGTCTCAGCTACAAGCTAAAAGGCATCAGTCAGCTATGCTACGGCAAGAAGCCGAAGGACTAAGGAAGTTCCTGCAGAATTCAGATGCATACTTTCTTGTGCAATAGCAAGCGCTGGAGGATTTAAGCGCCAAACAAGAGAAAGTTAATAAGCTTGCTAAGCATCTTGCCAGCATTATGGGTACCCAAAATATTGTTTCTTGAGCTCTTCTGAAGTGTTTTTAGTTATGGACTTGTTTTGCTGTGGCGTTTATTTACACTGGTCGCCAACTTTGACAACCAGTGTATGTGATATGCTGCTTTGTTCCCTATATGTGCACTGGTGGCGAACTTTGATGCCTAGTGGATGTAATATGTGTAATAGTCGTGATAGCCTAGCGTAAGTTGCTTGCTTATTTATTTCCTTGTTGTCTTGTTTATTTCTTTGCTTGTAGTCAGTGCAGTTCTTTTTCCACGGTTTGCTAGTGGCCGCAATAACCTATTTTTTAAAACTAGGCCACAATAACCATGGGCTACATATTTACTGTAGTGACCCTGGGCTTCCTACGGGCCATAGAAACAATGGGCCTTCTACGAGACGTAGAAACAATGGGCCTTCTACGGGACGTAGAAACAATGGGCCTTCTACGGGGAGTAGCATTAATGGGCCTTCTACGGGCCGTATGATCGGTTGGCCAAACATGGGCCAATAACGGACCGCATTATGGGCCGTAAATGGGCTAGAGTTGGAATCGTCCGTTCGTAGGCCGACCATAATGGGATAACGTTAATCGGCCATATTTGATGACGCTATGAAAACGGCCCAACGAATTAAAGGGCCGTCTGTAACCACGGGCTGAATTTGGCCCACAAGCAGAAAAGGCTGGTAACGGGCTGTAAATAACCGAATGCTGGGAATGATCCCAAGAATAAATGGGCCCTGAGAAGGCCGAAAGATAACATGGGCTTGAAACAACCCAATGGAATAATGGGCCATTAATGGGTATAGAGCGATATACTGTTCATTACGGGCCAGTTTCACCACGGGCCGTTAATGAGCCAAGAGTTACAAAGTGCCTCATATGGGCCGAAAAACGTCATGGGCCATACATGGGCCGGAAGTTACAACGGGCTGGAATCATATTGGACGGCCTAGATGACGCTACTGGGCCTAATTTACATAGGCCGTAACGGGGCCTAGGTTAGCGGGCTATAAATGGGCTATGTGCGAACAGGCTGTTAACAGGCTTTTTGTGGGCCGGCCCGCTATCTTTAGACCAAGTCAAACGGGCTGGCCTTTTCATAGGAATGGGCCTCTGTTGGGCCATGCCACGTGTCGACGTATCATTGGCACCTTCTGTCCAATGTGTGGATGACATCTGTCCCAACACGAAGCTGACACGTGGTTCCGTCAGCCAATGAAAATTTTACATGTGGAAAATCGGCATTGGTCGTGGCTGTTAGCGGGTTAACGGATCCAAAACCGGACCCGATAGCTTAACGGCGACCCGTTATGGTGGATGCCACATGTCGGTCACCCTTGACGAAAGCACTTCCATGACGCGGCAATTACCGTCATGGAAGTGGACACCTCCGTGATGATAGTTTTGGTAATGTCATGCAACACTTCTACGACAGCACAGGTATGACTATCTTGATTCTGTCATAAAATCATCATGGATGTACATGCATGACAGAAAACGTGACCTACCCGGAAATTAAGGTTTTCTCACCCTCTTGCTTACTTGGATCCTCACTTTATTTTGAAGAAACAACAGCACGAAGCTAGGCGCAAAACCCGAAGCGATGGTATTGAGGAATTGGTTTTTGGCTTACCAAATACACCAGCTCCTCGCAAACGCCGCCACGAGGTGCTTCTAAATCCAACTCTTTCATTTCCAAAGGCGGGTCTCATTCGTCAACCACTTAACTCGTCGGTCTCAAATTATCATGGAACTTCACACTCATCCTATGGAGACTCAACCGGTACCCAGTTCCCTACTGTCAAAATTGCCCATGGGTAAGAACATATCACTTGCTTATTTAACACCTTATGATGACATGCTCATATTCTTATACCCCCTCCTTGCAGTGGCCAAGGCAGGCTAGAAATTGAAGATGGGCGGACCATCAAAGGACCCCAAGGTGAATGAGCCAGAGAAACAGGCGCCAATAGTCTCAGAAGCTTCAATTCAGAACCCTGAGAACATTGCTAATGTCCCGCCGCCAGAAGCTGATGCCACCATGGTGGATCCAATGAGCATGGATGCTGATCGGCCCAGCCCTAATCCACCAAGACCTAAGTCGCCAAGCCCTGTCAAACATGTCGAAGAAGCTGTTCTAGACAAGACCATCAAAGATGTCCTTATTACTGGCTCGGGGTTACATAGAGCCAGGAAACCCCACAGTCTTGGCCAAACATAGCACCAAAGAAGAGCCGCTAGCAGGAAGTAAATTAAAATTGGACTTGGAAAGTTATGCTGGTCTTGGTGCTAGAGACATCCACGCATGCTACCTTCATCATCTTCATACTAGCCGTGAATTGGAAGCCGGCCTAGTGAAGCTCATGAGAGAGCGTTATGAGGTATGGCTATTAATCCTTCTTCATATGTATTCATTTAGCCACCAAGTCTAGAGGATATGAACAACGGAAATATGTTGTAGACTTCAAAATAACGTCCAGACTGTAAACCTCCTGCTTTATCAGTTAAGATCCAATGATGTATCCCCCAAGGGCCAGCTTAAACTGACAAGTTGAGCCGGGACTTGTACTTTAAGAAATCCAAATATGTAGCCACCATGGGCCGGCTTAAACTGACAAGTTGAGCCGGGACTTGTACTTTAAGAAATCCAAATATGTAGCCCCAAGCGCCGGCTTAAACTGACAAGTTGAGCCAGGACTTGTACTTGAATAAATCCAAATATGTAGCCCCCAAGGACCGGCTTAAATTGACAAGTTGAGCCGGGTCAGAAAACAAAACTGACCTACATTAGCCCCCAAGTGCCAAGGATATTTTTCATAATGTGCTTGGGACTTGTACAATTTTTATTTGCGTAAGATGTGAATCCTGTTCTATCATATCTAACTTTTTTTCGTCAGGACGCTTTATCTCGGAAGGATGCAGAGCTGGGAGACTTATCCAAGAGGATAAAACATCAAAAAGTTGAGACTGTGAAGACATAATTAAAATTTCAGACTCCGTGAAGGAGAATGAGAAGCTCAAGGACAATTTTGCAACTGAGAGAGCCGCCTCCGAGACAAAGAAGGAAAACTTGATCAAATGTGCCCAAGACGCAGAAGCTCAGCTTAGATCGATTGCTGACGAGCTGGCCGGTTTAAAGGGACATATTACTCATATGACAGCTGCATCTTTGGTAAGAGTTCATATGCATTGCTAATTATGCAGTGGCAGTATTGTAAGCCTCCAAGCACTTATTGATATGTCTCCAACGTATCTACTTTTCCAAACACTTTTGCCCTTGTTTTGGACTCTAACTTGCATGATTTGAATGGAACTAACCCGGACTAACGATGTTTTCAGCATAATTGCCATGGTGTTATTTTTGTGCAGAAATAAAAGTTCTCGGAATGACCTGAAAATCAACGGATATTATTTTCGGAAATAATAAAAAATACTGGCGAAAGAATCAAGGCCAGGGGCCCACACCCTGTCCACGAGGGTGGGGGCACGCCTGCACCCCTAGGCACGCCACCTGCCTCGTGGCCCCCTTGGAGCTCCACCGACCTCAACTCCAACTCTATATATTCACGTTCGGGGAGAAAAAATCAAAGAGAAGGATTCATTGCGTTTTACAATACAGAGCCGCCGCCAAGCCCTAATCTCTCTCGGGAGGGCTGATCTGGAGTCCGTTCGGGGCTCCGAGAGGGGGATCCGTCGCCATCGTCATCATCAACCATCCTCCATCACCAATTTCATGATGCTCACCGCCGTGCGTGAGTAATTCCATCATAGGCTTGCTGGACGGTGATGGATTGGATGAGATTTATCATGTAATCAAGTTAGTTTTGTTAGGGTTTGATCCCTAGTATCCACTATGTTCTGAGATTGATGTTGCTATGACTTTGCTATGCTTAATGCTTGTCACTAGGGCCCGAGTGCCATGATTTCAGATCTGAACCTATTATGTTTTCATGAATATATGTGAGTTCTTGATCCTATCTTGCAAGTCATTAGTCACCTACTATGTGTTATGATCCAGCAACCCCGAAGTGACAATAATCGGGACCACTCCCGGTGATGACCGTGTGTATTCACTATGTGTCAATGCTTTGGTCCGGTGCTCTATTAAAAGGAGGCCTTAATATCCCTTAGTTTCCATTAGGACCCCGCTGCCACGGGAGGGTAGGATAAAACATATCATGCAAGTTCTTTTCCATAAGCACGTATGACTATATTCGGAATACATGCCTACATTAAATTGATGAATTGGAGCTAGTTCTGTGTCCCCCTATGGTATAACTATTGCATGAATAAACGCATCCGGCATAATTCTCCATCACCGATCCAATGCCTACAAGTTTTTCACATATTGTTCTTCGCTTATTTACTTTTCCGTTGCTACTGTTACAATCACTACAAAACTATCACTATTACTTTTTCCACCGTTACCGTTACATCCATACTACTTTGCTACTAAATACTTTGCTGCAGATATTAAGTTATCCAGGTGTGGTTGGATTGACAACTCATCTGCTAATACTTGAGAATATTCTTTGGCTCCCCTTGTGTCGAATCAATAAATTTGGGTTGAATACTCTACCCTTGAAAACTGTTGTGATCCCCTATACTTGTGGGTTATCAAGACTATTTTCTGGTGCCGTTGCCGGGGAGCATAGATCTATTCTTTGAGTCACTTGGGATTTATATCTGCTAGTCACTATGAGGAACTTGAAAGATGAGAAAACCAAAATTTATCCCTCAACTACGAGGGGAGGTAAGGAACTGCCATCTAGCTCTGCACTTGATTCACCTTCTGTTATGAGTAAATTTGCGACACCTACACCTGCTATTAACTCTGATATGTCGCATGTTATTTATGATGCCACTTCTGCTATGCATGATACTTATGATGAAACTACTTCTATGCTTGATACTACTGTGCCACTAGGTGAATTTCTTGATGAAAAACTTGCTAGGGCTAGAGAGAATGAAATTATTGAAACTGATAATATTGATGAAAGTGATGATGAAGATTCTCCCCTAGATATGAATTGTCTGTTGTGCCTGAGGGTTATGTTATGGATGAAGAAACTGCTAGAGACTTTCTTGCTTGCAATGATAGGAGTGATCTTAAGAAATTATTAGCTAAGCTGAAAGAAAAATCTTTGGATGCTAGAATGAAATATGATCCTGCTTATGCTACTTCACCTATCTTTGTTACTGATAAGGATTATGATTTCTCTATTGATCCTGAGATAATTACTCTGGTTGAATTTGATCCTTTCTATGGCTATGAATGTGAAACTGTTGTGGCACATCTTACTAAATTAAATGATATAGCTACCCTATTCACTAATGATGAGAAAACTCGCTACTATTATATCCTTAAATTATTTCCGTTCTCATTAAAGGGTGATGCTAAGACATGGTTTAATTCTCTTGATCCTGGTTGTGTGCGTAGTCCCCAGGATATGATTTATTGCTTCTCTGCTAAATATTTCCCTGCTCATAAGAAACAAGCTGCTTTAAGGGAAATATATAATTTCATGCAAATTGAAGAAGAGAGTCTCCCACAAGCTTGGGGTGGCTCTCCAATTACTTAATGCCTTGCCTGATCATTCTCTCAAGAAAAATGAAATACTTGATATCTTTTATAATGGACTAACTGATGCTTCCAGAGACCACATGGATAGTTGTGCTGGTTGTGTTTCAGGGAAAGAACTGTTGATCAAGCTGAAATTCTATTGAATAATATGTTGACTAATGAAAATAATTGGACACTTCCTGAACCAACTCCTAAGCCAACTCTGAAGAAAAGGGGTATTCTATTTCTCAGTCCTGAAGATATGCAAGAGGCAAAGAATTCTATGAAAGAAAAAGGTATTAAAAGTAAAATGTTAAGAATTTACCTCCTATTGAAGAAATACATGGTCTTAATTTGCCGCCTGTTGAAGAAATACATGGTCTTGATAACTCGACACAAGTAGTAAAGGTAAATTCTCTATATAGATTTGATGAAGGTGATATTCCATGTTATAAGTCTGCTAGCCAATGCTTAGATGAGTTTGATAATTTTATTGTCAAACAATAAAACTTCAATGCTTATGTTGGTAGACAATTGAAACACAATGCTGATATGCTTAAACACTTGAGTGATTATATGTCTAGTGTTAAAGGTGAACTTAAACTCATTAGTAAACATGCTTCTATGGTTACCACTCAAGTAGAACAAGTGCTTAAAGCTCAAAATGATTTGCTTAGTGAATTAAATAATAAGAAGAATGATAATGCTGTTAGAGTTATGACTAGAGGGGGTAAAATGACTCAGGAACCTTTGTATCCTGAGGGTCATCCTAAACGAATTGAGCAGGATTCTCAGAGAACTAATGTTGGTGCACCTAGTATTCTAAAAAGAAGAAGAAGAAGTAGAAAAATGATAGGACTTTGCATGCTTCTACTGAACCTGTTGTTGACACACCTAAGAATCCCAATATTATTTCTATTTCTGATGTTGAAACACAATCTGGTAATGAACATGAACCTAGTGATAATGTTAATGATGATGTTCATCTTGATGCTCAACCTAGTAATGACAATGATGTAGAGATTGAACCTGCTGTTGATCTTGATAACCCACAATCAAAGAATCAACGTTATGATAAGAGAGACTTTGTTGCTAGGAAGCATGGTAAAGGAAGGGAACCATGGGTTCAGAAACCCATGCCTTTTCCTCCCAAACCATCCAAGAAAAAGGATGATGAGGATTTTGAGCACTTTGCTGAAATGATTAGACCTATCTTCTTGCGTATGCGTTTGACTGATATGCTTAAAATGAATCCTTATGCCAAGTATATGAAGGATATTGTTACAAATAAAAGAAAGATACCAGAAGCTGAAATTTCCACCATGCTTTCTAATTGTACTTTTAAGGGTGGAATACCTAAGAAACTAGGGGATCCAGGAGTACCAACTATACCATGCTCCATTAAAATAAATTATGTTAGAACTGCTTTATGTGATCTTGGAGCCGGTGTTAGTGTTATGCCTCTCTTTTTATATCGTAGACTTGATTTGAATAAGTTGACACCTACTGAAATATCTTTGCAAATGGCCGATAAATCAACTGCTATACCTGTCGGTATTTGTGAGGATGTGCCTGTTGTGGTTGCAAATGTTACTATTTTAACGGACTTTGTTATTCTTGATATTTCCGAGGATGATAGTATGTCGATTATCCTAGGTAGACCCTTTTTGAATACTGCAGGGGCTGTTATTGATTGCAACAAAGGCAATGTCACTTTTCATGTTAATGGTAATGAGCATACAGTACACTTTCCGAGGAAACAACCTCGAGTCCACAGTATCAATTCTATTGGAAAAATTCCAACTATTACTATTGGAGGTTTTGAATTTCCTCTTCCTACTGTCAAAAAGAGATATGATATTCTTATTGTTGGGGATGTGCATATCCCCGTTGAGGTAACATAGTGTTATTCGAAATTTCTATGGTTTCATGTTATTCGAAATGAGTTTGTTAACAAGACCTGATCAACCTTGTTAGTGGATTCCTTTTGATGAGCATGAGATGGATCAAATTAGAAGGCACTACCTTCTGTACCTTCTTTTACTTTCTGTTATTTAGATTAAATTAATCAAAAATAGTATTTTTTGTCTGTTTTCTGAATTATCCATGAAATAAAAAAAATACCCCAAAAATAAAAGTTCTCCAAATGCCCCGAAATTGAAATATGATTTTTTCTGGAATATTTTAGAATATCTAGCACTGAGAACACATCAGGGGGAGCAAGCACCTGGCCACGAGGGTCCAGGGGGTGCCCTCCCCCCTGGGCGTGCCTCCTGCCTCATGGGCCCATGGAGGCTCCCCTCCACTTATTCCAGTCACCACACACTCCTTCTTCCTCCCAAAAAATCACCAACCAGCTCAAGCACGAGTTCTAGCTCATTTTGCTGTGATTTTTGATCTCCTAGCTCAAAGCTCCATTCACAAAACTGCTTTGGGGGATTGTTCTTCGGTATGTGACTCCTCCAATGGTCCAATTAGTTTTTCTTCTAGTGCTTTATTCATTGCAAATTTTTGCTGCCTAGGTGACCCTGTTCTTGAGCTTGCATGTCAAATTTATATGGTCCCAAGTAGTTCTAATGCATGATATAGTCTCTAGGCACTTGTGGGAGTAGTTACTATTAATTTTGTTGAGTTTGGTTCACTTTTATTTGAAGTTACTAAAAATTTCAGAAATTTTCAAAAAATGATGAAGTGATTTTTGAGGGATAAGCAAAGTGAAGAAGACGAGAGGCCCAAATATAATCTCCCTGGCACCACGGAAGTTCGGCCATGTGAATGGCCTTGTGATGATTTTTTTAGAGCAGCCGGGATTTATGATGATTTTTATGAGTTGGCTGAGAATGCAGGTCTCACCGACTTCCTCCGCGACCAGTGCGAACAGTATCTCTTACTCACTAATTTTTTTGTGCAAATTTTCATTTCCATGCTAGGAGGTCACCACCTTCGGTGGATTTCTGTTTATATGATGAGTATAAGGAGATGTCCCTCTATGAATTTTGTGAGGTCTGCAAGTTACCCTTTTCGGGTAGCGTAGAGGAACCACATCGTAACGATGTGGAGGGGTTTATTTATACAATTGCTGTAGGGGAAACGAGGAAGGTTTCCGATACAAGAATTACTAGCATACATTTTCCTGTTCTATGCTACTTTGCAATATTTGCTAGTAGATGCTTAATTGGTCGCGGAAACTGTGGCAACCTTAGTGCCCCTGATATTGTTATTTTGTACCATGCCTTGTTCCGTGATGACACATTTAGTATGGGCGCTATTGTTGCCAAGCGGTTAAATCTTAACCGTACGAAGGGCCCCATTTTGGGAGGTATCTTCGCCTCGTGCCTCGCTGCACATTTTAACATACCTATTAGGCATTATGAGAAAGAAGAAAAGTTGTTGCCTCCTATTTTTCTAGACTATAAGAGTATGGTAGCACATGATTTTATCGTTAAGAATAGGGAAAATACGCTTAAGTACAAATTGATATTTTATAAAATTTGCCCTAAGATTATTACTTTGCCTACTCCTTCCTTGTTTGACTTATCTACAGGCAAGTACCTTGTTCCGCTGGAGGCCATTCACGCCTACCGAAACCCCACACCAGCTACAGAGCTAGAGCCGGAACCACAATTTGATCCTTCACAACAGTCTGTTTACCAGTGGGATCCGGAGGAGTTTGCCAACCAGTGGCAACCCGAGGCTCCTTCTTAGTACAACCCCAGCTACAACTTTGGATATCCGTCAGGCCAGCCGTGGCAGTAGACCAACTTAGGCCAAAATCCTAAGCTTGGGGGAGTACGTATTTCTCACCGACATTACATTCATGTCTACACACTCACTCTAGTTGTCGGTGCTCATACTTTTTTACTGTAATATCCATGCTAGTTTATTTTCCTTTTCTCGCTTTCTTCTTGTGTGTTTGTATAACCTTAAGAAAAACAAAAAATTATTAGTTGTAGCTTTTAATTAGTTTACTTTCCATGCATGTAGTAGTAATAATTAAAAGAAAATGCAAAGAAATGCATGTTCTTCTTTTGTTTGTTGGGAGCTTTCTGTGTAAATAGTTTTATTTCTTTTCTTTTCTTTGGGGGTCGATAGGAGAAGACCATAACGAAAATGTTGAAGTGGCTCTTATATACATTATTGTTGATTTAACCAAGAGCCCACATTACCTTGTCTTCTCTTTTGTATTAAATGCTTGCAGATTCCAGCTTAGTCCAATGCACATGCACTATTATTATTATTCACATCGTTCGGTCGTGCAAGTGAAATGCAATTGTGACGATATTGATGGACTGATTGAGATGAGAGAAGCTGGTATGAACTCGACCTCTCTTGTTTTTGTAAATATGATTAGTTCATCATTCCTGATTCAGCCTATTATGAATAAACATATTTGCAATGACAATTAGAGATTATAGTTGCTTATGCCATGCTTAATTAGCTAGGAGTTTATAATGGTTTACCTTGTGTGCCAACATGCTATCAAAATGGTTGTGATGTGGTATGATAGGGTGGTATCCTCCTTTGAATGATTCAAGTGACTTGACTTGGCACATGTTCACGCATGTAGTTGAAACAAAATCAACATAGCCTTCACGATATTTATGTTCATGGTGGATTATATCCTACTCATGCTTGCACTCAATGTGTATTAATTTTAATGCATGTTCATGACTGTTGTCGCTCTCTAGTTGGTCACGTCCCAGTCTTTTTCTAGCCTTCACTTGTACTAAGCGGGAATACTGCTTGTGCATCCACTTCCATAAACCCCAAAGTTATTCCATATGAGTCCACTATACCTTCCTATATGCGGTATCTACCTGCCGTTCCAAGTAAATTTGTATGTGCCAAACTATAAACCTTCAAATGAAATTATGTTTTATATGTTTGAAAAGCTCATGTATCAACTAGGGTTGTCTGTATCTTCCATGCTAGGCGGGTTATTCTCAAGAGGAGTGGAGTCCGCTCCTCACTCACGAGAAAATGGTTGGTCAGCGGGATGCCCAGTCCCATGCTTTATGCAAATCAAATCAAAATAATTGCAAACAAAACTCCCCCGGGACTCTTGTTAGTTGGAGGCACTCGTTGTTTCGAGCAAGCCATGGATTGATGCTTGTTGGTGGAGGGGGAGTCTAAACTTTCCCATTCTATTTGGGAACCGCCTATAATGTGTGTAGCATGGAAGATATCGAGATCTCTCGGTTGTTATGTTGACAATGAAAGTTTGCCGCTCAGAATATTATTTATCTCTATTTCAAAACCGATCTCTGGCACCTCTACAAATCCCTGCTTCCCTCTAAGAAGGGCATATCTATTTACTTTTATGTTGAGTCATCACCCTCCTATTAAAAAGCACCAGCTGGAGAGCACCGCTGTCATTTGCATCCATTACTATTAATTTATATTGAGTATAACTATGATTGGATCTCTTTTACCATGAATTACAATGTTTAGTTAGTCCTTGATCTTTAAAGGTGCTCTGCATTTATGTTTTGTGGTCTCAGAAAGGGCTAGCAAGATACCATCTTGTTATATCATATCATGATTGTTTTGAGAAAGTGTTGTCATCCGAGATTTATTATTATTGCTCGCTAGTTGATTATGCCATTAACATGAGTAAACATGAGACCTAAGTGTTATTGTGAATATGGTTAGTTCAGAATCTTTGCTAAAAACTTGAATGTTGGCTTTACATATTTACAACAACAAGAGCAAACCGAGTTTGTAAAAGTTTTTCTTTATCACTTTCAGTTTATCAACTGAATTGCTTGAGGACAAGCAAAGGTTTGAGCTTGGGGGAGTTGATACGTCTCCGTCGTATCTACTTTTCCAAACACTTTTGCCCTTGTTTTGGACTCTAACTTGCATGATTTGAATGGAAATAACCTGGACTGACACTGTTTTCAGCAGAATTGCCATGGTGTTATTATTGTGCAGAAATAAAAGTTCTCGGGATGACCTGAAAATCAATGGAGAAATAATAAAAAATACTGGCGAAAGAATCAAGGCCAGGGGGCCCACAACCTGTCCACGGGGGTGGGGGCCCCCTAGAGCTCCACCGACCTCAACTCCAACTCTATATATTCACGTTTAGGGAGAAAAAATCAGAGAGAAGGATTCATCACGTTTACGATACGGAGCCGCCACCAAGCCCTAATCTCTCTCGGGAGGGCTGATCTGGAGTCTGTTCGGGGCTCCGGAGAGGGGGATCCATCGCCATCGTCATCATCAACCATCCTCCATCACCAATTTCATGATGATCACCGCCGTGCGTGAGTAATTCCATCATAGGCTTGCTGGACGGTGATGGGTTGGATGAGATTTATCATGTAATCGAGTTAGTTTTGTTAGGGTTTGATCCCTAGTATCCACTATGTTTTGAGATTGATGTTGCTATGACTTTGCTTAATGCTTGTCACTAGGGCCCGAGTGCCATGATTTCAGATCTGAACCTATTATGTTTTCATGAATATATGTGAGTTCTTGATCCTATCTTGCAAGTCATAGTCACCTACTATGTGTTATGATCCGGCAACCCCGAAGTGACTATAATTGGGACCACTCCCGGTGATGACCGTAGTTTGAGGAGTTCATGTATTCACTCTGTGTTAATGCTTTGGTCCGGTACTCTATTAAAAGGAGGCCTTAATATCCCTTAGTTTCCATTAGGACCCCGCTGCCACGGGAGGGTAGGACAAAAGATGTCATGCAAGTTTTTTTCCATAAGCACGTATGACTATATTCGGAATACATGCCTACATTACATTGATGAATTGGAGCTAGTTCTGTGTCACCCTATGTTATAACTGTTGCATGAAAAATCGCATCCGGCATAATTCTCCATCGTCGATCCAATGCCTACGAGCTTTTCACATATTGTTCTTCGCTTATTTACTTTTCCGTTGCTACTATTACAATCACTACAAAACTATCACTGTTACTTTTGCCACCATTACCGATACTTCCATACTACTTTGCTACTAAATATTTCACTACAGATATTAAGTTATCCAGGTGGTTGAATTGACAACTCAGCTGCTAATACTTGAGAATATTCTTTGGCTCCCCTTGTGCCGAATCAATAAATTTGGGTTGAATACTCTACCCTCGAAAACTGTTGTGATCCCCTATACTTGTGGGTTATAACTTATCAATCCATGTTTAAACCAACTTATTCTGCTTTTGATGAACAGGCCCCAGAAGCGCAAACCTTGGATAGGACATGCTAATGAAATTTAAGGCCATCTACACTTTCACAAAATATCTATACAGCGGCACTCTTCGCTGTCTGGTGGCTTTGGGAGGCAACAGAAAACCAACAAGTCATATCAAAGCTGCGTCGGACCACTTGTCAACTATCCCAAGCAAAATTGAAGATCAAAAATTATCAGCCGCCCGCGCTGGAGCCCTTGTCGCCCTTGGCCGTGCTAAAGCATGGGCATCAAAACTCGACCCGGAGGAAATAGCCACCGGGTGCCCCGAGTTCAAGGATGATAAGTCACCGTTTGAAGAAAAGGACTTCAAGCATTGCGTTCATGAGATGCGGCCCGTGGCCTACAAGCTGGTTGAGGAGTTGAATCTGAACAACTATACAGTGTCTTATGATGAGGACAACAAGAAAAAACCGCCGCCGGCTTACAACCCAGTCAATCTCATTCCTCCTCGGCATAAGAATACTTTTGCTCCTGACATTGATCATTCTGTAATTCTCAATGACGAAGCCTGTTTCGAAGTGTTAACCGGCATCGATTGGACAACGGTTGATCTTCAGATGGGCGAAGAGGGAGAGCGGGAGCTGGATGATCCGGAATCATCAGCCCGCCACGACGAAGAAAACTGATACCAAGCAGCTCTCCAATCGGAGCATAGACCTTTTGTGTTGAAAAAACACTTTGCGTCCAATTATGCAGGCCCATGGCGGCCTTGTAATAGGATAGATTTGGAAAACAATGATCTGTCGTGCCATCATGCATGTTAGCCTTTAACTGTTTAAATCGCCAATTTGATATTTATGAACTGCCGCTGTGCTTTCTCATAATATCATCATTCATGTTGGTCAGATCAATGTTTTCATATTTCCTGCACATAGGTTAAACAGCATATGCCCCGGCGGTTTAAGCCAAGGCAGGTAACAACCCCAAGATAATAGTCTGCATAAAACTGACAGAGATTAGGATAAAGGCCATCTAAACCAAAAACATGCTGGCGACTTATAGTGAAAATCTAGGGCGGGTTACCAAACCCAAAACATACCTGTAGATTTTAACTATGGCATCGTCTTGGTCATTAATATCCATAGTGGGTACCAACTCGAAGTCATGTAATATCATGAATTTGATTTCTCAAGGCGAAAAATATCCTGGTGACTTAAAGTCCACAACCAGGGTGGGTTATCAAACCCAAAAAATACTCAAATATGAGTCATATAATCAGAGGTTCATGACCCAGATCATAAAGTGTGGTCAGGAAACACAAATGAACAAGATTCAGAAAAGAAGACTCCAAAAAATCCCGGCTTTCAAAGCATGACCAGACGAGTTGGCTCACAGGGCCATGTGCTTTCAATGGCCGCACGAGCCGGTTGGCACTTAGGCCATATGTTGGGGATATTATTACAGGGTATAAACCGACCAGGAGAAGCCGGGTTATCCCCATAATGAGTTATTTATATTTGAAGCCCATGAAGACAAGGAGTGTGGCGCTTTACGAAGGCCCAGGGCCCTGGGGAGGATTAAGGCCTGTAGACATAAACCGCCATTGATATGTAAACTTGTGTTGTAAGATAGGAAAGAGTAGAAACCGAGCCGGACACGTTTATGAGCTGGCCTCAGGATTCTGTAAACTGGCAGGCGTCAACCTATGTATATAAAGGGACGACCCGGAGGCGGTTTAGGAACAACAAACAACAACTCGAGAGCCATGCATAGCGGATTCGCTCCCTGGTCATCGGAACCCTAGGAATCCCACAACAACTGGATTAGGCCTTTACTTTCACCGCAAGGGGCCGAACCAGTATAAACTCTCTGCGTCCTTTGTCCGTTTTAACCCCTTTAAGCTAACCCATTGCGATGGCTCCATGACTAAGTCCTTTCACTAGGACATCTGCCATGACAAAACCACGACAGTTGGCGCTTACCGTGGGGCTATGGCACGATGGTTTCAAGTTCTTAGATGGCAGCTTCGAAGGGCTCAAGGGATACACTATGGGCCGGATGACTAAGAGTCATCGCTGCAAGCTCTACATCGACGACGCGGGCTGGGGCCCCGAGGCCAGCTCAATTGAGTACGGGTACCGGGTCCCCTTCGGCGGCATTCACCTTTTCATTGGCAAGATCGCCGAACCGGGCCTGAGCCGGACATGTGCACCCACATCGTCGAAACGGCTCAGCATGCGAGACCAGCCTGGGTTCAGCCTGCCATGAAGCATGCCTTTGTGGGAGTCATCCACGGAGCGAAATCTGAGGTTAGATCGGCATCTGGTGGTGAGACTGTCGTTTAATCTGATGAAAAGTCATCGACCAGAGAGATCGAGTCATTGTACCAGTTGCAAGATGGACAGATTGGGGGCTGTTCCAATGGCGATAGTATTCCGGACCCCTTCGATCCGCCAAGCCGGGTTGCGATCTTCATGGCCGGTACATAGTCGGCGCACCACTCTTAGACCGCATCGGCGATGATTTCCAGATCAGTAGCGGCGACAGCAGCCGGGGCAGGAGGCCCTGCGTGACCGCCGGCTCAAGTTTTGTTTGACTTGTTTGATGCTTTGGCAACTTTGCTAGCAGAAGTTAATCCGGCGAATCATGATGAGCATAACGCGGAAATTGCAAAGGTGAAAGATCAGATAACTCAGGCCAAGGCAGACCTGGCAGCTGAGGATACCAGGATGGCCGCAGAGTGGGCCGAGTTAGAGGCGCAGGCTTACCGGATTATGTTGGATTAGAGCGCGTCAAACGATGTCATGAGGAGAAGGTACCGATCTCACGTGCCTCCGGTTTATGAGGCAAGGAATCTCTTCAACATGCCAGGAGTAGGAACCAGTAATCAGCCAGTGGTAAACCGGGCAGAAGCACCTAGAATAGGGGCACCGGTTCAGCCGTGCTAGATGGATCCGCCATGACAGAGCAATGTCCTGTCATAGCACGTCCCAACACCATCGGGTCATGACTCTAACCCGTTGGATAACATTGTTGTCGCCTCTTCACAGTTGGCAGCTCTCCAGATCGAAGGCGAGTCCCCAGTAGCGGTCGAGACATGACGGGCTAGGGAGCTCCTTCAGACAGCCTTAACTCAGCAACAGGCTTATTCATACAGCCGTGAGAGGATTCATTCCACTCCCCGCCCAAGCCGGAGTTACAGTAGGCATATGGATGAACCGTCCGTGTCGAGCAGTGCGCGGAATTGTAATCCGCCTCATGTCCATAACCCGGCAGGTGGCGGTGGTGATGCTCAGGACGTGGTGGATTGTGCTAGGGCACGTCGAGAGGCCGAGTTAGCGGCGCAGGACGCAGCCCGTCAGCTTACTCTGGTTCGTCCAACAACTTCAGTGGAACCAGGGGTTACCTCCAGTTCTTTGGGGGTGTCGTGCCTCGTCCCGGCACTACGTAATCTACGGCTGCCCAAGGATTTCAAAGGCCCACGCAAAGTGTCAAATTACACAGCTGATTTATCCCCCGAGTCATGGGTCAAAAGCTATGAGATGGCAATGGAGATGCTGGATGTGGATGATGCGGCATATGCTAAATATTTCACCATGATGTTAGAGGGAACAGCTCGCACATGGATGAAAAACCTGCCCGCTAACTCCATTGGGTCATGGGCCGAGTTAAGGGCCCGGTTTATCCAGAATTTCAAGGACACGTGCAAACAGCCCATGTCGATTGTGGACATAGTTGCCTGTGTCCAGGAGGAAGGAGAATCAACAACCCATTGGGTGCGCCGAGTTTCAGAAATCTTGCATTCATCTGACCGCATCAACGCTGATACAACAGTATTAACATTGGAAGGCAATTGCCGATTCGCACCTCTGAAGCTGAAGTTGGGATGGCTCAAACGTCACTGCAACGACATGGGGATGCTTATGGCAGCTTTGGTGAAGTATGCCGACTCTGATAGTACCAAGGACCCCGAGTCTGATGACGACAAGACAGGAAAGGGAAAGAAGACCGGCAGCACCAAAGGGCAGCAGCATAACCGGACGGGTCATGGAAACAGTGGTAAACGTAAAGCGGATAACAGTTTAGATTTTGTGGCTAATTCCAACGCGCAAGATAATAGACAGTGCCATAAAGGTAAACCGCCCCCGCGTGGTGGAGGATCAGGTCCCAATCCTGAGTGCATGTCTCACCTGTTAAACCAGCCTTGCCCAAAGCATGGGTCGCGGGATAAGCCAGCCACGCACCTCTGGAAGGATTGTTATATTATGAGGGAGTTCGAAAATTCGGATTTTTTCGGTATGATCATGGACCGGCTGGCGGTTCAGGCCTCGGATCTCATGGGTCGGGTTACGGTGGAGGCAATTTCGGTTCAGGGTTTCACGGTAATCAAAGCGGACATGGCAACCAAGGCAATCAGTGTTGGATTTCGTAGTAATTTCAAAAAATTTCCTACGCACACGCAAGATCATGGTGATGCGTAGCAACGAGAGGGGGAGAGTGTGATCTACGTACCCTTGTAGATCGACAACGGAAGCGTTAACTTGGTTGATGTAGTCGTACGTCTCCACGGCCCGACCGATCAAGCACCAAAACTACGGCACCTCCGAGTTCTAGCACACGTTCAGCTCGATGACGATCCCCGGACTCCGATCCAGCAAAGTGTCAGGGAAGAGTTCCGTCAGCACGACGGCGTGGTAACAATCTTGATGTACTACCGTCGCAGGGCTTCGCCTAAGCATTGCTACAATATTATCAAGGACTATGGTGGAAGGGGGCACCGCACACGGCTAAGAATATGATCACGTGGATCAACTTGTGTCTCTAGGGGTGCCCCTTGCCCCCGTATATAAAGGATCAAGGGGAGGAGGCCGACCGGCCCCTATGGCGCGCCAAGGAGGAGTCCTCCTCCTAGTAGGAGTAGGACTCCTACTAGGAGGGGGAAAGAAGTGGGGAGGGAGAAGGAAAGGGGGGCGCCGCCTCCCCTCTCCTAGTCCAATTCGGACCAGGGGGGAGGAGGTGCACGGCCCACCTTTGGCTGCCCCTCTCTCTCTCCACTAAGGCCCATATGGCCCATTACTTCTCCCGGGGGGGTTCCGGTAACCCTCCGGCTCTCTGGTTTTCTCCGAAATCACCCGGAACACTTCCGGTGTCCGAATATAGCCGTCCAATATATCAATCTTTATGTCTCGACCATTTTGAGACTCCTCGTCATGTCCGTGATCACATCCGGGATTCCGAACTAACTTCGGTACATCAAAACTCATACACTCATAATATAACTGTCATCTAAACCTTAAGCGTGCGGACCCTATGGGTTCGAGAACAATGTAGACATGACCGAGACACATCTCCGGTCAATAACCAATAGTGGAACCTGGATGCTCATATTGGCTCCTACATATTCTACGAAGATCTTTATCGGTCAGACCGCATAACAACATACGTTGTTCCCTTTGTCATCGGTATGTTACTTGCCCGAGATTCGATCGTCGGTATCTCAATACCTAGTTCAATCTCGTTACCGGCAAGTCTCTTTACTCGTTCCGTAATACATCATCTCTCAACTAACTCATTAGTTGCAATGCTTGCAAGGCTTATGTGATGTGCATTACCGAGAGGGCCCAGAGATACCTCTCCGACAATCGGAGTGACAAATCCTAATCTCGAAATACGCCAACCCAACATGTACCTTTGGAGACACCTGTAGAGTACCTTTATAATCACCCATTTACGTTGTGACGTTTGGTAGCACACAAAGTGTTCCTCCGGCAAACGGGAGTTGCATAATCTCATAGTCATACGAACATGTATAAGTCATGAAGAAAGCAATAGCAACATACTAAACGATCGGGTGCTAAGCTAATGGAATGGGTCATGTCAATCAGATCATTCACCTAATGATGTGATCCCGTTAATCAAATAACAACTCTTTGTTCATGGTTAGGAAACATAACCATCTTTGATTAATGAGCTAGTCAAGTAGAGGCATACTAGTGACACTCCGTTTGTCTATGTATTCACACATGTATTATGTTTCTGGTTAATACAATTCTAGCATGAATAATAAACATTTATCATGATATAAGGAAATAAATAATAACTTTATTATTGCCTCTAGGGCATATTTCCTTCAGTCTCCCACTTTCACTAGAGTCAATAATCTAGGTTACACAGTAATGATTCTAACACCCATGGAGCCTTGGTGCTGATCATGTTTTGCTCGTGGAAGAGGCTTAGTCAACGGGTCTGCAACATTCAGATTCGTATGTATCTTGCAAATCTCTATATCTCCCACCTGGACTAGATCCCGGATGGAATTGAAGCGTCTCTTGATGTGCTTCGTTCTCTTGTGAAATCTGGATTCCTTTGCCAAGGCAATTGCACCAGTATTGTCACAAAAGATTTTCATTGGACCCGATGCACTAGGTATGACACCTAGATCGGATATGAACTCCTTCATCCAGACGACTTCATTTGCTGCTTCCGAAGCAGCTATGTACTCTGCTTCACATGTAGATCCCGCCACAACGCTTTGTTTAGAACTGCACCAACTGATAGCTCCACCGTTTAATGTAAACACGTATCTGGTTTGCGATTTAGAATCGTCCGGATCAGTGTCAAAGCTTGCATCAACGTAACCTTTTACGATGAGCTCTTTGTCAGCTCCATATATGAGAAACATATCCTTAGTCCTTTTCAGGTATTTCAGGATGTTCTTGACCGTTGTCCAGTGATCCACTCCTGGATCACTTTGGTACCTCCCTGCTAGACTTATAGCAAGGCACACATCAGGTCTGGTACACAGCATTGCATACATGATAGAGCCTATGGCTGAAGCATAGGGAACATCTTTCATTTTCTCTCTATATTTTGCAGTGGTCGGGCATTGAGTCTTACTCAACTTCACACCTTGTAACACAGGCAAGAACCCTTTATTTGCTTGATCCATTTTGAACTTCTTCAAAACTTTGTCAAGGTATGTGCTTTGTGAAAGTCCAATTAAGCGTCTTGATCTATCTCTATAGATCTTAATGCCTAATATGTAAGCAGCTTCACCGAGGTCTTTCATTGAAAAACTCTTATTCAAGTATCCGTTTATGCTATCCAGAAATTCTATATCATTTCCAATTAGTAATATGTCATCCACATATAATATCAGAAATGCTACAGAGCTCCCACTCACTTTCTTGTAAATACAGGCTTCTCCAAAAGTCTGTATAAAACCAAATGCTTTGATCACACTATCAAAGCGTTTATTCCAACTCCGAGAGGCTTGCACCAGTCCATAAATGGATCACTGGAGCTTGCACACTTTGTTAGCTCCCTTTGGATCGACAAAACCCTCTGGTTGCATCATATACAACTCTTCTTCCAGAAATCCATTCAGGAATGCAGTTTTGACATCCATCTACCAAATTTCATAATCATAAAATGCGGCAATTTCTAACATGATTCGGACAGACTTAAGCATCGCTACGGGTGAGAAGGTCTCATCGTAGTCAATCCCTTGAACTTGCCGAAAACCTTTTGCGACAAGTCGAGCTTTGTAGACAGTAATATTACCGTCAGCGTCAGTCTTCTTCTTGAAGATCCATTTATTCTCAATTGCTTGCCGATCATCGGGCAAGTCAACCAAAGTCCATACTTTGTTCTCATACATGGATCCCATCTCAGATTTCATGGCTTCAAGCCATCTTGCGGAATCTGGGCTCACCATCGCTTCTTCATAGTTTGTAGGTTCATCATGATCTAGTAGCATGACTTCCAGAATAGGATTACCGTACCACTCTGGCGCGGATCTCACTCTGGTTGATCTACGAGGTTCAGTAGTATCTTGTTCTGAAGTTTCATGATCATCATCATTAGCTTCCTCACTAACAGGTGTAGGTCTCACAGAAACAGTTTTCTGTGATGCACTACTTTCCAATAAGGGAGCAGGTACAGTTACCTCGTCAAGTTCTACTTTCCTCCCACTCACTTCTTTCGATAGAAACTCCTTCTCCAGAAAGTTTCCGAACTTAGCAACAAAAGTCTTGCCTTCGGATCTGTGATAGAAGGTGTATCCAATAGTCTCCTTTGGATATCCTATGAAGACACATTTCTCCGATTTGGGTTCGAATTTATCATGTTGAAGCTTTTTCACATAAGCACCGCAGCCCCAAACTTTCAGAAATGACAACTCTGGTTTCTTGCCAAACCATAGTTCATAAGGCGTCATCTCAACAGATTTTGATGGTGCCCTATTTAACGTGAATGCGGCCGTCTCCAAAGCATAACCCCAAAACGATAGCGGTAAATCAGTAAGAGACATCATAGATCGCACCATATCTAGTAAAGTACAATTAAGACGTTCGGACACACCATTACGCTGTGGTGTTCCGGGTGGCGTGAGTTGCGAAACTATTCTGCATTGTTTCAAATGTACACCAAACTCGTAACTCAAATATTCTCCTCCACGATCAGATCATAGAAACTTCATTTTCTTGTTACGATGATTTTCAACTTCACACTGAAATTCTTTGAACTTTTCAAACGTTTCAGACTTATGTTTCATTAAGTAGATATACCCATATCTGCTTAAGTCATCTGTGAAGGTGAGAAAATAATGATATCCGCCACGAGCCTCAATATTCATCGGACCACATACATCTGTATGTATGATTTCCAACAAATCTGTTGCTCTCTCCATAGTACCGGAGAACGGTGTTTTAGTCATCTTGCCCATGAGGCACAGTTCGCATGTACCAAGTGATTCATAATCAAGTGGTTCCAAAAGTCCATCAGTATGGAGTTTCTTCATGCGCTTTACACTGATATGACCTAAACAGCAGTGCCACAAATAAGTTGCACTATCATTATCAACTCTGCATCTTTTGGTTTCAACACTATGAATATGTGTGTCACTACTATCGAGATTCAATAAAAATAGACCACTCTTTAAGGGTGCATGACCATAAAAGATATTACTCATATAAATAGAACAACCATTATTCTCAGATTTAAATGAATAACCATCTCACATCAAACAAGATCCAGATATAATGTTCATGCTTAACGCTGGCACCAAATAACAATTATTTAGGTCTAATATTAATCCCGAAGGTAGATGTAGAGGTAGCGTGCCGACTGCGATCACATCGACTTTGGAACCGTTTCCCACGCGCATCGTCACCTCGTCCTTAGCCAATCTTCGCTTAATCCGTAGTCCCTGTTTCGAGTTGCAAATATTAGCAATAGAACCAGTATCAAATACCCAGGTGCTACTGCGAGCATTAGTAAGGTACACATCAATAACATGTATATCACATATACCTTTGTTCACCTTGCCATCCTTCTTATCCGCCAAATACTTGGGGCAGTTCTGCTTCCAGTGACCAGTCTGCTTGCAGTAGAAGCACTCAGTTTCAGGCTTAGGTCCAGGTTTGGGTTTCTTCTCTTGAGCAGCAACTTGCTTGCTGTTCTTTTTGAAGTTCCCCTTCTTCTTTCCTTTGCCCTTTTTCTTGAAACTAGTGGTCTTGTTGACCATCAACACTTGATGCTCCTTCTTGATTTCTACCTCCGCAGCTTTCAGCATTGCGAAGAGCTCGGGAATAGTCTTATTCATCCCTTGCATATTATAGTTCATCACGAAGCTCTTGTAGCTTGGTGGCAGTGATTGGAGAATTCTGTCAATGACGCAATCATCTGGAAGATTAACTCCCAATTGAATCAAGTGATTATTATACCCAGACATTTTGAGTATATGCTCACTGACAGAACTGTTCTCCTCCATCTTGCAGCTATAGACCTTATTGGAGACTTCATATCTCTCAATCCGGGCATTTGCTTGAAATATTAACTTCAACTCCTGGAACATCTCATATGCTCCATGATGTTCAAAACATCGTTGAAGTCCCGATTCTAAGACGTAAAGCATGGCACACTGAACTATTGAGTAGTCATCAGCTTTTCTCTGCCAGACGTTCATAACATCTGGTGTTGCTCCAGCAGCAGGCCTGGCACCCAGCGGTGCTTCCAAGACGTAATTCTTCTGTGCAGCAATGAGGATAATCCTCAAGTTATGGACCCAGTCCGTGTAATTGCTACCATCATCTTTCAACTTTGCTTTCTCAAGGAATGCATTAAAATTCAACGGAACAACAGCACGAGCCATCTATCTACAATCAAGCATAAACAAGCAAGATACTATCAGGTACTAAGTTTCATGATAAATTTAGGTTCAATTAATTTACTTAAAGAACTCCCACTTAGATAGACTTCCCTCTAATCCTCTAAGTGATTACGTGGCCCAAATCAACTAAACCATGTCCGATCATCACGTGAGATGGAGTAGTTTCATTGGTGAACATCACTATGTTGATCATATCTACTATACGATTCACGCTCGACCTTTCGGTCTCCGTGTTCCGAGGCCATATCTGTATATGTCTGGCTCGTCAAGTATAACCTGAGTATTCCGCGTGTGCAACTGTTTTGCACCCGTTGTATTTGAACGTAGAGCCTATCACACCTGATCATCACGTGGTGTCTCAGCATGAAGAACTTTTGCAACGGTGCATACTCAGGGAGAACACTTCTTGATAATTAGTGAGAGATCATCTTATAATGGCGTCAATCAAAGCAAGATAAGATGCATAAAAGATAAACATCACATGCAATCAATATAAGTGATATGATATGGCCATCATCATCTTGTGCTTGTGATCTCCATCTTCGAAGCACCATCGTGATCACCATCGTCACCGGCGCGACACCTTGATCTCCATCGTAGCATCGTTGTCGTCTCGCCAATCTTATGCTTCCACGACTATCGCTACCACTTAGTGATAAAGTAAAGTATTACAGCGTGATTGCATTGCATACAATAAAGTGACAACCATATGGCTCCTGCCAGTTGCCGATAACTCAGTTACAAAACATGATCATCTCATACAATAAAATTTAGCATCATGTCTTGACCATATCACATCACAACATGCCCTGCAAAAACAAGTTAGACGTCCTCTACTTTGTTTGTTGCAAGTTTTACGTGGCTGCTACGGGCTTAAGCAAGAACCAATCTTACCTATGCATCAAAACCACAACGATAGTTTGTCAAGTTGGTTCTGTTTTAACCTTCGCAAGGACCGGGCGTAGCCACACTCGGTTCAACTAAAGTTGGAGAAACTGTCACCCGCAAACCACCTATGTGCAAAGCACGTCGGGAGAACCGGTCTCGCGTAAGCATACGCGTAATGTCGGTCCGGGCCGCTTCGTCCAACAATACCGCCGAACCAAAGTATGACATGCTGGTAAGCAGTATGACTTATATCGCCCACAACTCACTTGTGTTCTACTCGTGCATATAACATCAACATATAAAACCTAGGCTCGGATGCCACTGTTGGGTTTCGTAGTAATTTCAAAAAAATTCCTACGCACACGCAAGATCATGGTGATGCATAGCAACAGGAGGGGGAGAGTGTGATCTACGTACCCTTGTAGATCAACAACGGAAGCGTTAACTTGGTTGATGTAGTTGTACGTCTCCACGGCCCGACCGATCAAGCACCGAAACTACGGCACCTCCGAGTTCTAGCACACGTTCAGCTCGATGACGATCCCCGGACTCCGCTCTAGCAAAGTGTCGGGGAAGAGTTCCGTCAGCACGACGGCATTGTGACGATCTTGATGTACTACCGTCGCAGGGCTTCGCCTAAGCACCGCTACAATATTATCGAGGACTATGGTGGAAGGGGGCACCGCACACGGCTAAGAATATGATCACATGGATCAACTTGTGTCTCTAGGGGTGCCCCGTGCCCCCGTATATAAAGGATCAAGGGGAGGAGGCCGGCCGGCCCCTATGGCGCGCCAAGGAGGAGTCCTCCTCCTAGTAGGAGTAGGACTCCTACTAGGGTAGGAGTAGGACTCCTACTAGGAGGGGGAAAGAAGTGGGGAGGGAGAAGGAAAGGGGGGCGCCGCCTCCCCTCTCCTAGTCCGATTCGGAACAGGGGGGAGGAGGCGCGCGGCCCACCTTTGGCTGCCCCTCTCTCTCTCCACTAAGGCCCATATGGCCCATTACTTCTCCCGGGGGGGGGGGGGTTCCGGTAACCCTCCGGCTCTCTGGTTTTCTCCGAAATCACCCGGAACACTTCTGGTGTCCGAATATAGCCGTCCAATATATCAATCTTTATGTCTCGACCATGTGGAGACTCCTCATCATGTCCGTGATCAATACCTAGTTCAATCTCGTTACCGGCAAGTCTCTTTACTCGTTCTGTAATACATCATCTCTCAACTAACTCATTAGTTGCAATGCTTGCAAGGCTTATGTGATGTGCATTACCGAGAGGGCCCAGAGATACCTCTCTGACAATCGGAGTGACAAATCCTACTCTCGAAATACGCCAACCCAACATGTACCTTTGGAGACACCTGTAGAGTACCTTTATAATCACCCATTTACGTTGTGACGTTTGGTAGCACACAAAGTGTTCCTCCGGCAAACGGGAGTTGCATAATCTCATAGTCATAGGAACATGTATAAGTCATGATAAAGCAATAGCAACATATTAAACGATCGGGTGCTAAGCTAATGGAATGGGTCATGTCAATCAGATCATTCACCTAATGATGTGATCCCGTTAATCAAATAACAACTCTTTGTTCATGGTTAGGAAACATAACCATCTTTGATTAACGAGCTAGTCAAGTAGAGGCATACTAGTGACACTCCGTTTGTCTATGTATTCACACATGTATTATGTTTCCGGTTAATACAATTCTAGCATGAATAATAAACATTTATCATGATATGAGGAAATAAATAATAACTTTATTATTGCCTCTAGGGCATATTTCCTTCAATCAGGGCAACCAGGGTGGTTATAATCATCAAGGGAATCCGCAGCAACAGCAGCAGTCGGGTTACCAGAGCAACCCGAAGCAATTGAATAGTGGGAACCATGTCTTCACCACGAGCCTATGGTAGCGCAATCAGAAGCTTCATAAAAGGGCAGTGAACTCCGTTGAACTGTCAGGACCCCGATTCCAAGTCACATCGATCTAGCCGGTAACACCTCATATCACTTTGTGCCTCACGCACGGTATTCCCACGGGTGTCGCCTTACCATGGCCGGGACCGTTTGCGCCTTTTGGCTCACGTATATGATAGTGTCGCTAGCATCCATATGACAGAGAACCCGGGCCGACATGGCTAGTCGTGAACCCAAAGCGGCACTAACCTATGAGGAGAGGCATACATGAATCACATCGAGCATGTCGGTCAGCAGTGTGTGAATCCGGGCAGTAGCACTGGGCTAACAGGACTCCAGGAACCCGGGCTATAGCAGGCTAGGCAGGACTCCGGATATCACCGCGTGACATTTCCCCGAAGGGACAGACACAGGGACGAAGTGAAACACATGCCGGCCAGTCAAGTGTCCTAAGCAGTAGTGTTGGGCTAACAGGACTCCGGTGAACCGGGCTGTAGCGGACTAGTATGGCTCATGGAAGCACTAGACTACATTTCCCCATAAGAGAGGCTGCCAAGGATAAACAACTAGATTGTCGGATCCCACACATACCAAGCATTTCAATCATACACACAATATGCTCGATATGTGTAAATACAACATGGCATCACAACATAACTCTACAGCTCAAGTATTTATTCATTAAGCTCCGAGGAGTGAGATATTACAAACATTGGTCTCATGACCCAACAATCATAGCAAACAAATCAAAGCACATGCGGAAGCTTAACATGTCTGAGTACAGACATCTACAAATGAAAAAGGCTGAGAAGCCTGACTATCTACCAGATCCTACCGAGGGCACAAGATCGTAGCTGAGGTATCAAGCTAAATATCGAAGTCCACGCGATACTACTAGCGAGACTGAAGTCTCTCTATAAAACATAAATTAAGCAAACGTGAGTACAAAAGTACTCTGCAAGACTTACATCAGAACTAGCTACATATGCATCGGTATCAACAAGGGGGTGTGGTGGAGTTTAACTGCAACAAGCTAGCTTTGACTCAGTGGCTAACCTGAACTACGACTGCAAGCAACTGTTTTGAGGTGGCGCACACGAGTCCACATATTCACCATTCAATACACTACTATGGATCCGCTCCCGTCTCCCTACGAGAAGGCCATCCATAGCACTCACAATTATCTTGCAAGTTTTAGAGTATCCACTTTCACTTGTCTATGAACTATTATAGGCAACCCAGAAGTCCTTTACCACGGATGCGGCTATTCGAATAGTTTTATACCCTGCAAGGGTGTACTCCATCACACATGTTTCCACCACTTAGCGTCTGCACATGACATGTGCTCGGTAGACTTCAAGCGAAAGCCGATGTGGGTGTAGACCATGACCTAACTAACCGCACAAGTCTCTAGTCCAGGTTTATCGCCTATTCGGGTTCCTTCCGCGAGGAGATCCGGGTGGAGTTTCCCTCACAGCCCCAAACGATGTGTGCAGGGTTCCCGAGACACCAAAGGGGCGCCCGGTACACCGTGCCACACTGTATCTACCGCATCATAGCCCACCCCTAGGGTCAGCACTACGCACGGCTGCCAACACATATCCTATAAACACCAGAAACTAGTTGCAACTCCTGGACAGAGGACGAGAGGGGTCAGTAAGTCGAGCGGGGTCATATTTCAGGGCCCAATGTGTGGTAGTAGTTGTTTCATGGATCGCAAACACAGAACTCAGTTCCTAAGGACGGCTTCAATGAAACAACCCACCATGTACTCCTACATGTCCTCTCATCGATACCTTTACCAAATCATGTTCACACACTTAGCTCTCAACAGTAGGACATGTTCACACACCTCCGATTCATCCCCGATGAATCAGACATGACACAATTCTATGGAATAGCAGGCATGACAAACAAGTATGAATGAGTAGGCACATCAGGGCTCAAACAACTCCTACTCATGCTAGTGGGTTTCATCTATTCACTGTGGCAATGACAGGTCATGCAGAGGATAAGGGGTTCAACTACCGCAGCAAGTAACAGATGAATCGTTGTTGTCCTAATGCAGTAAAAGAGAGCAGGAGAGAGAGAGAGAGAGTGGGATTGTATCGGAATGAGCAAGGGGGTTTTGCTTGCTTGGCACTTCTGAAGATAGTATAGCTCTTCATCGGTGTCATCGATCATATCGCCGAAACACGTCTACTGAGAGGGGACAATTACCGACAACGGAACATAACAGCATTCAATTAGTGCAATGCACAAGCGAATGAATGATATGACATATTAAGGTACTGAATTGACCTAATGCAATATCTAGCCAATTTGATTGAAGTGGAACTCAAACAAGATCAAATTCCAACTCCAAATGTTATTTCATAAATTGCCCTAATCATCATTTGTCCTATTCAGTGAGGTTAACTTGTTCAAACATGCATGATCATGGCATAAACAGATTCTTCATATTTTTCTGATAATTATTCATATATAATTTATTTGATTTGGAGCTACGGTTGATTTACTATGAATTTTACAAGTTTTAACTATTTTCTGGAATTTTCTGAATCATAAATAATCCAGAAAATGAGTTATGGCGTCAGCACTACGTCATTGTGACATCAGCAGGTCAAATGAGTCGCCCAGAATCAAACCTGATGGCTGGGACCCACTGGTCAGTGACTAGGCTAATTAACAGAGACTGTTAGTGCTAATTTAATCCTAACTAAAAGTGTCAGTGGGGCATGGGCCCACATGTCAGTGACTAGGGAGGTAGTTAGTGACTAATTAGTTTTAGCCTAATTTGACACGTCAGTCGGCCAGGGTTAGGGCGACGGCGGAGGCACGCCGGAATCTCTGTTCCGGCGACCATTCGTCGCGCGGGTGGATTCTACGGGACCCTGGGGATGCGCCGCGTCCAACGGTGCCACTGGTTGGTCGCGTAGTCACCAGAGCTGACGGCGACGAGCTCATCCGCGGCGGCGCCCGCATGGAGTTGGCCGGGACAACGTTGTGGTGTATGGGAGGAGGAGCTGGTGGTGGCTACGGGCTCCTGCAGAGGTGGGGAGAACGATGACGCGTGCGCGGGTAGCTGGTTCGGGCTCTGGCCACAGCGGCGCCATGGCCGACGGCACGGAGCTCTCGGCTCCGGTGGCTAGGAGGCTACAACGAGAAAAACGCCACGGGGTTAGGGGGGAAGCGACGAGAAGCTCACAACGCACCCAATGGAATCGTCGGAGAGCTCAGGGACGCGCTGGTGACGACGAATCGACGACGGCAACGCTCGGTGTAGGAGGTTGAAGATGAGCTCCAGGGCGGCGTCACGGGGCATCCGGTGATGTGTACCTAGATGGGGACGAAGAAGAGGTCGTGGCGGAGCTTTGGGCTCAGGCGGAGGGCGAGGAGATGGCTCTGGCCACGGCAACTACAGGCGGCAACGATGGTGGCGTTCGGCCGTGCGCGTGAGAGAGAGACAGAGGAGGGGATGAGGGCGAGGGAGAGTGTGAGAGAGTTCGGGGGCTGCGTGGCATCGCGAGGGAGGGCCAGAGCGACGAGGGGGAAGCCAGGCAGGGTGGAGGTGGCACGGGCGTGGCGAGCACACCCCCGGCGACCTCCTGGCAGCAGCTGGAAGAAGACAAGGGAAGGAGGTGGGCTGGGCCAACAGTGCTGGGTCACAGCTGGGCCGCAAGGTTTGCTTTCTCTCTCTCTCTCTGCTTTCTGTTTTAATTTTGTTTTCTATTATTCTGTAATATGTTTTGACTTAGTTTAAATGCTAAATCACTTTATAAAATTCTGCAAACTTTTATGGGCACTATCTGATTTAAACCAGAGGCCCTCACCAAGTTTCAGAATATTTGGAGCTACCAAATATTTTATAGGTATTAGTAGCTCCAATTCAAATAAGTATTGACTTAATTCAAAGACCCAAATAAATATTTCTGTGATTCCAAAAATATTGGTTTGAATTTGACCTCTTGCCAATATTTCCAGAAATGAATAGGAACATTTTCTTGGGTTTATTTGAAGCAATTTTTAATGTTGATCATTTTTTTTTGAAATGATTTCTGAGGCTTTCCACTTTCCCCAATTCAACTTTCATAAATATATACATGATGCATGAATGCTTGTGCAACTAGCTACAACCAATTCTAGGGTTGTGACAACTCACCCCCACTAAACAGGAATCTCGTCTCAAGATTCAGGACGTGAGGTGAGAAGACAAAAGGGACACAAGACCAACACAATCTTCGCGATCCTGGGTTCACTCCATAAGAATGTTGATTTGATCACCTTCATTGTCTCGAAGTCTTGCTCCAGGAACTCCTACCAACATGACAACGAGAGGGAAAGGAAACTCTAGAAGGATCGATCTTCTCAAAGATCGAGCAGCTCAGTCTTAACTCCGGAATGAGACATAGAAACATCTCGCGAACTGAGACACAAAACACATATCAAGAGGGATGTAGAGGAACATATGACGAAGGTCTAAATTGGTAGGCAACAATCCCATGCTTAGGTGAGATGGTGAGTGAGAGTCAAAGCAGCGAGGAGATAAGTTACTATGATTACCTAACGGGGCACCTCAGGGAGGGTGACTCATAGAGCTATTCCCTTAAGTGGCAAAAAGAATTACTTTTGATATAATGATCATTGAAACTCTTTATGCCAGCCTAAGGCAATCACAAACGATCGTTCGAGGAGGTTCGAAAGAATGGCATATATCGACTAGAATGGATGATGTGGACTACCTTGTTGAAGACAACGCAATGGATGATTTTGCTTATCATCGGAAATGGATGGGACCCATGGTAGTACCGCTGTTGAAGGTGATCCTGACCAAGAATTACCGAGAAGGTAGTCCAAGATAGAATGGCACAACAGCGGTGCAAGCTGGGAACAACATGCAAATGTTGGGAATGATTTTAGTAACTGGGGATAAACTCAACAGTAGAGAGTGATTCCACTGTTTGAATGGTTCTAGCATAATCGAGGAAACCGAGAGCACAACGACCCCTGAGTAACAACTTCTAGAATAAGTTGCACTAAATCCTCATGGAGAAGATGGTCAAATAGCTCAATCAAGATACTACAACGATAGATCTTCCGGCTAGGTGTGTCGGCCAGAACATCAACCTTGTCGGGACCTACATCATAAATCTTGGAATAGCTCCAACCATCATATCTGCCTAAGATTCAGATCTAGTTGGTAACGGGATATTTCAGACAACATGTCCGGAAAGAAAGTTTGCAACACAAATCGACGAGACGATGTTGCGAGATTCTCGGGAATTGAACTACGATAGTAAACTCCAAAACATGAGCTGGTTCTGCTACATATATGTGAACATGTTGTCCAAGACAAGCATGACCATGTAGAAGTCTTACAACAAAACACTACCGAGTTCAGGTGGGGAAACATCATTGAGGATATCAAAGTCCTTGTGCATGAACTAGTATTCGCACAACAACTCCTTTTCCTTGAACAATTCAATCAGTGGCTTGGTGTGCTAGGGAATACATATGGAGTGGAGGTAATTAATCTACCAAACCATAGAATACATTTGCACATGCATAGCTGACTTGTGATGGTACCAGAGGAAACAAAAACAACCTTTCTCGAACTCACGGCGGCAACTTACACCAAATGCACGTGAACCGGGGAAGGTCACTTCTTTCATCCAACATATGCTTCATGAACGGGACACGAAGGCATTGCTTACAAGTTTTCAACACTAGGTTGATGTTCAACATGAATCATGGGGGAGACAAAATGCTGCTGATGGGCTCAACAGCAACTCATCGAAATTTCCATATCACTGGACTTCCACCATCATGTGAACACGATGATAGCATTGGTCAGACCAAAGGATGTAATGGTGTATGCTCGAGGGATCAACCACGAGTAAGACAACATTACGAACATCGTTGGTTCTGATTTGACTTGATGATAGCCCATACTCAAGTCAAAGTTTTGACAAGGCAATAGATCCAACAGCTGATCACGTGGATTAGTTGATGAGGATATCATCTTTCTTCAACACACACACACACACTCAAGGATATCCCTTAGTGATGAACTAAGTCGGACAAGCTTTCATCTTCCAACTCCCCAAGTTGTTGTTTAGCTTAACCAACTAGGTCGGGGTATCCAACACAGATTCTTGGAGAATGGATGGTTTAGAGAAAACCAACATGATCACGAACTCAACATAGCGATCAGGGAACAACCTGGTAATACTTTCGAGAAAATATTTGGAAAATCATGATCCACCGATATGTTACTAAGCTCGAGAACAATCTTGCTTTTCGGAGCAAGACGATATGATCGAATAAGAAAGGGATTGAATAACCCTAACTCATTGATCGAAGAGTGCACCAGAAATAAAGGCTAGGTAGCACAATCTATCTTAGAATGATGATTCAATAACCAACATGCTAAGAATGAGAATATTGTCCATTTACTACCAAGCAACGAGTTGCTCGAACTATTGATTTCACACATCACAAATTCACTTGTCAGCATTCCGGTTACAACAACACGGAACCGAGGAATGGATAATGATGGCGAGAAGTATCACTTCGTTAAGAATTCATAAGAGGTGGTGCAATTCTCATGGCAATCCTGACATAAAGGGGGGTAATACTCCGAGGTAGAGCAGAACAAAGGCTGGATTGGCATTTTGATCTGCGGAATACAACTACTTTGACCAATCCAAGAAATGGATGAGGTGCTGGAGTTTGTTTCTCCTAGTCATTCTAGAATAGAATGGCTTGACGGACCACAAGAATAATAGGCATCGATGAACACGAATGTACAACTATTCCTGACTATCAATTGATAGACTAGGTCGGAATACAGCTGAGGAGGGTCAACTCAAGGAACATATAACTTTCTGAGTTGTGGATGCATAGATTAGTATGTCGAACCAAGTTTAACATGTTTCTTTCGGATAACCCATGCAGAGAGGTAGGACTGGCAGAGTCACAATTATGAATGGAGAACTCCTCAAGAGTACTCTGATTGTGATCTTTTGATCTAACAAACTTCTGCCATAAGTGGTTCATAGTATTTGGAAGAAGGAAATACCACGGACCTCGAGGACTGATGCAAAGGTTACTAATAACCTAAAGGAACGAGCAAACACTATCAACATGAAGTAAGTAGGGTGAATCTCGGGTTCAAAAACCCAGGAATAGAATGCCTACTAACTAATGGCATCACGGGATGCTTCGGGATTAACGGCCAGAGTCATCACACTGGGAATACAAAGCATTGCTAGATTACTAGGTGACTCCCCAAGACACCTAGGGTCATAATAATAGCTCCAACATATATGTTGAGGCAACAGAGTACCTCAACTCACCGATTAGTGTGATTAATCTGGCCCAAATGGACATCAGGAACATGAGGAAGGGGTTTGCAAATGCATCAGACTACTTAGAAACATGGGATGACTCGGGCAGCATAACGGCTGTAAATGCTCAAAAGATTTGAGACATCCTGCAAAATGGTGGCATATCCACTTAACCTCACAATATCAAAGTTCCGACATCAACTGTCAACACACAGAAATAGTAGGAACGGAACTGACGCTTGAAAGTATCAATTCGATAAGTCTAAGGATTAGTAACACGTCATCCTGATAGATAGATAGATGAGAAGGCCTAGTTCTTAATCCCCGTAGAAAGGAAGAGGTTGACTCAGATCAGAAGGACATAGGGTATAAGGAGTAAAAAGAGCCTAACGTTCCCTCCCACAATCAATTCCCTTATATAACTAAAGCATTTCTGGAATCAACTTCGACTAGTTTGGCTTGGTAATCCTACAGGCAGTCAGGCTCTGATACCAACACTGTCAGGACCCCGATTCTAAGTCACATCGATCTAGCCGGTAAAACCTCATATCACTTTGCGGCCTCACGTATGGTATTCCCACGGGTGTCGCCTTACCACGGCCGGGACCGTTTGTGCCTTTTGGCTCACGTATATGACAGTGTCGCTAGCATCCATATGACAGAGAACCCGGGCCGACATGGCTAGTTGTGAACCCAAAGCGGCACTAACCTATGGGGATAGGCATACATGAATCACATCGAGCATGTCGGTCAGCAGCGTGTGAATCTGGGCTGTAGCACTGGGCTAACAGGACTCCGGGAACCCGGGCTGTAGCAGGCTAGGTAGGACTCCGGATGTCACTGCGTGACATTTACCCGAAGGGACAGACACAGGGATGAAGTGAAACACATGCCGGCCAGTCAAGTGTCCTGAGCAGTAGTGCTGGGCTAACAGGACTCCGGTGAACCGGGCTGTAGCGGACTACTATGGCTCATGGAAGCACTAGACTACATTTCCCCATAAGAGAGGCTGCCAAGGATAAACAACTAGATTGTCGGATCCCACACATACCAAGCATTTCAATCATACACACAATATGCTCGATATGTGTAAATACAACATGGCATCACAACATAAGTCTACCACTCAAGTATTTATTCATTAGGCTCCGAGGAGCGAGATATTACAAACATGGGTCTCATGACCCAACAATCATAGCAAACAAATCAAAGCACATGCGGAAGCTTAACATGTCTGAGTACAGACATCTACAAATGAAAAAGGCTGAGAAGCCTGACTATCTACCAGATCCTGCCGAGGGAACAAGATCATAGCTGAGGTATCAAGCTAAACATCGAAGTCCACGCGATACTACTAGTGAGACTGAAGTCTCTCTGCAAAACATAAATTAAGCAAACGTGAGTACAAAAGTACTCAACAAGACTTACATCAGAACTAGCTATATATGCATCGGTATCAACAAGGGGGTGTGGTGGAGTTTAACTGCAGCAAGTTAGCTTTGACTCAGTGGCTAACCTGAACTATGACTGCAAGCAACTCTTTTGAGGTGGCGCACATGAGTCCACATATTCACCATTCAATACACCACTATGGATCCGCTCCCGTCTCCCTACGAGAAGGCCATCCATAGCACACACACTTATCTTGCGAGTTTTAGAGTATCCACTTTCACTTGTCTATGAACTGTTATAGGCAACCCAGAAGTCCTTTACCGCGGACGCGGCTATTCGAATAGTTTTATACCCTATAGGGGTGTACTTCATCACACATGTTTCCACCACTTAGCGTCTGCACACGACATGTGCTCGGCAGAATTCAAGCGAAAGCCGACGTGGGTGTAGACCATGACCTGACTAATTGCACAAGTATCTAGTCCAGGTTTATCGCCTATTCGGGTTCCATCCGCGAGGAGATCCGGTCGGAGTTTTGCTCACAGCCCCAAACGATGTGTGCAGGGTTCCCGAGACACCAAACGGGCGCCCGGTACACCATGCCATGGTGTATCTACCGCATCATAGCCCACCCCTAGGGTCAGCGCTACGCACGGCCGCCAACACATATCCAATAAACCAGAAACTAGTTGCAACTCCTGGATAGAGGACGAGAGGGGTTAGTAAGTCAAGCAGGGTCAAATTTCAGGGCCCAATGTGTGGTAGTAGCTGTTTCATGGATCACAAACACAGAACTCAGTTCCTAAGGATGGCTTCAATGAAACAACCCACCATGTACTCCTACATGGCCTCTCATCGATACCTTTACCAAATCATGTTCACACACTTAGCTCTCAACAGTAGAACATGTTCACACACCTCCGATTCATCCCCGATGAATCAGACCTGACACAATTCTATGCAATAGCAGGCATGACAAACAAGTATGAATGAGTAGGCACATCAGGGCTCAAACAACTCCTACTCATGCTAGTGGGTTTCATCTATTTATTGTGGCAATGACAGGTCATGCAGAGGATAAGGGGTTCAACTACCGCAACAAGTAACAGATGAATCGTTGTTGTCCTAATGCAGTAAAAGAGAGCAGGAGCGAGAGAGTGGGATTGTATCGGAATGAGCAAGGGGGTTTTGCTTGCCTGGCACTTCTGAAGATAGTATAGCTCTTCCTCGGTGTCATCGATCATATCGCCGAAACACGTCTACTGAGAGGGGACAATTACCGGCAAGGGAACATAACAGTATTCAATTAATGCAATGGACAAGTGAATGAATGATATGACATATTATGGTACTGAATTGACCTAATGCAATATCTAGCCAATTTGATTGAAGTGGAACTCAAACAAGATCAAATTCCAACTCCAAATGTTATTTCATAAATTGCCCTAATCATCATTTGTCCTATTCAGTGAGGTTAACTTGTTCAAACATGCATGATCATGGCATGAATATAGTCTTCATATTTTTCTGATAATTATTCATATATAATTTATTTGGTTTGGAGCTACGGTTGATTTACTATGAATTTTAGAAGTTTTAACTATTTTCTGGAATTTTCTGAATTATAAATAATCCAGAAAATGAGTTATGTCATCAGCACTACGTCATTGTGATGTCAGCAGGTCAACTAAGTCGCCCAGAGTCAAACCTGACGGCTGGGACCCACTGGTCAGTGACTAGGCTAATTAACAGACTGTTAGTGCTAATTTAATCCTAACTAAAAGTGTCAGTGGGGCATGGGCCCACATGTCAGTGACTAGGGAGGTAGTTAGTGACTAATTAGTTTTAGCCTAATTTGACACGTCAGCCGGCCGTGGTTAGGCCGCCGGCGACCTCAACCCACAGTGGAGGCACGCCAGAATCTCTGTTCCGGCGACCATTCATCACGCGGGTCGATTCTACGGGACCCTGGGGATGCGCCGCGTCCAATGGTGCCACTGGTTGGTCGCGTAGTCGCCGGAGCTGAAGGCAACGAGCACATCCGTGGCAGCTCCCGCACGGAGTTGGCCGGGACGGTGTTGTGGTGTACGGGAGGAGGAGCTCGTGGTGGCTACGAGCTCCTGCAGAGGTGGGGAGAACAATGACGCGTGCGCGGGCGGCTGGTTCGGGCTCTGGCCACAGCGACGCCATGGCCGGCGGCACGGAGCTCTCGGCTCCGGTGGATAGGCGGCTACAATGAGAAAAACGCCACGGGGTTAGGGGAAGCGATGGGAAGCTCACAGCGCATCCAATGGAATCGTCGGAGAGCTCGGGGACGCGCTGGTGACGGCAAATCAACGACGGCGACGCTCGGTGCAGGAGGTTGAAGATGAGCTCCAGGGCGGCGTCACGGGGCATCCAATGATGTGTAGGTGGATGGGGATGAAGAAGAGGTCGTGGCGGAGCTCTGGGCTCAGGCGGAGGGCGAGGAGGTGCCTCTGGCCGCGGCAACTGCAGGCGGCGGCGATGGTGGCATTCGGCCGTGCGCGTGAGAGAGAGACAGAGGAGGGGATGAGGGCGAGGGAGAGTGCAAGAGAGGTCGGGGGCTGCATGGCGTCGCGAGGGAGGGCCAGAGCGACGAGGGGGAAGCCAGGCTGGGTGGAGGTGGCACGCGCACGGCGAGCACACGCCCGGCGTCCTCCTGGCAGCAGCTGGAAGAAGACAAGGGAAGGAGGTGGGCTGGGCCAACAGTGCTGGGCCACAGCTGGGCCGCCAGGTTTGCTTTCTCTCTCTCTGCTTTCTGTTTTAATTTTGTTTTCTATTATTCTGCAGTATGTTTTGACTTAGTTTAAATGCTAAATCACTTTATAAAATTCTGCAAACTTTTATGGGCACTATCTGATTTAAACTAGAGGCCCTCACCAAGTTTTAGAATATTTGGAGCTACCAAATATTTTATAGGAATTAGTAGCTCTAATTCGAATAAGTATTGACTTAATTCAAAGACCCAAATAAATATTTCTGTGATTCCAAAAATATTGGTTTGAATTTTACCTCTTGCCAATATTTCCAGAAATGAACAGGAACATTTTCTTGGGCTTATTTGAAGCAATTTTTAATGTTGATCATTTTTTTTAAATGATTTCTGAGGCTTTCCACTTTCCCCAATTCAACTTTCATAAATATATACATGATGCATGAATGCTTGTGCAACTAGCTACAACCAATTCTAGGGCTGTGACAACTCACCCCCACTAAACAGGAATCTCGTCCCGAGATTCAGGACGTGAGGTGAGAAGACAAAAGGGACACAAGACCAACACAATCTTCGCGATGCTAGGTTCACTCCATAAGAATGTCTCGAAGTCTTGCTCCAGGAACTCCTACCAACATGACAACGAGAGGGAAAGGAAACTCTAGAAGGATCGATCTTCTCAAAGATCGAGCAGCTCAGTGTTAACTCATGGAATGAGACATAGAAACATCTCACGAACTGAGACACAAAACACATATCAAGAGGGATGTAGAGGAACATATGATGAAGGTCTAAATTGGTAGGCAACAATCCCACGCTTAGGTGAGATGGTGAGTGAGAGTCAAGCAGCGAGGAGATAAGTTACTATGATTACCTAACGGGGCACCTCAGGGAGGGTGACTCATAGAGCTATTCCCTTAAGTGGCAAAAAGAATTACTTTTGATATAATGATCATTAAAACTCTTTATGCTAGCCTAAGGCAATCACAAACGATCATTCGAGGAGGTTTGAAAGAATGACATATATCGACTAGAATGGATGATGTGGACTACCTTGTTGAAGACAATGCAATGGATGATTTTGCTTATCATCGGAAATGGATGGGACCCATGGTAGTACCGCTATTGAAGGTGATCCTGGCCAGGAATTACCGAGAAGGTAGTCCAAGATAGAATGGCACAACGGCGGTGCAAGCTGGGAACAACATGCAAATGTTGGGAATGAATTTAGTAACTGGGGATAAACTCAACAGTAGAGAGTGATTCCACTGTTTGAATGGTTCTAGCATAATCGAGGAAACCGAGAGCACAACGACCCCTGAGTAACAACTTCTAGAATAAGTTGCACTAAATCCTCATGGAGAAGATGGTCAAATAGCTCAATCAAGATACTACAACGATAGATCTTCCGGCTAGGTGTGTCGGCCAGAACATCAACCTTGTCGGGACCTACATCATAAATCTTGGAATAGCTCCAACCATCATATCTACCTGAGATTCAGATCTGGTTGGTAACGGGATATTTCAGACAACATGTCCGGAAACAAAGTTTGCAACACAAACCGACGAGACAATGTTGCGAGATTCTCGGGAATTGAACTACGATAGTAAACTCCAAAACATGAGCTGGTTCTGCTACATATATGTGAACACGTTGTCCAAGACAAGCATGACCATGTAGAAGTCTTACAACAAAACACTACCGAGTTCAGGTGGGGAACCATCATTGAGGATATTGAAGTCCTTGTGCATGAACTAGTATTCGCACAGCAACTCCTTTTCCTTGAACAATTCAATCAGTGGCTTGGTGTGCTAGGGAATACATATGGAGTGGAGGTAATTAATCTACCAAACCATATAATACATTTGCACATGCATAGCTGACTTGGGATGGTACCAGAGGAAACAAAAACAACCTTTCTTGAACTCACGGCGGCAACTTACACCAAATGCACGTGAATCGGGGAAGGTCACTTCTTTCATCCAACATATGCTTCATGAACGGGACACGAAGGCATTGCTTACAAGTTTTCAACACTAGGTTGATGTTCAACATGAATCATGGGGGAGACAAAATGCTGCTGATGGGCTCAACAGCAACTCGTCGAAATTTCCATATCACTGGACTTCCACCATCATGTGAACACGGTGATAGCATTGGTCAGACCAAAGGATGTAATGGTGTGTGCTCGAGGGATCAACCACGAGTAAGACAACATTACGAACATCGTTGGTTCTGATTTGACTTGATGATAGCTCATACTCAAGTCAAAGTTTTGACAAGGCAATAGATCCAACGGCTGATCACAGGGATCAGTTGATGAGGATATCATCTTTCTTCAACACACACACACACACTCATGGATATCCCTTAGTGATGAACTAAGTCGGACAAGCTTTCATCTTCCAACTCTCCAAGTTGTTGTTTAGCTTAACCAACTAGGTCGGGGTATCCAACACAGATTATTGGAGAATGGATGGTTTAGAGAAAACCAACATGATCACAAACTCAACATAGCGATCAAGGAACAACCTGGTAATACTTCCGAGAAGATATTCAAAAAATCACGAACCACCGATATGTTACTAAGCTCGAGAACAATCTTGCTTTTCAGAGCAAGACGATATGATCGAATAAGCAAGGGATTGAATAACCCTAACTCATTGATCTAAGAGTGCACAAGAAATAAGGGCTAGGTAGCACAATCTATCTTAGAATGATGATTCAATAACCAACACGCTAAGAATGAGAATATTGTCCATTTACTACCAAGCAACGAGTTGCTCCAAGTATTGATTTCACACATCACAATTCACTTGTCGGCATTTCGGTTACAACAACACAGAACTGAGGAATGGATAATGATGGAGAGAAGTATCACTTTGTCATGAATTCATAAGAGGTGGTGCAATTCTCATGGCAATCCTGACATAAAGGGGGGTAATACTCCGAGGTAGAGCAGAACAAAGGCTGGATTGGCATTTTGATATGCGGAATACAACTACTTTGACCAATCCAAGAAATGGATGAGGTGCTGGAGTTTGTTTCTCCTAGTCATTCCAGAATAGAATGGCTTGACGGACCACAAGAATAATAGGCATCGATGAACACGAATGTATAACTATTCCTGACTATCAATTGAAAGACTAGGTCGGAATACAGCTGAGGAGGGTCAACTCAAGGAACATATAACTTTCTGAGTTGTGGATGCATAGATTAGTATGTCGAACCAAGTTTAACATGTTTCTTTCGGATAACCCATGCAGAGAGGTAGTACTGGCAGAGTCACAATTATGAATGGAGAACTCCTCAAGAGTACTCTGATTGTGATCTTTTGATCTAACAAACTTCTGCCATAAGTGGTTCATAGTATTTGGAAGAAGGAAATACCACGGACCTCGAGGATTGATGCAAAGGTTACTAATAACCTAAAGGAACGAGCAAACACTATCAACATGAAGTAAGTAGGGTGAATCTCGGGTTCAAAAACCCAGGAATAGAATGCCTACTAACTAATGGCATCACGGGATGCTTCGGGATTAATGGCCAGAGTCATCACAATGGGAATACAAAGCATTGCTAGATTACTAGGTGACTCCCCAAGACACCTAGGGTCATAATAATAGCTCCAACATATATGTCGAGGCAACAGAGTACCTCAACTCAGCGATTAGTGTGATTAATCTGGCCCAAATGGACATCAGGAACAGGAGGAAGGGGTTTGCAAATGCATCAGACTACTTAGAAACATGGGATGACTCGGGCAACATAACGGCTGTAAATGCTCAAAAAGATTTGAGACATCCTGCAAAATGGTGGCATATCCACATAACATCACAATATCAAAGTTCCGAGATCAACTGTCAACACACAGAAATAGTAGGAACGGAACTGAGGCTTGAAAGTATCAATTCTATAAGTCTAAGGATTAGTAACACATCATCCTGATAGATAGATAGATGAGAAGGCCTAGTTCTTAATCCGCGTGGAAAGGAAGAGGTTGACTCAGATCAGAAGGACATAGGGTATAAGGAGTAAAAAGAGCCTAACGTTCCCTCCCACAATCAATTCCCTTATATCACTAAAGCATTTCTAGACTCAACTTTGACCAGTTTGGCTTGGTAATCCTACAGGCAGTCAGGCTCTGATACAAACACTGTCAGGACCCCAATTCCATGTCATATCGATCTAGCCGGCAACACCTCATATCACTTTGCGGCCTCATGCACGGTATTCCCACGGGTGTCGCCTTACCATGGCCGGGACCGTTTGCGCCTTTTGGCTCACGTATATGACAGTGTTGCTAGCATCCATATGACAGAGAACTCGGGCCGACATGGCTAGTCGTGAACCCAAAGCGGCACTAACCTATGGGGACAGGCATACATGAATCACATCGAGCATGTCGGTCAGCAGCGTGTGAATCCGGGCTGTAGCACTGGGCTAACAGGACTCCGGGAACCCGGGCTGTAGCAGGCTAGGCAGGACTCCGGATGTCACCGCGTGACATTTCCCCGAAGGGACAGACACAGGGATGAAGTGAAACACATGCCAGCCAGTCAAGTGTCCTGAGCAGTAGTGCTGGGCTAACAGGACTCCGGTGAACCGGGCTGTAGCGGACTACTATGGCTCATGGAAGCACTAGACTACATTTCCCCATAAGAGAGGCTACCAAGGATAAACAACTAGATTGTCGGATCCCACACATACCAAGCATTTCAATCATACACACAATATGCTCGATATGTGTAAATACAACATGGCATCACAACATAACTCTACAACTCAAGTATTTATTCATTAGGCTCGGAGGAGCGAGATATTACAAACATGGGTCTCATGACCCAACAATCATAGCAAACAAATCAAAGCACATGTGGAAGCTTAACATGTCTGAGTACAGACATCTACAAATGAAAAAGGCTGAGAAGCCTGACTATCTACCAGATCCTGCCGAGGGAACAAGATCGTAGCTGAGGTATCAAGCTAAACATCGAAGTCCACGCGATAATACTAGCGAGACTGAAGTCTCTCTGCAAAACATAAATTAAGCAAACGTGAGTACAAAAGTACTCAGCAAGACTTACATCAGAACTAGCTATATATGCATCGGTATCAACAAGGGGGTGTGGTGGAGTTTAACTGCAGCAAGTCAGCTTTGACTCAGTGGCTAACCTGAACAACAACTGCAAGCAACTCTTTTGAGGTGGCGCACACGAGTCCACATATTCACCATTCAATACACCACTATGGATCCGCTCCCGTCTCCCTACGAGAAGGCCATCCATAGCACTCACACTTATCTTGCGAGTTTAGAGTATCCACTTTCACTTGTCTATGAACTGTTATAGGCAACCCAGAAGTCCTTTACCATGGACGCGGCTATTCGAATAGTTTTATACCCTACAGGGGTGTACTTCGTCACACATGTTTCCACCACTTAGCGTCTGCACACGACATGTGCTCGGCAGACTTCAAGCAAAAGCCGACGTGGGTGTAGACCACAACCTGACTAATCGCACAAGTCTCTAGTCCAGGTTTATCACCTATTCGGGTCCCATCCGTGAGGAGATCTGGTCAGAGTTTTGCTCACAGCCCCAAACGATGTGTGCAGGGTTCCCGAGACACCAAACGGGCGCCCGGTACACCGTGCCATGGTGTATCTACCGCATCATAGCCCACCCCTAGGGTCAGCGCTACGCACGGCCGCCAACACATATCCTAAACGCCAGAAACTAGTTGCAACTCCTGGACAGAGGACGAGAGGGGTCAGTAAGTCGAGCAGGGTCATATTTCAGGGCCCAATGTGTGGTAGTAGCTGTTTCATGGATCACAAACACAGAACTCAGTTCCTAAGGACGGCTTCAATGAAACAACCCACCATGTAATACTACATGGCCTCTCATCGATACCTTTACCAAATCATGTTCACACACTTAGCTCTCAACAGTAGGACATGTTCACACACCTCCGATTCATCCCTCATGAATCAGACCTGACACAATTCTATGCAATAGCAGGCATGACAAACAAGTATGAATGAGTAGGCACATCAGGGCTCAAACAACTCCTACTCATGCTAGTGGGTTTCATCTATTTACTGTGGCAATGACAGGTCATGCAGAGGATAAGGGGTTCAACTACCGCAGCAAGTAACAGATGAATCGTTGTTGTCCTAATGCAGTAAAAGAGAGCAGGAGCGAGAGAGTGGGATTGTATTAGAATGATCAAGGGGGTTTTGCTTGCCTGACACTTCTGAAGATAGTATAGCTCTTCATCGGTGTGATCGATCATATTGCCGAAACACGTCTACTGAGAGGGGACAATTACCGGCAAGGGAACATAACAGCATTCAATTAGTGCAATGCACAAGCGAATGAATGATATGACATATTAAGGTACTGAATTGACCTAATGCAATATCTAGCCAATTTGATTGAAGTGGAACTCAAACAAGATCAAATTCCAACTCCAAATGTTATTTCATAAATTGCCCTAATCATCATTTGTCCTATTCAGTGAGGTTAACTTGTTCAAACATGCATGATCATGGCATGAACAGATTCTTCATATTTTTCTGATAATTTTTCATATATACTTTATTTGATTTGGAGCTACGGTTGATTTACTATGAATTTTAGAATTTTTAACTATTTTCTGGAATTTTCTGAATTATAAATAATCCCGAAAATGAGTTATGGCGTCAGCACTACGTCATTGTGACGTCAGCAGGTCAACTGAGTCGCCCAGAGTCAAACCTGACGGCTGGGACCCACTGGTCAGTGACTAGGCTAATTAACAGAGACTGTTAGTGCTAATTTTAATCCTAACTAAAAGTGTTAGTGGGGCATGGGCCCACATCTCAGTGACTAGGGAGGTAGTTAGTGACTAATTAGTTTTAGCCTAATTTGTCATGTCAGCCGGCCAGGGTTAGGCTGCCGACGACCTCAAACGACGGCGGAGGCACGCCGGAATCTCTGTTTCGGTGACCATTCAACGCGCGGGTGGATTCTACGGGACCCTGGGGATGCGCCGCGTCCAACGGTGCCACTGGTTGGTCGCGTAGTCACCAGAGCTGACGGCGACGAGCTCATCCGCGGCGACGCCCGCATGGAGTTGGCCGGGACAATGTTGTGGTGTACGGGAGGAGGAGCTAGTGGTGGCTACGGGCTCCTGCAGAGGCGGGGAGAATGATGACGCGTGCGGGGGCGGCTGGTTCGGGCTCTGGCCATGGCGGCGCCATGGCCGGCGGCACGGAGCTCTCGGCTCCGGTGGCTAGGCGGCTACGACGAGAAAAACGCCACGGGGTTAGGGGGAAGCAACGGGAATCTCACAACACATCCAATCGAATCGTCGGAGAGCTCGGGGACACGCTGGTGACGGCGAATCAACGACGGCGACGCTCGGTGCCAGAGGTTGAAGATGAGCTCCAGGGTGGCGTCACGGGGCATCCGGCAATGTGTAACTAGATGGGGACGAAGAAGAGGTCGTGGCGGAGCTCTGGGCTCAGGCGGAGGGCGAGGAGGTGGCTCTGGCCGCGGCAACTGCAGGCAGCGGTGATGGTGGCATTCAGCCATGCGCATGAGAGAGAGACAGAGGAGGGGATGAGGGCGAGGGAGAGTGTGAGAGAGGTCGGGGGCTGCGTGGCGTTGCGAGGGAGGGCCAGAGCGACGAGGGGGCAGCCAGGTAGGGTGGAGGTGGCGCGTGTGCGGCGAGCACACGCCCAGCGTCCTCCTGGCAGCAGCTGGAAGAAGACAAGGGAAGGAGGTGGGCTGGGCCAATAGTGCTGGGCCACAGCTAGGCCGCCAGGTTTGCTTTCTCTCTCTCTCTCTCTCTCTGCTTTCTGTTTTAATTTTGTTTTCTGTAATTCTGTAGTATGTTTTGACTTAGTTTAAATGCTAAATCACTTTATAAAATTCTGCAAACTTTTATGGGCACTATCTGATTTAAACCAGAGGCCCTCACCAAGTTTGAGAATATTTGGAGCTACCAAATATTTTATAGGAATTAGTAGCTCCAATTCAAATAAGTATTGACTTAATTCAAAGACCCAAATAAATATTTCTGTGATTCCAAAAATATTGGTTTGAATTTTACCTCTTGCCAATATTTCCAGAAATGAACAGGAACATTTTCTTGGGTTTATTTGAAGCAATTTTTAATGTTGATCATTTTTTTGAAATGATTTCTGAGGCTTTCCACTTTCCCCAATTCAACTTTCATAAATATATACATGATGCATGAATGCTTGTGCAACTAGCTACAACCAATTCTAGGGCTGTGACATGAACCGGTGGTGCCCCATTACTTGCGCTGGTCCGAGCAGCCCATTGTGTGGAGTCGAGAGGATCATCCACCCTGGGTTCACAATCCGGGTCATCTGGCATTGGTGGTGGCACCTCAGGTTGGAGGGTATAAGTTCACCAAGGTACTCATGGATGGAGGGAGTAGTATCAATATCCTTTATTATGAAACCTTCCGTCGCATGGGGTTAACAGATAAAATCTTAAACCGTCAAACACCATTTTTCATGGTGTGGTGCCTGGTAAATCGGCATATCCAGTTGGTAAGATAGCTCTGGAGGTTGCTTTTGGAGATGAGCATGATTCAAGATCAGAAACATTGACTTTTGAAGTGGTGAAGATCAAGATCCCATATCATGCCCTGTTCGGACGGCCGGCTTATGCCAAGTTCATGGCATGGCCCTGTTATGTTTATCTGCAGCTCAAGATGTCGGGTCATAAAGGGACCATTATAGTACATGGGAGCCGTCAAATCGCTTCAGAATGTGAAGAAGGTGATGCGGCCTATGCTGAGTCATTTTGTGCGACAGAGGAGTTGAAGTTCTACAAGGACAATGTTGATCCGGCGGATATGACTTCTTTGAAGAAGCCAACTACAGAGCATGATCCGGCCTTGAAGTTTAAATCGGCAGATGAGACTAAGCTGGTTCATTTTTTTCCTGGCGATTCATCTCAGCAGTTTAGCATCAGCGCTAACTTGGATCTGAAATAGGAAAGCACACTCATCGAGTTCATCCGTGCGAACCAGGACATTTTTGCATGGAAACCTTCTGACATGCCAGGTGTACCGAGGGAACTCGCTGAGCACACTCTTAATATTGATCCCAAGTTTAAACCGGTCAAGAAATTCCTCCGCTGCTTCAATGAAGAAAGACGCAAGGCCGTTGGTGAGGAGGTAGCCAAGCTCTTGGTGGCTGGGTTTATCATTGAAGTATTTCATCCTGAGTGGTTGTCTAATCCGGTGCTAGTACTTAAGAAGAACGGCACCTGGCGTATGTGCATGGACTACACATATTTGAACAAGGCTTGTCCAGCTGATCCTTTTGCTCTCCCCTGTATTGATCAAATCATTGATGCTACGGCGGGTTGTGAGCGTTTGAGTTTTCTGGATGCATATTCTGGTTACCATCAGATCAAAATGGCAGTTAAGGACCAGGAGAACACAACTTTCATAACTCCCTTTGGGGCCTTCTTCTATGTATCTATGCCTTTTGGGCTCAAGAGTGCCCAGGCGACCTATCAGCGCTGCGTGCAGATATGTCTTCATAATCAGATCGGCCGCAATGTTCATGCCTATGTGGATGATATTGTGGTGAAATCCAAAAAGGAGACATTGATAGATGACTTGAAGGAGGCTTTTGATAACCTCCGGGTTTATAAGATGATGCTTAATCCGGCCAAGTGTGTCTTTGGTGTACCGGCATGCAAACTCTTGGGTTTTCTGGTGTCTAACAGGGGCATTGAAGCTAATCCGGAGAAGATCAAGGCTATTACTTCACTAGCTAAACCGAAGTGTGTCAATGATGTTCAACGCTTGGCAGGCCGGATTGCCGCCTTAAGCCGGTTTATCAGTCGTCTTGGGGAGAAGGCTATCCCTTTATACCAGATGCTGAAGAAGACAGATGACTTCGTCTGGAGTGACGCCGCCAATGAAGCATTTGAGGACCTAAAGTGGCAGCTGGCCAAGCCGCCCGTCCTTGCTGCTCTTGTTGATAAAGATCCCTTATTGTTATATGTGGCTGCTATTGCCCGGGCTGTTAGCGTGGCTATTGTGGTGGAGCGCAAGGAGGCTGGAAAGGAGTATCCGATTCAATGGTTGGTTTATTATATCAGTGAAGTGCTTATTGAGTCCAAGCAGAGGTACCCACATTGGCAGAAGCTGGTGTATGGAGTTTTCATGGCGAGCCAAAAGTTTAAGCAATATTTTTCCAGGGTCATCCCATCACTGTGGTCAGTTCTGCTCCTTTGGGGGATATAATCCAGAATAGGGAAGCAACTGGCTGGCTTGCCAAGTGGGCTATTGAGCTTGGGCCTCATGGGTTAAAATATATGCCCGAGACGGCGATAAAATCTCAGGCACTTGTGGATTTCATCAATGATTGGACAGAGTTACAGACGCCAGAAGAGAAGTCAGATCATACTTATTGGACTATTTATTTCTATGGGTCCAGGCAATTGGACGGCTCAGGGGCTGGAGTCGTGTTAACTTCCCCACGAGGTGATAAGTTTTGTTATGTTCTCCGTTTAATGTTCCCTTGCACTAACAATGCAGCTGAATATGAGGCTTTACTCCACGGCCTTCGGATTGCTAAGGAGATGAATTTAAGCCGGGTTAAGTGCTTCAGTGACTCGGACCTGGTGGCTCAACAGGTGTCTGGTACTTGGGATTCCAAGGACCCGCTCATGGTAGTATATCGTCGAGAGGTGGATATTGTTGCAGGTCATTTCAAAGGTTATCAGGTTGACCATGTGGACCGGCGGAAGAACGAAGCGGCGGACGCTTTAAGTCGTTTGGGTTCCCAACATAAACCGGTTCCACCCAACATCTTTATGGATGTGCTACATAATCCGTCGGTCAAGCTCCCCATAGAGGAGGATCTGGTTGTTCCTGATCCGGAGGCTCAGTTGGTGGCGTCTCTTCATGTCATCCCAGATTGGATGGTCCCATATTTGGCGTATATGAACCGGGGCGATTTATCGGAGGATGAAACTTTGGCTAGGCAGATAATCTGGTGGTCCAAGTCAATGACTATTATCAATGGAGAATTACATCATTGCAGTGTGACGGGGGTGTTTCAGCGTTGCGTGTCTCCTGAAGAAGGCCGTGAGATTTTCCGGGAGATCCAGGAAGGAGATTGTGGTCACCACGCTGGCTCAAAGTCTCTGGTGGCCAAGGCTTTTCGTCACGATTTCTATTGGCTGACGGCTCATGCCGATGCTGAGGACTTGGTCAAAAGGTGTGATGGCTGTCAAAAATTCTCGCGACGCGCTCATGTACCGGCTCAAGAGTTGAGGATGATTCCAATCACTTGGCCATTTGTGACTTGGGGGCTGGATATGGTTGGGCCCTTTAAGAGATCTAAGGATAAGAAGACCCACCTTTTGGTGGCAGTTGATAAGTTCACTAAGTGGGTGGAGGAAGAGCCAGTTAGTAAGTGTGATGTAGCTACAGCGGTTCAATTCATCAAGAAGGTGATTTTCCGGTTTGGTTTCCCACACATCATTATAATTGATAATGGCACTAATCTGTCCAAAGGTGCTATGAAAGAGTTCTGTCAACGTGAGCACATCCGGCTTGGCGTATCATCAGTGGTCACCCCCAATCTAATGGTCAAGCAAAGAGAGACAATCAAGAGATCTTGCGAGGCATCAAACCCTGGCTCATGGTTCCTTTGCAACGGACGTCAGGTTCTTGGGTGGAGGAGTTACCTTCTGTCTTATGGAGCATCAATACCACGCCCAACGGGTCTACGGGTTACACGCATTTTTTCATGGTTTACGGAGCAGAGGCGGTTCTCCCTAGTGACATCTGTCATGACTCGCCTCGTGTGGCGTCTTATGTCGAAGCTGACAATGAGAAGGCACGACAGGAAGCACTCGGCCTATTAGATGAGGAGCGTAACATTGCAGCAGCCCGTTCGGCGATTTATCATCAAGATCTGTGTCGTTATCACAGCCGTTGGGTTAGAACCAGAACTTTTCAAGAAGGCGATCTGGTGCTCCGACTCATCCAGGATCAAACTGATATGCAAAATTTATCCCCACCTTGGGAAGGACCCTTTGTGGTCAGCAAGAATCTGCATAATGGGTCATACTACCTTATAGATGTTCGAGAGCACAAAGACTCACGTAAATCAAAGGAGGAGACCCACCGGTCGTGGAATATCGCTCATCTTCGGCCTTACTATACTTGAGCCACAGGCTCTATGTACATAGTTATGACAATGTATATATTATGACCAATATAATAAACCGGAGCCTCAGCTAAAGCGGGGTATCTGTTGTTTTCCTTACATCATGTGTGGTTACATGGGGGCTTCTGTTTATAAAGCGGAGTCCGTTTTACCCATTGATCCAGCTTATAAAGCCATCTATGGATATCACTTGGGGGCTTGGTCGAGTTCCAACCAAAGCTACACCTCTTAATCAGCGTAAGGCCACTATTACTTAGGGGCCAAAGAGAGTGTTGCAAAAGCACAAATCAAACATAGGCACCCACTGAGCACAGCTCAAAATATTGCTTGGGGGCTCTTTGCTTCGCAACGAACAAAGAGTCTACACTTGTAATAGGCTATCAAGCCAGGCTTGGAAGCTAGGTGTATTCACCTAAAACCCCGGGTTATCCTGCCTTTTTTAAGTAAGCCAGTCCATCTAGGTAAACCTGGTATGACCCGCCGAATGTTTGACAAGTCAATCTCATAGACCCTGAACTTGTCAAAGTTAAAACAATGATTGGTTAATGATTGAGGTCCATCTTAAAAGGCTTTGTAAAATGGTTTAACTTAGTGGCCTGGCAGCCCATGAAAAGCCTCGATTTGGGGCCTGGCAGCCCGTGAAAAGCCTCGCATGTTCTTTTTCTGCTTTTATTTGCCAAGTTTTTTTTCCTTGGATGAGATTTATAATATTTTTGATAAACTGGCGTTTATTGACCCGGCTTGACTTTCAACTACAAAGTTGTTAGTACATGATTAGTTATAATCCGGTGCTTATTAACTCGGTCTGGTTTCGACTATAAATCGCCAACGTTATATATGGATAATCCGGTGTTTATCACAACCCGGCAAGGTTTTATCATAAACCGGCAAAATACGGAAGGAGTTATCAGTACTCAAGATTGGGGTTATCACCCTTACTGCAAAAATTGGTAAACGAACGAGGTGATTCAGTGTCACAGGTATCATTTATTTTCATATTTGATTATCTTTTTACAACCTTGGTTATAAACCCTGGCTATATATCTGGGCATCATGACCCGTCCGGTGATAAACCGCCAGGACACTTTCAAACTTCATGTATGCAGGAACAGCTGGCATAAACTGCTATGGATTATGAGCATAATATATCTTAAGCATGCTAGATTAACAGTGTCAGGCAAAATAAATATGCACGATGGCGTAGCAGATCAAGTGTCATCATTGCCATACTCTGATCCGTCTTCCCTTAAGCTCGGATAACCTTTACCCACATACATCGGATCAAGATCAGGCACCCATGCTTTAGCCCGGGTTAGCGCGGTCAGAGCACCTGCCCTTGCAGCTGATCTTTTCAATTCTTCAACCCGGGCAGGCAGCATTGACAACCTTTCTAAAGTTTCTTTGATTAAGGTTGGGTGCGGCTTGTTATGAGAAGCAGTGCATATGACCCGTTGCGCGTGGTATATAACTGCTCCATAAGAGTATAGGCATCCTTCAGCTTCTTCGACATGTCAGAGCCTAGATGAGTAATGCGAGTTCCTGCATCATTGCCAACATTAGTAAACCGGCAATGTATGGGATGATATATTGAAAACTTAAAGCGAGGATAATTACCAAATACAACACTGGTCATAGCATTTATCTGCCGTTTCAAGCCGTTCAGTTCTTCTGTCACCGGTTTAAGCGCTGCTTCTGCATCCTCAGCCCTTTTCTGCAAAGTGGTTTTCTCTGTATCCCAATCCGCCCGCTCCTTCTTGAAATCTTCCTTCAGCTTCTCCATGGCTGCTAAGGCATTGGTCAGCTCCTCCTTGGCTTTGGAGGTTTCTGCTTGCTGGGACTTGATGTTCTCTTGAAGATCAGCGGTTTGGCTTCCTTTTTGCTCAGCTCAGCCTATAAGAGACAGACATATCATGAGTTGACAATACATATTTGAAGTACCAAGCACATAACAAGTTATACACTTGGTACTTGGGGGCTAATGCCTATTTGCTTGTTATCAGACATTTTTACAAAGTCCCAAGCACAATACAAGTATTATTCTTGGCACTTGGGGGCTAATGTATATTTTCTCAAAGTAAACAGGGGGAAAAGTCTCGGTTCAGCTTGGAAAGATAAATCGGCCCTTGGGGACTACACAGGCGAAAGTGACAAGATTATTATTCTAAAGTCCCAGTTCATCTTAATAAGTTAAACTGGCCCTTGAGGGCTACGCAAGAAAAGTTGAAGTATTCTAAAAGTACCAGTTTAGATTGACATCATAAACCAGCCCTTGGGGGCTACTGGAGTTAACATTTGGACAAAAGAGGAACAGATATGCAGAGTTCAGAGGCAGTTACCTCATATCGTTCTTTCATCAAGTTCACTAAACCGGCTTCATAGTCGCGGCTTTTGTACAGACGGTTCAAGAAGCCAGAGTGAATATCTTGGGCGTTGAGATGGACGTAGCTTGACAGATTTGTATTCCACTTGCCTTTGTTCAGGACAAAAGCTTCTTCCTTGGCACTGTGCTTTGATAAAGCGACAGGATTGCCAGGGGTGGTATGACCGAAGCCGGTAATCATAACATCATCCTCTTTATCATCAGCAGCCTTCACAGGACTTGACGGTTTATCAGCAGCGCAGACTGGGCTTGATGGTTTGTCAGTGGATCGGACCGGGCTTGTCGGTTTATTGGACTGTCCTCTTGGGTCAACTTCCACTTGTTCAATAACAAAGTCATAATCTTGCGGTGGCGAGTCATTAAGCATGGCGTCAGCATTTGTATCCTCTGGATCTGGAGTTTTTTCCGGTTCAACAGCTATATTGTCATCAGCCAGTTTATTTAACTGGACCTTCTTGCTGGGTCTAGGCTTGGCGCTGGAAGAAAACATAAAGATCGGTAAATTAGGCAAAAAATAACATATTAAGGATAAACTTAAAGCATAACTCACCCATGAACCGTCTTGAGGGGTGGAAGTTGTGTGGCCGTTGACTCGCCAGAAGATGAATGAGGTGTGCCCTGATAATTTGAATTAGACGGATTAAGAGGCTATCGGAAACAACCCACCATGGGGCAAGAAGTATCAGGAATATAAGAGACCTCTGATCGACGTTTCCGGGCTGGAGTGTTCGGTAAACCGGCGGAGGTAACTACCTGGCTGCCGGGTTGTGCGGCAAGCTTTGTGTTGCTGCTTCTTCAAAAGAAAGTGTGGGTCCAAGTGAGCTAGGGGTGAGAAAATCTTACTTTACGGTTTGCTTGACGGATTTTCTGTGTTGACAGAGGATCTGAATCGGATAATTACCTCTGCATCCTCAGCTTGGCTGCCTTCAGCGTTGTCCTAATAATAGTCATTGTCAATGAGGTGTACGAAAAATGAACCAAGAGAGTCAAGTTCTACCTCTGAATCTGAGTTATCTAGATCATCATCAGCATTTGGTTCAAAAGACTCAGTGGTTTTCTTTTTGGCAGGTTTTTTAGTAACCTTGGTCTTGGGGCGAGGTGTCTTGGTCGGTTTGTCCTGTGGTTTGTTCTTCCAGAATGGATCATCGCCCAGTCAAAGATATACAAAATTTTGAGAGAACATTTAAAAGGATTAAGCTAAAACAAAAAGTTATATGATTCTTACAGCTGGCGGTTTATTGGAAGCACAAAAAGGACTTAGCCCTGTTTTGTTGCAAGCAGTCTCCGGTTCATTCAATATTTTCTTGACAGCCTCAGTAACTTCATCTTCAGTTAGCTGAATGTTAATATGACGTTAAGGATCTTTCAGGTCCCCTGTGTACTCACACATTAAACCGGGACGCCGTCTTAAGGGAAGAATGCTCTAAGATATCCAGCAGCGAACGAAGTCCACGCCTATTAAACCGTTCGCCATAAAGGCTCTGAGTTTTGAGAGTTGTGGTGCGTAGTTGGACCATTCCTTTGCAGTCAATCTATGAGGAAATGGATGTGTGTTGCTGAGCCGGAGAGGACGGTAACCCGGCAGAGGATTCTCATCAGTCGGAGATGTATCTCGGCAATGAAACCAAGTCTGATTCCAGTCCTTGGGGTGACTATGAAGCTTGGCGTGAGGGAAGCTGACCTCTTTCCTCCTCTGAATAGCCATTCCACCAAGTTCAGTATTGGGTCCGTCTGTAAACTCTGTACGACGGTTCAAATAGAAGAAATCCCTAAACAGTTCAACTATAGGCTCCTCTTGAAGATAAGCCTCGCAAAATACTTGGAAGTTGCAAACATTGGACACAGAGTTTGGTCCAATGTCCTGAGGATAGAATTGGAAGCAAGCAAGTACATCTCGGAAATTTATTGATCCGGGAGGGCTAAACCCTCGTCCCAGGTGGTCAACAAACACGACTACTTCTCCATCCTTGGGCTCAGGAGGATTTTCTGGACCAGGGGCCCTCCAATGGATAACTTCCTTCTTTGCTAAAGTGCCAGTTGCGACACACCCCTCTAATTGCCTTTCCGTAACCCGGGAAGGGACCGAGTTACAAGCATAAAGTTGTTTGGCCATTTCAATAAAAAGCTGGAAAAACATCAAGGACCGGTTTAAGATTTATGATGGACAAGCATAAAGCGACACAAGGTCAGAAGCAGAAACAGAAGCATATACATATTCTTAAACCGGAGTCTGGTATTATTGAACCAGAGTGGCATTGGAGGAATTACAAATCGGCGGTTTAAAAGGGGACTAATGGTATCTACTGGATTATCATTTTTCTAAAAACTTAAACCACCTACATTGGTATGGAAGGTACAAATCTAAAATGTCTAAGTGAGGGAAAAACAAGTTTCACAGATTGATATGGTGATTTCAGATCTGCAGCGTATCAGTAAATCAAAATATATTCAGATTTAAAATACAAGCATTCAACTAGTTCATCAAGTCCAGATGAGTTTTTCTATGCGAAGAAGATGTTCCAAGGATGAAAAAGGGGATTATAACTACGACTGTGCAAGTAAATGTCAGATCTAAGATCGTCAGTTACACTATGGAGATGAATAAAGAAGAACATCTTCGAGCTTCGAGGAACACCGAAACCCTAATGGTGGATCTAGAGCAAGGGAAAGGAAAACTTACTGATGTTGATGGAACAGCGGAGGAGCACCGCGTTTCTCTGGTATGATCAGGTTGATGCAGCGGCCGGAGTTGAGGTCGAGGGCGAAGCTTCACGATGGTGGCCGCGCGTGAAGGTCAGGATGGTGCAAGGAGGAAGAAGAAGTGAGGAGGCATGCAGAAAAAATGAAAGGGACCCCCGGTCTTATTTATAAGGAGAAAGGATAAGTGACAGGCGCGAAAATCGAGGAGCCTAAAATGGGATATGTGACAGAGTTGTCGCCTTGCTAGTCGGAGGCTCATTAATGGAGGTGAGATATGAACAATTTTTAATAACAGGTGATGTCATGGCGATTTATTATGATCCTGGAAGATGACGTCATGGCGGTTTACAAGATTTACGCGAAGGTGCTGAAGGAGGAATTTTCCTAAGTGTTGAAGATTGACATGAACAGGTTCAAATCAATCTGGGGCCTAATGTTGGGGATATTATTACTCGGTATAAACCGGCCAGGAGAAGCCGAGTTATCCCCATAATGAGTTATTTATATTTGAAGCCCATGAAGACAAGGAGTGTGGCGCTTTACGAAGGCCCAGGGCCCAGGGGTGGATTAAGGCCTGTAGACATAAACCACCATTGATATGTAAACTTGTGTTGTAAGATAGGAAAGAGTAGAAACCGAGCCGGACACATTTATGAGCCGGCCTCGGGATTCTGTAAACTGGCGGGCGTCAACCTATGTATATAAAGGGACGACCCGGCGGCGGTTTAGGAATAACAAACAACAACTCGAGAGCCAGGCATAGCGGATTCGCTCCCTGGTCATCAAAACCCTAGCAATCCCATAACAACTGGATTAGGCCTTTACCTTCACCGCAAGGGGCCGAACTAGTATAAACTCTCTGTGTCCTTTGTCCACTTTAACCCCTTTACGCTAACCCGCCGCGATGGCTCCACGACTAAGTCCTTTCACTAGGACATCTGCTGTGACAAAACCACGACACCATATGATTGCTTTGAAGGCGGCAACAGCCATGTTGGCACTTAGGCCGCATGATTGCTTTCAAAAGGCAGCAATAGCATATTGGCACTTATGCCACATGGTTGCTTTCAAGAGGCAGCAACAGCCTATTGGCACTTAGGCCACATGGTTGCTTTCAAGAGGCAGCAACAGCCATATTGGTACTTAGACCACATGATTGCTTTCAAGAGGCAGCAACAGCCGTATTGGTACTTAGACCACATGATTGCTTTCAAGAGGCAGCAACAACCATATTGCGATCAATCCATAAAGACTCGGATACTCAGAAATGAAACGGCAGAGGCCTCGTAATTCAGGGATTCCGGCTTTATTATATTGATCATAAAAACTATATACATTTGATGAAAGTATGTACAAAGGCAAGAGCTGGCGACTCAAGTATAGTATAGCCGGAGATGTGCAATGTTCCGTGGACGGCGGGTCTCCTCCTCTGACGTGCGAGAATCCGTATGCTCACGTATATCAATGAGGTCCGTTGTTCAGGTTTTTGCTGACCACAAAGGGCCCTTCCCAAGGTGGGGATAACTTGTGCATATCTGTTCGATCTTGGATAAGCCAGAGCACCAAGTCACCTTCCTGAAACGTCCGGGTCTTAACTCTGCGGCTATGATAGCGACACAGATCTTGTTGATATATTGCTGAACGAGCCACCGGCAGGTCTCACTCCTCATCCAAAGCATCAAGTGTGTTTTGATGTGCTATTTCATTATTAGCTTCAACATAAGCTGCTACACGGGGCGGGTCATGACGTATATCGCTTGGAAGAACCGCCTCAGCCCTATAGACCATGAAGAAAGACGTATAGCATGTTGACCTATTAGGAGTGGTATTGATACTCCAAAGTACTGAAGGTAACTCCTCAACCCAGCAACCTAGTGTTCGCTGCAAAGGAACCATAATCTGAGGCTTGATGCCTCTCAAAATTTCTTGATTCTCCCTCTCAGCTTGACCATTGGACTGCGGATGAGCCATAGAAGAGACGTCGAGACGAATATGCTCTTGTTGACAAAACTCTCTCATAGCATGTTTAGACAGATTAGTGCCACTATCAGTAATGATACTATGAGGGTAACCAAAACGGACGATCAACTTTTTAACAAACTGAACTGCTGTTGCCGCGTCACACTTGCTGACCGGCTCTGCTTCAACCCATTTGGTAAATTTGTCAACCACCACCAAGAGGTGGGTTTTCTTATCCTTAGACCTTTTGAAGGGTCCAAACATATCAATCCCCCAAACGCAAATGGCCAAGTAATTGGAATCATCCTCAACTCTTGAGCCGGCACATGAGCGCATCGAGAAAATTTCTGACACTCATCACACTTACTGACAAGATCCTCTGCATCAGCATGAGCCATCAACCAATAAAATCCATGAGGAAAGCTTTGGCCACTAAGGATTTAGAGCCAGCGTGATGACCGCAGTCACCTTCATGGATTTCCCGTAAGATCTCACTGCCCTCTTCAGGAGAAACACAACGCTCGAATACCCCTGTGACACTGCATCGATGTAACCCGCCATTAACAATAGTCATAGACTTGGACCGCAGGGTTATCTGCCTGGGCAAAGTTTCATCGTTCCTCAGGCAACTCGCCCCGGGTCATATAAGCCAAGTAGGGAACTGTCCAATCGGGAGTAGCATGGAGAGCCACTACCAACTATGCCTCCGGGTCAGGAATAGCAAGACCCTCTTCTGACGGCAACTTGACTGAAGGATTATTCAAAACATCAAGAAAAAGATTAGGGGGCACGGGCTTACGTTGAGACTCAAGCCGGCTCAAAGCATCAGCCGCCTCATTCTTCCTTCGATCAAGATGCTCCACCTGATAACCTTTGAAGTGCCCAGCAATATTGTCAACCGCCCCGCGATAAGCCGCCATGAGCGGGTCTTTGGAATCCCAAGTGCCTGAAACTTGCTAAGTGATAACCCACAAGTATAGGGGATTGCAATAGTTTTCGAGGGTAGAGTATTCAACCCAAATTTATTGATTCGACACAAGGGGAGCCAAAGAATATTCTCAAGTATTAGCAGTTGAGTTGTCAATTCAACCACACCTCGATAACTTAATATCTGCAGCAAAGTGTTTACTAGCAAAGTAATATGATAGTAGTGGTAACGGTAACAAAATTAGCGGAAGAAAAAGTAATATTTTTGGTGTTTTGTAGTGATTGTAACAGTAGCAACGGAAAAGTAAATAAGCAAGAACCAATATAGGAAAAGCTCGTAGGCATCGGATTGGTGATGGATAATTATGCCGGATGCGGTTCATCATGTAACAGTCATAACCTAGAGTGACACAGAACTAGCTCCAATTCATCAATGATATTAAGGCCTCCTTTTAATAGAGAGCCGGAACAAAGCATTAGCACATAGTGAATACATGAACTCCTCAAACTACGGTCATCACCGGGAGTGGTCCCGATTATTGTCACTTCGGGGTTGCCAGATCATAACACATAGTAGGTGACTATAGACTTGCAAGATAGGATCAAGAACACACATATATTCATGAAAACATAATAGGTTCGGATATGAAATCATGGCACTCGGGCCCTATTGACAAGCATTAAGCACAGCAAAGTCATAGCAATATCAATCTCAGAACACAGTGGATACTAGGGATCAAACCGTAACAAAACTAACTCGATTGCATGATAGATCTCATCCAACCCATCACCGTCCAGCAAGCCTACGATGGAATTACTCACACACGGCAGTGAGCATCATGAAATTGGTGATGGAGGATGGTTGATGATGATGACGGCGACGAATCCGCCTCTCCGGAGCCCCGAACGGACTCCAGATCAGCCCTCCCGGGAGGTTTTAGGGCTTGGCGGCAGCTCCGTATCATAAAACGCAATGATTTCTTCTCCTTGATTTTTTTCTCTCTGAAAGCAAATATATAGAGTTGGAGTTGGCGTCGGAGGAGCTCCAGGGGGCCCATGAGGTAGGGGGGCGCCCCCCACCCTCGTGGATAGGGTGTGGGCCCCTGGTCTTCATCTTTGGCAAGGATTTTTTATTATTTCTAAAAAGTTATTCCGTGGAGTTTCAGGTCATTCCGAGAACTTTTGTTTCTGCACATAAATAACACCATGGCAATTCTGCTGAAAATAGCGTCAGTCCGGGTTAGTTCCATTCAAATCATGCAAGTTAGAGTCCAAAACAAGGGCAAAAGTGTTTGGAAAAGTAGATACGACGGAGACGTATCAACTCCCCCAAGCTTAAACCTTTGATTGTTGTCAAGCAATTCAGTTGATAAACTGAAACTGATAAAGAAAAACTTTTACAAACTCTGTTTGCTCTTGTTGTTGTAAATATGTAAAGCCAGCATTCAAGTTTTCAGCAAAGATCATGACTAACCACATTTGCAATAACTCTTAGGTCTCATGTTTACTCACATCAATAGCATAATCAACTAGCGAGCAATAATAATAAATCTTGGATGACAACACTTTCTCAAAACAATCATAATATGATATAACAAGATGGTATCTCGCTAGCCCTTTCTGAGACCGCAAAACATAAATGCATAGCACCTTTAAAGATCAAGGACTGACTAGACATTGTAATTCATGGTAAAAGAGATCCAATCATAGTCATACCCAATATAAATTAATAGTAATGAATGCAAATGACAGATGTGCTCTCCATCTAGTGCTTTTTAATAAGAGGGTGATGACTCAACATAAAAGTAAATAGATAGGCCCTTCGCAGAGGGAAGCAGGGATTTGTAGAGGTGCCAGAGCTCTGTTTTGAAATAGAGATAAATAATATTTTGAGCGGCATACTTTCATTGTCAACATAACAACCAAGAGATGGCGATATCTTCCATGCTACACACATTGTAGGCGGTTCCCAAATAGAATGGTAAAGTTTATACTCCCCCTCCACCAACAAGCATCAATCCATGACTTGCTCGAAACAACGAGTGTCTCCAACTAGCAACAGTCCTAGGGGGAGTTTTGTTTGCAATTATTTTGATTTCGTTTGCATAAAGCATGGGACTGGGCATCCCGGAGACCAGCCATTTTCTCGTGACTGAGGAGCGGAGTCCACTCCTCTTGAGAATAACCCGCCTAACATGGAAGATAAGGGCAGCCCTAGTTGATACATGAGCTATTTGAGCATACAAAATAGAATGTTTATTTGAAGGTTTAGAGTTTGGCACATACAAATTTACTTGGAACAGCAGGTAGATACCACATATAGGAAGGTATAGTGGACTCATATGGAATAACTTTGGGGTTTAAGGGATTGGATGCACAAGCAGTATTCCCGCTTAGTACAAGTGAAGGCTAGCAAAAGACTGGGAAGCGACCAACTAGAGAGCGGCAACAATCATGAACATGCATAAAAATTAATAAACATTGGATGCAAGCATGAGTAGGATATAATCCACCATGAACATAAATATCGTGAAGGCTATGTTGATTTTGTTTCAACTACATGCGTGAACATGTGCCAAGTCAAGTCCCCTAAATCATTCAAAGGAGGATACCACCCCATCATACCACATCACAACCATTTTGATAGCATGTTGGCACGCAAGGTAAACCATTATAACTCATAGCTAATCAAGCATGGCACGAGCAACTATGATCTCTAATTGTCATTGCAAGCATGTTTATTCATAATAAGCTGAATCAGGAACAATGAACTCATCATATTTACAAAAACAAGAGAGGTCGAGTTCATACCAGCTTTTCTCATCTCAGTCAGTCCATCATATATCATCATAATTGCCTTTCACTTCCACGACTGAACGGAGTGAATAATAATAAGAGTGTACGTGCATTGGACTAAGCTGGAATCTGCGAGCATTCAATAAACAGGAGAAGACAAGGCAACATAGGCTCTTGGTCAAATCAACAATAATGCATATAAGAGCCACTTCAACAATTTAATCATGGTCTTCTCCTATCGACCCCCAAAGAAAAGAAAAGAAATAAAAACTATTTACACGGGAAAGCTCCCAACAAGCAAAAGAAGAACGGGAAATATTTTTGGGTTTTCTTTTTAATCAATACTACTACAGCAAGAAAACTAAACTAACTAAAAGTTACTCTAATCTTTTGGTTTTTTCTTAAGGTTTATTAAACACACAAGAAGAAATTGGGAAAAAGAAAATAAACTAGCATGGATAATACAATGAAAGAGTATGAGCACCGATATCTAGCAATGAGTGTGTGTAAACATAAATGTAATGTGGGTGGGAAATACGTACTCCCCCAAGCTTAGGCTTTTGGCCTAAGTTGGTTCATTGCCAGGGATAGCCTGGTGGATACCCATAGGTGTAGCTGGGGTCGTACTGCGATGTAGTGGTTATCGCCTCCTGAGCTGCAGCGTGGCATCGGGATGCCTCCGCTCTCCTCTCATACTCATCTGCCTCCTCTCTGGTAATAATATATCTTCGTTTTTCCTGATAATCAAAGAAGGCAGGAGCAGGGAGAGTAATACGGACAACATGCCGTTTGTCAAAGATTAGTCGATACTGGAGAGGTGATTCATTCCTCTCGACAAACTGATGGTAAACCATAGAATTAAAATCTAAATAAGTAGGAGGCAACTCCATATCATCCTCACGAACATCCACATCAAGAAAATTAGCTAAGCGGGTTGCATAAATTCCTCCAAAAAATCTCCATTATATCTATTATGATGCAACCTACATGCAACAATGGCTCCCATATTATAAGATTGGTCTCCTAACACAGCACTCCTAAGAATACTGAGGTCAGGCACACACATATGACATACTTCATCTTTACCATTTATGCACCTACCTATGAAGAGAGCAAAATAATGTATAGCAGGAAAGTGAATGCTCCCTATGGTAGCTTGCGCTATATCTCTAGACTCCCCTACAGTTATACCAGCAAGAAAGTCTCTAAATTCAGATTTACGGGGACCACTAGCACTACCCCATTGTGGAAGTTTGCAAGCAGAAGTAAAATCCTCTAAGTCCATGGTATAAGATTTTTCATAAAGATCAAACATGACTGTTGGAGAATTATGTGAAGATGAAAATTCAAACCTCCTCACAAATGAGATAGTGAGATGATGGTACTGGGGGCATTTGTCTGCCTCAAAGATCACAAGATCAGTGTTACGCAAATGTGCGTTAAATTCTTCCTTGATTCCCACTCGATCCATAAAATTTTCTGAAGACCACTCACAAGGCCGCAGAGGAGCGTCTCTTGGTGGCTCGTCATCAGCATCACACATTGCAAGCACGGGTCCTTGCTTCCTTGAAGAACCACCTTGGAACATTTTCCTAAGCATATTTCTTCCTCAGAAAAATTTCTAAAATTTTTAGTAACTTCAAACAAAAGTGAACCAAACTCAATAAAATTGATAGCAACTACTCCTACATGTGCCTAGAGGATATATCATGCATTAGAACTACTTGGAACCATATAAATTTGACATGAAAGCTCAAGAACATGGTCACCTAGGCAGCACAAATTTGCAATGAATAAAGCACTAGAGCAAAAACTAATTGGACCAATGGAGGACTCACATACCAAGGAACAATCTCCCCAAGCAGTTTTGTGAGAGGTGCTTTGAGCAAGGAGATCGAAAATCACAACAAAGTGAGCTAGAACTCGTGCTTGACCTAGATATTTTACTTGTGGGAGGAAGAAGAACTGTATAGGTGCAGGAATAAGTGGAGGAGGGCCACCGTGGGCCCATGAGGCAGGGGGCGCGCCCTCCACCCTCGTGCCCAGGTGGTTGACCCCCCTGGTGTGTTCTCAGTTCCATAAATCCTCAAATATTCTAGAAAAAATCATATTTCATTTTCAGGGCATTTGGAGAACTTTTATTTTTGGGGTATTTTTATATTGCACAGATAAATCAGAAAATAGACAAAAAATACTATTTTTACTTTATTTCAACTAAATAACAAAAAGTATAGAGAGGGTACAGAAGGTTGCCCTTCTAGTTTCATCCATCTCATGCTCATCAAAAGGAATCCACTAACAAGGTTGATCAGGTCTTGTTAATAAACTCATTCCGAATAACATGGAACCGGAGAAATTTCTAATAACACTATGTTACCTCAATTGGGATATGCACATTCCCTATAATAAGAATATCATATTTTTTCTTGACAGTAGGAAGAGGAAATTCAAAACCTCCAAATATAATCGATGAAAATTTTCCAATAGAGTTGATACTATGAACTTGAGGTTGTTTCCTCGGAAAGTGTACCGTATGCTCATTACCATTAACATGAAAAGTGACATTGCCTTTGTTGCAATCAATAACAGCCCCTGCAATATTCAAAAAAGGTCTTCCAAAAATAATAGACATATTATCGTCATCGGGAATATCAAGAATAACAAAGTCCGTTAAAATAGTAACGTTTGCAACCACAACAGGCACATCCTCACAAATACCGACAGGTATAGCAGTTGATTTATCAGCCATTTGCAAAGATATTTCAGTAGGTGTCAACTTATTCAACTCAAGTCTATGATATAAAGAGAGAGGCATAACACTAACACCGGCTCCAAGATCACATAAAGCAGTTTTAACATAATTTCTTTTAATGGAGCATGGTATAGTATGTACTCCTGGATCTCCAAGTTTCTTTGGTATTCCACCCTTAAAAGTATAATTAGCAAGCATGGTGGAAATCTCAACTTCCGGTATCTTTCTCTTATTTGTGACAATATCTTTCATATACTTAGCATAAGGATTCATTTTGAGCATATCAGTTAATCGCATACGCAAAATGATAGGTCTAATCATTTCAGCAAAGCGCTCAAAATCCTCATCATCCTTTTTCTTGGATGGTTTGGGAGGAAAAGGCATGGGTTTCTGAACCCATGGTTCTCTTTCCTTACCATATTTCCTAGCAACAAAGTCTCTCTTATCATAACATTGATTCTTTGATTGTGGGTTATCAAGATCAATAACAGGTTCAATTTCTACATCATTATCATTACTAGGTTGAGCATCATCATGAACATCGCTAGGTTCATGTTCGTTACCAGATTGTGTTTCAGCATCAGAAATAGAGATATCATTGGGATTCTCAGGTGGTTCAGCAATAGGTTCACTAGAAGTTTGCAAAGTCCTATCATTTTTCTTTTTCTTCCTTTTAGAAGAACTAGGCACATCAATATTATTACTCTGAGAATCTTGCTCAACTCTCTTAGGGTGGACTTCAGGATACAAAGGTTCCTGAGTCATTCTACCAGTTCTAGTAGCCACTCTAACAGCATAATCATTTTTCTTACTATTCATTTCATTTAGCAAATCATTTTGAGCTTTAAGTACTTGTTCTACTTGAGTGGGAACCATAGAAGCATGTTTGCTAACAAGTTTAAGTTCACCTCTAACATTAGCCATATAATCACCCAAGTGTTTAATCATATCAGAATTGTATTTCAATTGTCTACCAAAATAAGCATTAAAATTTTCTTGCTTGACTATAAAGTTATCAAACTCATCCAAGCATTGGCTAGCAATTTTAGTGGGAGGGATTTCAGCTCTATCATATCTATAAAGAGAATTTACCTTTACTACCTGTGTCGGGTTATCAAGACCAGGAGGTTCTTCAATAGGTAATGGATTAATATCATATGTTTCTTCAACAAGTGGTAGATTAAGACCATGTATTTCTTCAATAGGAGGTAAATTCTTAACATCTTCAGCTTTAATACCTTTTTCTTTCATAGATTTCTTTGCCTCTTGCATATCTTCAGGACTGAGAAATAGAACACCTCTCTTCTTCAGAGTTGGTTTAGGAATGGGCTCAGGAATTGGCTTTGGAGCTGGCTCAGGAAGTGTCCTATTATTTTCATTTGTCAACATATTATTCAATAGAATTTCAGCTTCATCCGGTGTTCTTTCCCTGAAAACAGAACCAGCACAACTATCCAGGTAATCTCTGGAAGCATCGGTTAGTCCATTATAAAAGATATCAAGTATTTCATTTTTCTTAAGAGGATGATCAGGCAAAGCATTAAGTAACTTGGGAAGCCTCCCCCAAGCTTGTAGGAGACTCTCTTCTTCAATTTGCACAAAGTTGTATATTTCCTTTAAAGTAGCTTGTTTCTTATGAGCAGGGAAATATTTAGCAGAGAAGTAATAAATCATATCCTGGGGACTACGCACACAACTAGGATAAAGAGAATTAAACCATATCTTAGCATCACCCTTTAATGAGAATAGAAATATTTTAAGTATATAAAAATAGCGAGATCTCTCATCATTAGTGAACAGGGTGGCTATATCATTTAATTTAGTAAGATGTGCCACAACAGTTTCAGATTCATAGCCATGAAAAGGATCAGATTCAACCAAAGTAATTATATCAGGATCAACAGAGAATTCATAATCCTTATCGGCAACACAAATAGGTGAAGTAGCAAAAGCAGGGTCAGGCCTCGTTCTATCTTTAAGAGATTGCTTATTCCATTTAGCTAATAACCTCTTGAGCTCATATCTATCTTTGCAAGCTAAAATAGCTGCAGAAGCTTCCATATCAAAAACATAACCCTTAGGAATAACAGGCATATCTTCATCATCACTTTCATCAATATAATCAGTTTCAATAATTTCTTTCTCTCTAGCCCTAGCAATTTGTTCATCAAGAAATTCACTAAGGGGCACAGTAGTATCAAGCATAGAAGTAGCTTCATCATAAGTATCGTGCATAGCAGAAGTGGCATCATCAATAACATGCGACATATCAGAACGAATAGCAGAAGCAGGTTTAGGTGTCGCAAGCTTACTCAAAACAGAAGGTGAATCAAGTGCAGAGCTAGATGGCAGTTCCTTACCTCCCCTCGTAGTTGAGGGATAAATTGTTGTCTTAGCGTCTTTCAAGTTCTTCATATTGTCCAGCAGATATAAATCCCAAGTAACTCAAAGAATAGAGCTATGCTCCCCGGCAACGGCGCCAGAAAATAGTCTTGATAACCCACAAGTATAGGGGATCGCAACAGTTTTCGATGGTAGAGTATTCAACCCAAATTTATTGATTAGACACAAGGGGAGCCAAAGAATATTCTCAAGTATTAGTAGTTGAGTTGTGAATTCAACCACACCTTGATAACTTAATATCTGCAGCAAAGTGTTTAGTAGCAAAGTAATATGATAGTATTGGTAATGGTAACAAAAGTAGCGTAAAAAAAGTAATATATTAGTGTTTTATAGTGATTGTAACAGTAGCAACGAAAAAGTAAATAAGCGAGAACCAATATAGGAGAAGCTCGTAGGCATTAGATCGGTGATGGATAATTATGCTGGATGTGGTTCATCATGTAACAGTCATAACCTAGGGTGACACAGAACTAGCACCAATTCATCAATGTAATGTAGGCATGTATTCCGAATAGAGTCATACATGCTTATGGAAAAGAACTTGGATGACATCTTTTATCCTACCCTCCTGTGGCAGCGGGGTCCTAACAGAAACTAAGGGATATTAAGGCCTTCTTTTAATAGAGAACCGGAACAAAGCATTAGCACATAGTGAATACATGAACTCCTCAAACTATGGTCATCACCGGGAGTGGTCCCGATTATTGTCACTTCGGGGTTGCCGGATCATAACACATAGTAGGTGACTATAGACTTGCAAGATAGGATCAAGAACACACATATATTCATGAAAACATAATAGGTTAAGATCTGAAATCATGGCACTCGGGCCCTAGTGACAGGCATTAAGCATAGCAAAGTCATAGCAACATCAATCTCAGAACATAGTGGATACTAGGGATCAAACCCTAACAAAACTATCTCGATTATATGATAGATCTCATCCAACCCATCATCGTCCAGCAAGCCTACGATGGAATTACTCACACATGGCGGTGAGCATCATGAAATTGGTGATGGAGGATGGTTGATGATGACGACGGCGACGAATCCCCCTCTCTGGAGCCCCAAACTAACTCCAGATCAGCCCTCCCGAGAGGTTTTAGGGCTTGGCGGCGGCTCCGTATCGTAAAACATGATGATTTCTTCTCCTTGATTTTTCTCTCTCCGAAAGCAAATATATAGAGTTGGGGTTGGCGTCGGAGGAGCTTCAGGGGGCCCACGAGGTAGGGGGGCTCGGCCCCCACCCTCGTGGACAGGGTGTGGGCCCCCTGGTCTTCATCTTTGGCAAGAATTTTTTATTAATTCTGAAAAGTTGTTCCGTGGAGTTCCAGGTCATTCCGAGAACTTTTGTTTCTTTACATAAATAACACCATGGCAATTCTGCTGAAAACTGCGTCAGTCCGGGTTAGTTCCATTCAAATCATGCAAGTTAGAGTCCAAAACAAGGGCAAAAGTGTTTGTAAAAGTAGATACGATGGAGACGTATCACTAAGCCACTAAATCCGAGTCGCCAAAGCACCTGACCCGGCTTAAGTTCATCTCTTTGGCTATTTGAAGACCATGGAGCGGAGCCTCATATTCAGCTGCATTGTTAGTACAAGGAAACATCAACCTTAAAACATAAGAAAATTTGTCACCTGGTGGGGAAGTCAAAATAAGTCCAGCCCCCGAGCCTTCCAACTGCCTGGAACCATCAAAATGAATAGTCCAATATGTGTTATCAGGCTTCTCCTCAGGTGTCTGCAACTCTGTCCAATCATTGATGAAATCCACAAGAGCCTGAGACTTGATTGCTGTTCTTGGCATGTATTTCAAGCCATGAGGACCAAGCTCTATTGCCCACTTGGCAACCTGGCCTGTAGCCTCTCTGTTCTGAATAATATCCCCAAAGGAGCAGAACTAACCACTATAATAGGATGACCAAAGAAATAGTGCTTTAGCTTACGACCGGCCATGAACACCCCATGTACCAGCTTCTGCCAATGTGAGTATCATTGTTTGGACTCAATTAACACTTCACTGACATAATAAGCTGGCCACTGGACTGGGTACTCCTTACCCACTTCTTTGTGCTCCACAACAATTGCCACACTGACAGCCTTACTATTAGAAGCCACATATAACAACAAAGGCTCTTTCTCAATAGGAGCTGCAAGGACGGGCAGCTCAGCTAATTGTTTTTTGAGCGCCTCAAATGCCTCATTAGAAGCATCACTCCAGATAAAGCGATTTGTTTTCTTCATCATCTGGTACAGAGGAATGGCCTTCTCTCCCAGGCGGCTTATGAACCGGCTTAAAGCTGCAATACGACCCGCCAATTGTTGGACGTCATTGACACACGCCGGTTTAGCCAACGGAGTGATAGCCTTGATTTTCTCCACGTTAGCTTCAATACCTCTCTCAGAGACCAGGAAACCCAAGAGCTTGCCTGAAGGCACACCAAAGACACACTTGGCCGAGTTAAGCATCATTTTGTAGACCTGAAGATTATCAAAGGTCTCCTTTAAATCATCCAGCAAAGTCTCCTTCTTTCTGGACTTGACAACAATATCATCCACATATGCGTGAACATTGCGTCCAATCTGCTTATGGAAATAGTTCTGAACACAACGTTGATAAGTCACTTGGGCACTCTTGAGCCCAAAAGGCATAGACACATAGTAGAAAGCTCCAAAAGGTGTGATGAAAGTTGTCTTCTCTTGGTCTTTAACTGCCATCTTGATCTGATGGTAACCAGAATAAGCATCCAGGAAGCACAAATGCTCGCAACCCGTTGTGGCATCTATGATCTGATCAATGCAGGGAAGAACAAAGGATCAGTTGGGCAAGCCTTGTTAAGGTCCGTGTAATCCACACACATGCGCCAACTGCCATTTTTCTTAAGTACCAGCACCAGGTTAGCCAACCTCTCAGGGTGAAAAACTTCAATGATGAACCCGACCGCCAAGAGCTGGGCCACCTCTTCTCCGATGGCCTTACGTCGATCTTCAAGGAAATATGCCCTAGAGGAAATAATAAAGTTGTTATTTATATTTACTTATATCATCATAAATATCTATTATTCATGCTAGAATTTTATTAACCGGAAACTTGATACATGAGTGAATATATAGACAAAACAAAGTGTCCCTAGTATGCCTCTACTAGACTAGCTTGTTAATCAAAGATGGTTAAGTTTCCTAACCATAAACATGTGTTGTCATTTGATGAATGGGATCACATCATTAGGAGAATGATGTGATGGACAAGACCCATCCGTTAGCTTAGCATAAACTACAAAAAAAGACACATCCGTGACATTTTGGGCCGAACGGAAAAAAATTATGTCATACATATGACACTTCTATGACGATAATTGTGACAAAACCCGGTATCATCATAGATGTGGTGGGATCCTACTTCTATGACAAAAAATCATGACAGAAAATGGGCTTTTCGTCCTGGGCGGGTCGGAGACGCAGCTGCATGACATTCTTTGGGCCGTTCATGACAGAAAAAACCGTGGTAGAAGCGAGGGGGAGGAAAATTTCGGGGAGTTCCCGGTTACGGTGGGAGGTCGGGGGCCGAGCGATGCGCGTTTCTCTCATACACATACGTGCATGTGTGCGAGGCGTTGGCTCTAACTGAACCCGAGCGAGGCGTTAGGCTCTAACTGAACCCGAGCGATTGCACTGCAGGCTACGCGTTACTGAACCCGAGCGCTCGATCAATGGCTGTTAACTGAACCCGATCGAGCGATTCCTTCGCTACTGCTGCTAACTGAAGCCGATCGATGGGATGAACAGTGAGCGGTGCGGGGGGGTTGGATGAACAGTGAGCAGTGGTGTTGCCTCTGGATGAACAGGACCCCGTGGTGTGGTGGAGGGCTAGATGAACAGTAGATGGTGGAGGGGTGCCCGTGGAGGGGTGGATGAACAGTAGCCCGTGGTGTGGAGGGCCGGATGAACAGTAGACGGTGGAGGGGTGCCCGTGGAGGGGTGGTTGAACAGGACCCCGTGGTGTGGAGGGCTGGATGAACAGTAGACGGTGGAGGGGTGGTTGAACAGTAGCCGGTGGAGTAGCGTGCGATGGAGGCTGGATGAACAGGAGCCCGTGGAGGCTGGATGAACAGGAGCCCGTGGAGGCTGGATGAATAGGAGCCCGTGGAGGTATAGGAGGTCGACGGTGGAGATGAACAGTATCCCGTGGAGTCCTGTTTTGCGGTACGCCACACCCCTCCCGATGAACAGGACCCCCGTTTCGACCGTAGCGCTCCAACACAAGTTCGTTTCCTCTGTTTTGCGGTACGCCACACCCCTCCTGATCAACAGGACCCCCGTTTCGACCGTAGGAGGTCCGTTTCCTCCGTTTTGTGGTACGCCAGACCCCTCCCGATGAACAGGATCATGTTTCGCACATGGCCAGTCGAACACAAGGACGTTTCCTCCATTCTGCAGTATGCCAGGCCTCATTTCCATCGCCTGTTCTGTCCAAGCCCTCCCAATGAACACGACGCATTCCGTTGCCTCCCCATGAACACGACGACAACCTTGTTTATCCGTTCTGACCCAGCCATGTACACGAGCCCTCGCCGTACGTATGCGCGAGTAGGCGTTCGAGACCCCACCCGTATGTACACATACGTGGCCGTATTTTCTTTCTTGCACCCTGGCCGTTGTACGTACGTGTACATGCTACGTGCGCGCCTCTACTATGACACGTGCGCGCCTCTACTACGACACGTGCGCGCCTCTACATCGACTAGTATGTACGTACACGTTCGCGACCAGAATGACAATGCTACGTACGCTTCGACCAGGTAGGTCCCGACTGTCAGGCACTTCCTTGCATGCAAAGATGTAGCTGGTGGGTCCCAGAAGTCAGGGGGGCAAATCGTTTTGTTTTTTTGCCCGGACGCACTTCCTTGCGTGCGAAGGTGTAGCTGGTGGGTCCCAGCAGTCAGGAGGGAAACATTTTTTTCGTGAAATACGGTGGCCCGTCCGGTGGGTCCCCGCTGTCAGGTGGAGGAATAATTATTTTGCACGTAATAAGGAGGCACTTCCTTGTTGCGGCCGTGGACCCAGCTGTCAGCCTCTCCACGTACAGTCCACGTCCGATGGAAGTCGTTCCTTGACCACGTTGACCACGCCGCACCGAGCGCACCAGGGTGGTGGATGACGGCGAGGCCTAGGAAGGGGACGACGCAGAGCCGGGGAAGACGCGGCAGTGGATGCCCACGCATAGAGGAGTATGAGGGTTCACTGGTTCGCTGCAGTGTGAGGCTGCCATCGCCGCAGAATAACAGGGGGTGTGGGTGAGTAGAGGGATGGCCTGGCCAGCGGTGGGAGTAGTAGGGGGGGTGAGGCCTCCGCCGCATCGTAGCCGGCCACGGGAGGCAGGAGCATGAGGCACGACCGGCGCTGGTTTGGGCGCCTGGAGCAAGAACACTAGAGGTTGAAGAAGCACTACGGCCGTTGGATGGACATCGTACGGTCACTGGAGCTAGAATCATGCATATTGACTAAGTTGACAAAGCCCTCCATCCCCGTCAATTTATTAGGCCCACAAGTCAGCCTCCCACCAAGGTGGGTCCCAGCTAGCAGGGGGGTATTCATTTTTCTGTGCGTAATAAGGAGGCACTTCCGGTGGGTCCGAGCTGACAGCAGGGGGAACATTTTTTTTGCAAAATATGGTGGCCCGTCGGGTGGGTCCCAGCAGTCAGGGGCAAATGTTTTTTCGTGATATATTGGTGGGCGTCCGGTGGGTCCCCGCTGTCAGGTGGAGGAATAATTATTTTCCGCGTAATAAGGAGGCGCTTCCTTGCGGCTGCCGTGGACCCAGCTGTCAGCCTCTCCACGTATAGTATTCTTCCGATGGAATTCGGTCGTTGACCACATTGACCACGGTGCGCTGACAGCACCACGGCGGTGGACGACGGCGAGGCCTAGGAAGGGGACGACGCGGAGCCGGGGAAGACGCGGCAGTGGATGCCCACGCGGAGAGGAGTACGAGGGTTCACTGGTTTGGCTGCGCTGCCGTCGCCGCGGAATAACAGGGGGTGTGGGTGAGTGGAGTGGAGGGATGGCCTGGCCAGCGATGGGAGTAGTATGAGGGTGGTGAGGCCTCCGCGGTAGCACAGCCGGCCACGGGAGGCAGGAGCAGGCGGCACGACCGGCGCTGGTTTTGGCAGCTGGAGCAAGAAGACCAGAGGTTGAAGAAGCACTACGGCTGTTGGATGGACATCGTATGGTAAGTTGAGCTAGAATCATGCATATTGACTAAGTTGACAAAGCCCTTCGTCCCCGTCAACTTAGTAGGCCCACTATACTGGGTCCCAGCTAGCAGGGGGGAGTATTCATTTTTTTGTGCATAATAAGCAGGCACTTCCTTGCGTGCGAAGATATAGCTGGTGGGTCCGAGCTGTCGGCGGCGGTAACGTTTTTTCGTGAAATACAGAGGACGTTTCGGTGGGTCCCAGATGTCAAGTGGAGGAAATCATTATTTTGCGCGTAATAAGGAGGCATTTCCTTGCGTGCGGTCGTGGACCCAGCTGTCAGCCTCACCACGTACAGTCCACTTCAGATTCATGTCGGTCATTGACCACGCTGACCACGCCACGCCGAGAGCACCAGGGCGGTGGACGATGGCGAGGCCTAGGAAGGGAACGACATGGAGGCAGGGAAGACTCGGCCATTGTTTTTGTTTCCCACGCGGAGGGGAGTACGACTGTACGAGGGTTTACTGGTTCGTCTACCGCCGCCGGAGAATAACAGCGGGTGTGGGTGAGTAGAGGGATGGCTAGGCCAGCGATGGGAGTACGGTGGGCGGTGAGGCCTGCGCGGCAGCAGAGCCGGCCGCGGGGAGGAGGGAGCAGGTAGTCCCGCCGACGCATGTTTGAGCGGCTGGAGCAGGAAGAGCAGAGATTGAAGAAGCATGACGGCCGTTGGATGGCCATCCAACAGTCACTGCTTGTGCATCAACCTTTTTTAGGAAAGCCTCAAATCTGTGGAAAACAGCATACAGCCCATCTGCCATTATTTCTAATAATTTACAGCCCATTTGCTAATTATTAAGGTTTTTTTTGGAGCCCATATTCTTTTTGTTAGCATTACAGCCCATATTGTGGCCACGGTTAAAAAATTATAAGAAACTTTGTATATTTCGGTGCGGTCCGAACTGTTTTTAATCCCGAAATTTCGACTCACATTCAAACTGATTTTAAAAATAAATGTATATCAATATAAAATCCAACAAATTCTCCACGCATAAAAATTAATGTAATTTCAAATCTCGAAATTAAAAAAAGATATTTGAAACTAATTGCCGGTTTGATGTGTTTTAAAAATGTACATCCCATTTCTCATTACTGATGGGCCATTTTCTCGGCCAGCCGAATGAAAGCTCTCCTCATCTTGAAAGATTTGCAGCCCAACAGGCCTGACAAAGCGACTTACTTGGCAAATCACAAAAAAACTGGGATGTGGCCATGGACCCAGCTGTCAGCCTCTCCATGTACAGTACTCTTCTGATGGAATGTCGTTGACCATGCTGACCACGCCGCGCCGAGAGCACCAAGGCGATGGACGACGGCGAGGCCTAGGAAGGGGATGACACGGAGTTGGGGAAGACGCGGTAGTGGATGCCCACGCGGAGAGGAGTATGAGGGTTCACTAGTTCGGCTGCGGTGTGAGGCTGCCGTCGCCGCAGGGCCTGACTAGCGGTGGGAGTAGTAGGGGGCGATGAGGCCTCATCGGCAGCACAGCCGGCCACTGGAGGCAGGAGCAGGTGGTCTCCCCGGCGCTGGTTTGGGCAGCTGGTGCAAGAAGATCAACGATTGAAGAAGCAGCAGGACCGTTCGATTCAAATCCAACGGTTACTGCTGCTAGAATCGTTTGTTGACTAAGTTGACAAGCCCTGCGTACGCGTCAACTTAGTAGGCCCACAGGTCAGCCTCCCAACCGGTGCGCCCCAGATGTTAGTGGGAGGAATCATTTTTTTTGCGTAATAAGGAGGCAGTTGATTGCGTGCGGCCAGGCCAGCGGAGGGAGTAGGGTGGGCCGGGGAAGCCTGTGCGGCATCATATCGGGCCACAAGAGGAGGGAGCAGGCAGTCCCGCCGGCGCTAGTTTAGGCGGCTGGAGCAGGAAAATTAGAGATTAAAGAAGCACGTCGGTCGTTGGATGGACATCAAAAACTAACTGCTGCTAGAATCATGTGTTCACTAACAAAGCCTTGCACAAACAAGTCGGCCTCGAAATCCGTGGATTGTACATCCCATTTGCTATTATTTTTATAATTTTTACTCATTTTCTAATTCATATGGCATTTATTGCAGCCCGTTTTCCATTTTTAGAATTGCTGGCCATTTTTTGGTCAGTACCAGGGTCAAAAAATAAACTAAATGTGTGGGAAATGTTGAAAATTCACAAATTTTTGCTGGAGAACGAAATATTCTTAATCCAAAAATTAATAGCCATAGTAAAACAAATTTAAAAATAAATTAGTACTATGTCATGTTAAATCCAATGAAATACGTATAAGATATCAATGAAGAACAAAAAACAAAAAAAGAAACTTATATCCCATTTGCTATAAATTTTTTGGAATTTTCAACCCCTTTTGATATTACTTTTAACAGACATTGAGCATACTCTTAAGCCAGGCCGGAATGCATCCCTCCTCGTCTTGAAAGATTTGCAGCCCAGTAATTCGGAGAAAACAAATAGGCCTAGCTTGGGTATTCTTCAAAAAGAAATACTAGGCTACCTATTTTCCCAAAGAACTGGTGCATGAGCATTTATCTTTATTTATTTATTTACTTATTTATGTTTAGGGGACCATGAGCATGTACCTGGGTCAGATTCATGTGAGAGCCTCCCTTCCAGTTAATTATGGGCTTCTCTATTGGGCCTTCATCAGTGGGCTGCATGTTATCAACAAGTGGAGAATGTGTTTCGAGTTTAAAAAAATGTGTTCTGTACGATAAATAGTATGCGCTACGTACGGTACGGGGCACTAAAGGATCGAACCGTGCAACGACTTCCAAAACATTGTGTTTGTCGTTGTAACAGCACATTTATTCAACCAACAGACAAAATATACTACTGATTGTACATTGAAAATAGTAGCAGCAGCAACCAGGGCTGGGGGTGCAACAGAAGCAGTAAGCAGGCTAGAAGAGTGAAGACACAACTCTCTCTTCCAAACCAAACATCAGCCATCATTACAAAAGGGCTACCAAAAAAGAACAAGTGTATGCATCAAACTAAATAAAGTTCCTACTACACCAAGTGTACGCATCTAACTAACTGGCTCAGTTAGATGTTACTATTTATTAAGATGTGGAGATTGGCTGATGGCTTGAACCAGATGGGTGCCTGACGGAGCTAACTGGCTCTCTCTCCTACTTTGGGCTGCAGAGTGTGGCGGCACATATCAGGGTATGGTGCATGCAGAGACGCATGGTACGATGTGTACACACAGTTTTGCCTGATGAACGAAACTGCGCTGCCATCATGATCCTTGCTGTCGGTTATCTCCTGGTTAACCGGATAATTCAGTCCGACAAATAGAGAGTGTGTACGAAGGCTACTTACCAGCCTCCAGTCAAAAATTCCTGAAGGCCCAGAGAAGTTGGGATCCTGCTCAAAGACCTTGCAGTGACTGTGATTGTATTCCGCGAAACAACACGTCCGGTACGTGCGAACGATCATCAATCTTTTGCCGTCGTCTGATCGAGCCAGGAACCACCTGCAACTGCCATGCCACTTTTCTTTGAAAGGTTCTGGGATTAGGAAGGGTAGGGACACCAGGCGGCCTACAACATCATATCAAGTTGGAGTCAAATAAAAAAGGGCTCTTGGTTTAGTTAATCTTAAGAACAGCATGTTATGAGCATGAATATTTTTTCAGCAAATGTTGACAGTAATATAAGCAAGCCATCATGATATCATAGGAAAGTAACATACTGCTGTAACAGCCGTTTGTAGCGATGACTGGAGTAGGCCAGCAATACGTCCAGCCATAGAAGGAGTCGACAGCGTAAATGAAGCCCTTGTGTTCAATGGCATCAGAGAACCATGGAGGATGTATGATCCTGCGATGGACGTGCAGATTTATCCACTTACCGCAGTGACCTGTCAGATAGGTGAGACCGCGGTTGAAGAACGCAATTAGCCTGAAGTCTTTATAATTCGCAGATCTTGTGGGCACTTGGCAGATTACAACCTTGAGCAAATCAAACTTGGTATCATGTTGGCTACTGTAAGATTCTGAGTATTCTGGGCCGCGGTGCCAAAGCAGTGCAGTGTTAATCGAAGGAAGGGGGATCAATCGCCGGGTGTAGACCTCCACGAGCATCCAGCTGCCGCGGCCGTCGACGAGCACCATCCAAGACGTGTTCATGCCGACCCAGTACATACCGTTAATGTAGTTGAGGCTGATCGGGATCGGATCGCGGTCAAGGGGGTTGATGCTCGCCACCCTACGATCATTATGCTGCGTGACACGCCATTTCTGAAGATCAGGCCGCATCAGCAAGCAAGCAGTTGGCTTAAAAAGCTCCGGCCTATGGGCTTTGAGTAAACGGTACAGCCCCGACGAGCACGCGGTGAGCGCCATGGTACTGAGATTGTCCACACGCGAAACAATGAGCTTGATTACCTCTGTGGGGAGTGAATTCCAGCCACTCTTTCGGCGGACGCTGCTCGGTTCTGCCATTGTTAGTGCTTGGGTTTCGGACGAGGGGGGAGGCGCCTTAGCGGGGATGGTAGATTGGACGAGAATATGTGCGGACAAAGATGGAGAAGCGAATATGTGCTGCGGGAAGTGGACAGGTGATGATGACTACAGCATGCCGCTTGACTTATGAGACACATACCAGTAGCGTAGGGTCATGTTGATGCCAGACAACTTGCTTGAGTGATCACAGTACTGGTACTCCCTACAGTGCTATGCCCTAACTTGCTTGAGTAGAGTAGTAGAGTAGGACTCTGCTCTACTACTAGCCCCGGAGGAGTAGTATATTCTAATCTAAAATAGTTACAAACTTCAATGCCCGAGCTTGGAACGACTACAAACCATGCTCAAAGACCATGTCTACGTGGTGTTTGGACCTGGGCGACAACCTCAGCGCTAACGGTGCTGCTCCCGTTGCACCGTATGTGTTTCTGTCCTTCCTGTTCGAAATCGTGGTAGAATTCATGTTTCTACTCTGTATCCTACTACTATGCTAGTCCATATTATTAGTTTCATCTCTGTTATAGCCGTCATGATTTATTTTGTGCTTATTCGGATTAAATCTCGTAGTAACTTGCTCATATATTCAACTGGCGCAACGTCCCCTACAGCCACTCCCGTTTCATGGACGGCCTGGTCGATGTTGGAATTTTGCTAGTAGGCCTTTATAAGGTGAGTTCTTCTACCACTTGCATGAGCATGATAAGAGGAGACCTACACGCGCACGCGCGCTCCTCCTCCTCGCTCGCCTCGCCACGCCACGCCTCGTCACGACGCGTCGCGGGTTGCGGGATTGAGCCGAGCCGAGGACAGAGCTATACTCCCATGACCTACCCAACCCGCACTATATAGTTTCTCACCACCGTTCCAGATCATTGCACCGCCAAGCAAGTCTTCTCCATCCCTCCTTTCGGTGTGCACCGGGAGAAGGGACAACAGGCCTCCGGAACCCCGCCTCTCGTGATCCTGTACAAGAGAGGGGCGTCAGGTTTTTGCGGAGGGCACTCGCGCGACTGCTGGCAACGATGACTTCGCGAATGACGACTTCTTCCTCGACCTCGGCAACCTCATCCTCGATGACATGGGCGAGAACGTCAACACCGGTGGTGCTGCTCCCGCCGCACCGTATGTGATTCTATCCTTCCTGTTCGAGATCATGGTAGAATTCATGTTTCTAGTATGTGATATGTTCATCTGCTATGCTAGTTCGCATGATTAGTTCAATCTCTGTCAATGCTGTCATGATCTATTTCCTATTTATTCGGATTAAATATCATAGTAATTTGCTCATATTTCCAACAATCCAAAAACCTGATAATAGGCCCTTCGTCCACTGCTATGAGTGCCCGATGCCATTTTGTGGCTCGTTGGCGGATATGGTGCATCACCTCACGGATGCGTGCAGCGGTCACTGCTGGCCCTTGGCGGAGAACATCAAGTACGAGACGTGCTACCCGTTCACCATGCCGGAGTCGCTGGAGGATCACCGCCGCCTGTTAGTCTCGGAGGAGGACGGCAGCGTCTTCCTCTTGATCGTGGGCACCGGCGAGGCCCGCGCAGGCCTCCGCCCCATCTCTATAATGTGCGTCAGGGGCGACGCCGCTAACGCTGACACTGACACGAGGCCGATGTACGGGTGCGTGGTCAGTGTTACTATCCCTCCGGGTCGCGTGGGCGGCGACACCGGCCTCATCGAATGGACTTGGACTCTGGGGAGCTGGGACTATCCCGCCAATGTGGACTTGGAAAACCCATGGCATCTTTTACCCGCCCACGCGGTGCACGGGGACTCCAAGGAGGTTCACCTGGACATACGCATTATCAAGTTAAATGTTGATCATTAGTCTTCGCTCAATGTAATCCGCTGTCTAAGCATGTGGAGACTTCCATGTAGGATCTTGCTCTATTGGAGTATCGCGCATGAATAAAAGTGTATCCGTTTATGGTTTAGTCTAGAATCTTCCATGTATGAATTTTTACTACAGTATTGGTGAAAGACTTACGATGAACCATTTCTTACAACTCCTTTGCCCGCTTGCAAGTCATCCTGATTTAATCCCTCCGTCTACGTGTATAAGGGCATGGTTAATATTACTTAATAGTATAGCCAAATGTTGACTATAAGAAAGTGCCATGTCATCTATAGCCAACATGTATAACAATCGATACTCAAACACTAATTCTTAAAGATCATTTCTTGCAAAGCACAATAAGTGTTATTTCTTCACAAGTTTTGGATCCAGGTTGAACAGTTGAACGCTTTTGTTTGCAAAAGATACCTTTTTATCTATTTCACCCGGATGTTTGTGAGCTCTAGAGATGAAATAATATCCGAAGAAACCTATCGATACCCATTACACATGAGATGTCCCCCACATCCTTTGTCAAAATAAATAACTCCCCGATCAATGCATTTCACTCTTCGGTGGACGGCGCAGTGGACGGCGCAGTACTATTCGATTTGACAACTACAACCAGTATATTATAAAAAACAAAGAAGAGTAGTAGAGATAGAGATAAGAATAGAGACTAGGGAGGAGCACCATCTACTGCTTCATGGGCTACTCTTGCACTCCATTCGGCGGCCGCAACATCCCCTACAGCCACTCCCTCCTGCGCTCCATTCGGCGGGCGCTGTTGAAATTTGGGGAGCGCACTCTCGTGACTGCTAGCAGCGACGACTTCACCGACGACGACTTCTTCCCTGACCTTGGCAACATCTTCCTCAACGACATGGGCGACAACCTCAACGCCAATGGTGCTGCTCCCATTGCACCGTATGTGTTTCTGTCCTTCCTGTTTGAAATCGTGGTAGAATTCATGTTTCTAGGCTGTGTCCTAGATTCGATCTGTTCATCTACTATGCTAGTCTGCATGATTAGTTTAATATCTGTTATAGCCGTCATGATTTATTTTGTAGTAAATCTCGTAGTAACTTGCTCATATATTCAACAGGCGGAACGTCCCCTACAGCCACTCCCGTTTCATGGACGGCCTGGTCGATGCCTCCAAGGAGCCCTTCGTCTACTGCTATGAGTGCCCGGTGCCGTTTTGTGGCTCGCCGGCGGACATGGTGCATCACCTCATGGATGCGCGCGGCAATCACTGCTGGCCCTTGGCGGAGAACATCAAGTACGAGACGTGCTACCCGTTCACCGTGCTGGAGTCACTGGAGGATCAGCGCCACCTGCTAGTCCCGGAGGAGGACGGCAGCGTCTTCCTTTTGATCGTGGCCACCAGCGAGGCCCGCGCAGGCCGCCGCCACATCTCTGTAGTGTGCGTCAGGGGCGACGCCGCTGACGCTGACACTGACACGAGGCTGATGTATGGGTGCGTGCTCACTATTACTACCCCTCGGAGGTACGTGGGTGGCGACACTGGCTACGCCGAGTATACTTGGACTCTGCTGAGCTGGGACCTTCCCACCGACGTCGACATGGGAACCCCATGGTGTTATTTGGACTCCAACAATGTGCACGAGGACTCCAAGGAGGTTCACCTGGGCATTTGCATTTTCAAGTTAAATGTTGATCATTAGTCTTTGCTCAATGTAATCCACTGTCTAAGCATGTGGAGACTTCCATGCATGACCTTGCTCTATTGGAGTATCGCGCATGAATAAAAGTGTATCCGTTTATGGTTTAGTCTACAATCTTCCATGTATGAATTTTTACTACAGTACTGGTGAAAGACTTGTGATGAACCATTTCTTACATATCCTCTGCCCCCTCCCAAGTCATCCTGATTTAATCCCTCCGTCTAGCTATATAAGGGCATGGTTAATACTTAAATAGTATAGCCAACTGTTGGCTATAAGAAAGTGCCATGTCATCTGTAGCCAACATGTATAACAATGGATACTCAAAAACTAATTCTTAAGCACAATAAGAGTTATTTCTTCACAAGTTTTGGATGCAGGTTGAACAGTTGAACGCTTTTGTTTGCAAAAGATACTTTTTATCTATTTCACCCGGATGTTTGTGAGCTCTAGAGATGAAATAATATCCGAACAAACCTATCCAAATGAACTAACTGAGGCATCTCCATCTTAATTTTCTCTTGCAAGTCATGCGTGGTCCCTTCATCGTGAAAATGCTCTGGCCGTCGCATTGATTTGCATGCATGGATAGCACCACCATATTTTCAAAGGAGGAGTGAGCTCTATATTTCAGCGAAGGCATGCATGATTTGAGGAATTATGGTTGGGCATGTATGTAGAAAAGGGAGGAGAGTAATTTGCATGCGAGGGATTAAAGGAAGGGAGGCCAGCGGCTAGGCATTCAAAGGAGGCTGCATGCAAGATTTCATGGGATCCAGATACTAGCCCCAAAATTAGTTCCTCTTTTTGCGGACATGCCTTGGTACGAAAGATTGACAAGTTAGGCCCTGTAAAAGTGGATGGAGGGAGTAGTAGTACGTGTAGAGGGCGGCGCTGCACGGGAGTCTCACCTCTCACCCCGCTCGTGGCGCGGCAGTAAAGCCGTCATATCACAAAACCAAACCACTCCAGTAATAAGTGGCCTGGTAAAATAAACGGACAAGCAACCATCACATCCCTCCGTCTTTTTTGCATTTCATCTCTCTGCATTTACTTTCTCCGGTTCATCTCGCACACTCGATCCCTAGCTACTACTCCTAGGGCCAGTTCTTTTGGCGGCTTCCCCAGCTTTTCCCACAAGACTAGTCACAGTGGAGAGTAACAATAAGGCACCTCACTCATTTATTTGGACTTCTAAACTACTATTCCGTCCTGGTTTATTCCTCACCATTGTAATTTGTGCTAAATTTTGACCAAAGATTTAACTGGTTTATTCCTCACCATTGTAATTTGTGCTAAATTTTGACCAAAAATTTGACACAGATTACAATGGGGACCAATAAACCAGGACGGAGGTAGTAGTTATGGGATTACTAATCTAGAAGCCTAAAAGAACTGGCCCCTGGTACTCCTACTAGTAGTAGTACTCAAGTTGGAATTCCAATTGCACGGCACAACCTGTTAGGCAAAAAATTCGATACAGGGTCTAGGAAGTGGTTTGGGAATTTGCATGCCTTTCCAACCAGTGAGATACTCCGTACAAAGTACGACAGAGAAATAACCACATAGAAGGAAGCTAAAAGTAAACAATCAAACGAGCATTTTTGCATTTCTTTTGCATTGAATCGTTTCACAAGCTTGACTAGTGTTGTTTTTCCACTTTTACAAAAAACGCATCATAATGTTAAAACATGCATTTGCACGTACATAAGTAATAGTAGTACTCCCTCCTTCTAGGTGTATAAGTCTTCCCTCCTTCTTGGTCACGGTGCACAACCGAAGATGACTTATTGACCTGGACGGAGGGAGTAGCACAGTCTGCAAGCATATATCGAGAGAGACGTGTAGTGTGATAGTATATAGTAAAGTTTGTGCTATATGCACATACTTGCAAAAAGCGTACGAATACACAAGGTTTCCAAACTTTCCCTTTTGCATACTTATTTAAGGATGCTAAAAATTCCTGAACATTCGGGATTTATCATTTGCGTCCCAAAACTAATGAGATCGCCTTACGAAACAAAAAATATACTCCTCCTAAAAGCCACGGCGCTCGCAGGAGCGCTTGCGGCGCGCCACGAGTGCCCTGGTGCACGGTCGTTTCTCAGCGCGCCGACAAAACACCTCTTCCTCAGCCTCGCAACTCGCGAGGTGCTCATTGGCGGCTTGCCGGCGGACGAGCGCGATCTCACTGGTGTGGTGATCCGGCACCAATAGGTACTCCTCCTCACTGGAAGCGTGCACCCGGTCCACGTACCGCCAAGCGTAGATGAGGCGCTTGGGCCCAACTGCACTCAGGGCATCGGCACGGGCATCCTCCGCCACCCTCACGGCCCTCGCACGAGCCTTCTGCCAAAGAGCCAATTGCCTGACTCTCTCGGACGTGACATAGGCCTCCCAGGCAGCTTGTTCTGCGGTGTGCTTCTCTTCCTCGGCCTTCTTCTCCGCCTCTATTTTGGCGCGCTCTGCTAGAGGCAAAGCCTCCCACAAGGCGACATCCATTTCTTTCCAAAGCTCCTCAAGGCTGGGGGGCTTGGCGGGCGGCACGGCATTCTCCTCGTATCGGGGAGCCGACGCGTCCTCCGGCGCGCGTGCTGGCGAGATTGGGAACACCGACGCGTCCACCTCGACGCGTCGTGGCGAGGAGCGGAACGCCGACGCGTCCTCCTCGACTAGTGGCGGCGAGGAACGGAACGGCGATGCATCGCATCGCGTCGAGGAGCAGAACGCCGACGCGTCCTCCTCGACTAGTGGCGGCGAGGAATGGAACGGCGACGCGTGACCGTCCGTGCGGTGCAGCGAGGGGCTCCTAGGGCTTGGGAGGGGTGATGCCATGGTGGTCGACGTGAGAGCGAGGGGAGGATATAGCGATGAACGTGAACATGAGGGGGAGGAGATAGCGATGTCGTGGGAGGCGCAGTATTTATAGCGAGCAATGGCACACCTATGTAAGATATGGACTGAGCTGCACTGACTTAACTGCAGGTCCAGTTGCGTCACTGACATGTGGGCCAGACCCCTGTTGGGCCCATATGTCAGTGACCGAATGCACTTGCAGTTAAGCAACAGCTACGTGGGCATATTTGTTGGAGTAAATTACGAGGGAGCGAAGGGGTGGAAATATTGCTAGTCACAACGGATTGGACGAGCGTGGGGGAGGAGAGTCATGCATGCAGATTTTTTCACACGAGGTGGAGTGGTGGGACGGCCGGAAGGAGAAGGAGAGTTTGGCAGGCATATTGTTTCCACACATGGAGAGGAAAAGATTTGGAGACGAACGGGCTTCCTGCAGGTATGGGGAACGGTGCATAGTAAGTCATCTTGCATGCCGGGCTAGGTATAGTCTCAAGTCATTAAAAACAAACACGCCCCACACATGTTCATATTTCAAGGTGCACTAAATTATTGCATGTGATGATTAAGGCTAGCCATAATGGTGGTATCTTAGCTGGTATCATGCACACGGGAATAGAAAACATGCTGATGTGGCAAAGAATTAAAGAAGAGAGGGGGTTAGAGTAACTAGTGTTCATGCATGCATTGGTAAACACATTTTTTTGTGGAGAACGACAACACTAGTTGAGTACTTTTGCAGACTTCAAAAACTATTCCACAATGTGTCAACATTCACAATGTCAAATCAATATTTTTACACTCATTATAAAACGTAGTTCTTATACTCATTATAATCAGTACTCCCTCCGTCTAGGTGAGCAAGTCATCTTAAATTGTGCACTGTGACCAAGGAGGAGGGGAAAACGAGAGATCTTAATGTTTATTTGCCAATTAATAGCATCGCATGCAATGAACTAACCACTGCATGTCATGTTTGGTAGTCTCAAGTCATTAAAAGCATGCACACCCACATCTCCTTTTGGTTGATATGTCAAGAAACAAGAAACGAGGTAGAAGTCAATGCACCGCGCCTAAGTGTTTTGGGAATATTGTATCGAATGAGTGTACTGGTGTGGCTGGTTAATTAATATAAGGTGGTGTTCAAAAAAAGTATAAATTTGGTCAAACACTTTGCAAACGGTTGACGGGAGTAAAAAGGACCAGAGGGAGTATCATGCATGCGGAGTAGGCAAAAAAAATTGCTTGTCTAAAAAAAGGCAAAAAAAATTGCTCATTTATAGCCGGTCGAAGTCTCCAAGGGCGCGACCGTGCGAGGGAGGCGAAGGTCATGGGAGGCGCGACGTTTGATGGAATTAAGTGAAGTTACATCCACGCGCCGGCATGGCATGCGAACAGGCAGAAGCTATACCGTCAGGCCTACGATATGGGTCTAGTAGACATGAAATCTAGTGGGTCCTACATAGTTCTCGAGAACTCTTTGGGGGCTTGCTGCCGTTTATCCACCGAAGTAAGCCAGCAACCCCATGCCGTTCGCACGCCCTACTCGTCCCCGTCTTCTACCTTACAACAGTTCGCTCCCGGTCGTCCCGTCCTATCACATTAGTTCGCTCCCAGTTTTTTTTGCGGGGTACAACAGTTCAACTTCTCCTAACCCTCCTCCAAAATCCATGGCCTCCCAAATCTCCATGGTCGCCGCTGAGTACTAGGTTAGAGCCATCACCGGCGATCAGTTCATTGTCATCTACACACGTGGATCCGAGACGGTGAAAGCATGGCTTGCTCGCTTCCTACGCATGTTCAACAGTTCAACGGATGAGTGGGTCGCTGGGCTAGATGTTGAGTACACCATAGTCCTGGGACGAGAGAAGGATCTAAAGGACGAAGAGAGGAAGAAGCCCGCCGTGATCCAGGTTTCCGTACATAACATTTGCTTGGTCTACCACATATGCCATGCCGACGTTGAGTGCCAGGATTTTAAGAACTTCCTCAAGGACAAAAGAGTGAAATTCGTTACTGTAGGATTTAAGAACGACAGTGACGTCCTGCGTCAGATAGGTCTCATTGTAGGCCAGCCCTTCGATCTCCAGAAGGCAAGCCTGGTGTCCTCCTCTCGACCTTCAATGCTGACCCTGGCAGCAGCCATGATTGATCCTTCATACGATAAATTGAAGAAACCTCATCACGAGTTTCATCATGCATGGGAGTCGAAGACATTAGATGAAGATCACATCCTGTACGCAGCAATGGATGCCTACCTTTGTTTAAATATCTACAAGGGTTGGATGAAGAAGCAGAGCTCAGTGTCCGGTTCAAGCAAAGAAGCGTCGGCGAAGAGGAAGAGGAAGAGGGACGAGGACGAAGTCGAGGACGTGGACTCGGGCTCCAAGTAGTGGCAGTGCCGTCGCTCATGCTGGTTCTACTGCAGTGTCAAGCGGACTAGTTGCTTATTAGTTTATTTTCAAGGGTGTGTTGTGTTGAGGCCCCAGCAGAACTATGTTTATGTTCTTTCTCGTTATTTGAACTCTTTAGTATGTAAAGTAGTACTAGTACTATGTCTTACTACTGTTCTTCTTGCAGTTGGTACTACTGCTCGTATCTTCGTGTTCCTACTGTACTTAATACGTTCATACTAGTAGTATAATTTGGGTCAGTCGATTTGTGAAAGAAGTTCGACGGAGCAAAGGAAGAAGATGGCAGAAGAGGTGGAAGAAGCCCTTCTAGCCATCCATGTTGCATCAAACGGCTCACATGAGTCGACTGACCCAAATTGCTCCTTCAGATTGCAGGATCCACGTGGCATTCAAGGTCTTGAAGGTAGATTCCGTGTTCACATCCAGTTTGCGGGCTCGACGCGCGCGTGACCGGCTTCCGCCGTGACAGCCACCATCCGCGCCTCCTCCGCGCGGGCGGAGACGACAATGAAACGCTAGTTCCTCCTCACCGGCGTGCTGGAGCACGCGCTCGTCCTCCTCTTCGTATGCTGAGTGCATAGACGCGGCTCCACCAGCTGCTCGCGTGCTTGGCAGCGCGGTGGCATCGCGAGGAGGGACTGCAGATGATGTGAGCGGGCGAGCCTTCGGCTTCATGGCACAGGGATGGCGGCGACATGGCGGTGATGGGCGAGAAATTGTTGGCCGAAGCAGGCAGGCGCCGGCACGTGCAACGGCGGCGGCGGCATATTGATGAGTGCGTGTGTGGGAGCTTACTTTAGTTTTAAATATAAGGTTTGTCAAACTTAAAAGAAAACCGTACTAGTCACGTAAACATTAGACTTAGGCAGCGCTTTTATTAGTTAGTACCACAGCCACGATACGGAATCCTGTGCAAGCGCGTGAACCGCGGCCGCGCGATCGATCGAACGGTGCGTCACCGTGTCGTGCTCGAAGGACATCCACCGAACCTTTTTGTGTGTGTGAAAACAATCCTCGAGTATTACTCAACTTTTTTTCCTGTGAAAGTTCTTGACGCTGTAATATTTCCATATATTTGAATTTAGCTGCAGTTTGTGTTTATTTGGATTTGGATGTTTTAGGTGCGCCCTAGTTTTTTTAATACTGATTTTGTGTGTGTGACTGAGAGACAACGTGTGTATGTGTCCATATGTGTGTTGTGGCGGAAGGGCAATGTGGAGACGGTGTGCGTGTGATACAGACATAGAGAGGTGTGAATGTGCAAATGATCATGCATGAGTGAGACATAGACAGATGCTGATACATTGTGTATACATGAGAGAACGGTCTTCTAGTTTACTTGTGTGTGTGTGTGTGAGAGAGAGAGAGAGAGAGAGAGAGAGAGAGACAGAGAGAGGAGCATCCGTAACACAACAACCATCTCTCTCGATTCGTCCGTCCCTCGCACGGTCGCATGCAACACATGCATCAACGCGCACATTTTGACACCCTCACCCGGCCCATGCCCACCTCAAGGCTCGCACAATCTCTTCGTGAATACCCATTTCTCTCCTTAGGTTTGTTTTCTCTCAATATCTGACACACACACATACACAGAGAGAGAGAGAGAGACGCAGCACAACACACACACACACACACACAAACACACTCCCCCGAGCACACAATTCATCCCCATCCAAGGTTATACGGCGACCACTCGCGCTTGTGCTTCTTTGCACCCCAACATGCACAACACCTCAATCTTCAAAGAGGGCAACGAGTAGATCGAAGACGGCGACCACATCGCGCTAGAGAATGCGGGGTTATTTGGAAGCAGGGTGATGTGACGACGGCTGACTGACTCGTCCCCCACCCTTTCTCTCTCTCTTGCACAAAATTACCAATCCCTCTCTCCCCCGCACAAAATTGTCAATCCCTCAGCCCACGAGATCCTTCCCCTCTCGTCCATGTTTTTCCTGCTCTCTCATCAAACATGTTGTCTCTTCTCCTTCCACGTATACAGAATCCAGATGCACACGCATCTCATGTATATTACATGTATGCATCTTTCTCACAGACCTAACTTCTTCCTCTCTCTTTCTCTCTCTATCTCTCTCTCTCTGTCTCGTTAGGTTTGTCTCCTACTCTCTCGTTCACATACATACAATCTTTCCCGTCCTATCTTCTCCATCTTCAAAATCTCTCTCTGCACGTTTCATTCACACATTGGGATATGTCAAAATGTTGCTTCTATAATGGTTGATGTAGAGTTATGGTTGTTCTTGTTGCATCCTACAAAGTAATAACTATGAAATGCATTTAGATTCTCATTTGACTAGGATTATGTGAGTTTGAGCATGTTGTGAAGTACTATAGACCTTGTATACATCTTGGGATTCGACAATGATTGTAACTATTGAATTGTATAGACCATTACATTCGAAGTCAATAGCCTAATATATTTATTTCACAATTTCAACATATGATTAGTTCACTACAAACTAAGAAAACAAATGGTACTCCCTCCGTTTTTATTTAAGTCCGCGTATTAGCATTGGTCAAAGTCAAGTTTTGTAAACTCTCAGAAAGCATATAACAAAAAATATTAACATATACAATAACAAATAAATACCATTAGATTCATTATTGAATGTACTTTCACATCATACATATTTGTTATGGTAAATGTTTATATTTTTCTATAAACTTGGTCAAACTTTAGGAAGTTTGACTTTGGTCAAACCTAATATGCAGAGTTTACTACTACTACTCGATAGTTGCTTAGCCGAATCACTCAACACGCCACACGGGGAGTCCAGTGTCACAAAATTTTGAGGTCGGCCAGAAAATCTCCCGCGACCTTGATTCGAGCAGTGGGAAGTTACCATCATAGCCTTCGGAACAGGCCTACGGATGACGCTTGGTAGGGGGCTGTTTTCGTAACTTCAGGTTCACCCTACCCAGCCAACCCCACCCCGGCACCCAGAGTAGTACACCTGAATACTCCCCAATTTCTATCCCCACCGCAAAATAGACTTCTCCACGGCACCGCAGCCTTCATGCTCCTCCCCTTTACATCGGCGCACTCGTCCACCGCAGTGCATCTGCCTCATCGACGACCTCGTACGCCGCACTGGAGCCGGTCCACCGTCGTCGTCGTCGTACACGGAGCCTCTTCCCCGGCATCGTCTTCCACGGTCTCGGATCTGCTTCCCAGAAGCCGACGCCAAGCGCAGAAGTACCACCGTCGTGGACAATGAACTAACTCCCGTTGCCAACCATGACTCACAGAGGCCGCCGCGACCATCATTCTCCTCCTCGATTGGTAATGTGTGTATTGAATCACTTAGCAGAACATGTGCAGTTCCAATTTTGTTCATACCTACCCTTCAAATTTCCTGGGTGCTATTGTTCCTGTAAAATTAATTGGTTATAGCCTCCATTGTCCAACAGAATATCAGCTTGTAATTGTGTGTCGCTCCTGTATCGCGTTGTGCTTGGGTGGGTTTTTCATCTGCAACCAGTAGTGTGGCAAATGATGGAAAGGTTTTTAGAACTAGCAAAATGCCCATGCATTGCACGCATCAAGATGCATTTGTATGAGTAGTTTATCTTGTTGGAACATGGCAGATGAGTGCTTTAATGTTGCCCACAAGATGCGCAAGTATTACTAGTAGTATATTTTTCTTGCCATGTTGAGATTTTAAAACCACGAGTGTGAACATGTAGAGGAGCAATGAAGACCAAACACGGGATATTCGGGACATCTTCAAGGAGCGTGGCAAGTTAAAGAGGAGCTGCACCGAACCTGTAAAACGAGCTTTGGTAAGTAACACCCTTTCAATTACTTTCGTGTAGCCTCGTGATCTTTGATGTGTATATGTTGTAGTTTCTATTTCTCTTAAGCGTGGTGTTCTTTGATGTGTAATAAGAAGAATCTTAATCGTCCTAATGCTTTCGTTTTTAGCTTGATGTAGGAAGTGGGTGTTCTCACCTTGTAGTCTGTTTTTATTTAGTTTTTTCCTTTTGAATTCACTTCTCCGAGTTTTGTTTATCTGGCTTCTACTAAATGGATCTAGGTTGCTCTGAGTATTGATCTAAAAAAGAAGTAACTTCATGTCGGGATGCAGTTCCTGCGAGGAGGGAAGTATGGTCAACCTCGAGATCATGTTTCCAAAATGAGGCTGGATTACACAAAAGCTGCTAGTTCCCTAATGATGTTGGATTAGACACAAGGTGCAAATTCCCAGATGATGCTGGATTACACACAAGCCAGGTGGAGTCGTCAGCTGTTCGTGTCCTCGTGGCATTAGTAAAGGCTGAAAGAAAGCGTGCAACAGCCCTTGAGAATGTAGCTGAGTTCCTGAAGAAGCGAAAAGAGCAATCAGATGCTCTCTTCACCCAAGCCAAAGAAGAGATGGAAGAAGCCAGAAATAAGCTAGCAGAGGCAGAGCAGGCTAGGCGTCTCCTGCTATCTAAAACTGTTGTCAATACAAAATTTCCTTCATAATAGCTAGGTTCAAATGTTTATCTAGTCAGCATGCCTGTTGTGATGTTCGTGCATCTACTGATGTGGCACAAAATGTTTTTTTGGGTCATGTAATAACAGCAATTACTTTCCAAACAATAACAGATGAGGCATTGGACATGGTATAGTTCACGCGCAAGCCCGACATTCCAAGTTCAACTTCCACATCAAACTCATGTTCACAGATATCTGCACATTCATACATAATGTCCACAACCATGATTCACTTCAAAGCCAAAAAAATGTGAGGAGAGTTATAAATAAAGAAAATCCTCTACTAGTTCCTGCTACCAGTGCGAGCACAACAAGTCAAGACCATGCGTAAATTAATTATATTTTAGTCATTTTTTGTGTTCTAAAATGCCAGCCGGCTCGTGGAAGGACGTGTTGCCGGCACACGCGCTGATTCAATGAAGGCAGGCGGGGCAGTCTTAAGCTGGTTGCACGCGGTGAGGAGGCGTGTCGGTCGGGCCTGCAGCGAGTGCGGCCCTCTTGGCCGGCGCGCCAGTTCAATGCCTGCGCTATGAGAGGTCGCGTCCGTGTCAGAGCAATCACTCCCTCCAGTCCTTTTTTGTTTGGTTATAACAAAATCTCGTTTTCCATTCACATTTTACAAGTAAAGTTCATGGACAAACTTTGACCCAAAGTACGATGGGGACTAGTAAACCAGAATGGAGGTAGTTTTTTTTAATCGAAGAAGGGTTTCCCCTTCCGATTTTCATTAAAGAAAACCAGCATCTAAATCTAAACCATAGTATTTTCCCTAGAACTACCAGGTTCAACATCTCGCAACATAAACCCATACAGCCTCCATCGAAAAAAAAACCATACAACCATACGCCAAGGAGGTACGTAGTACTATGAATTCCATTTTCGCTCCATACTAATCGTTCTAAAAACTACTTACTACTTATAACGCGCCATTGAAAATCAGAACTCTTAACCCCACTAAAAAACGATATATTAAACGTGGCTACTCGATCTGTGGCAACTGGCGAGCCACCTCGCTCCAAGTCGTTCACCTGTGGTCCCGACCATCAACTCCTACGGATCAAATTATCACGCGAGCTGACTATTCCTACAAAGGTGCTCCACCACGTACCCGGTACCCGCGAATGCAGCAATCGTGCCCCTAGGGTTTTAGGGTTTGTCGGTGTCAAAACCGGCGGATCTTGGGTAGGGGGTCCTGAACTGTGCGTCTAGGCCAGATGGTAACAGGAGGCAGGGGACACGATGTTTTACCCAGGTTCGGGCCCTCTTGATGGAGGTAAAACCCTACGTCCTGCTTGATTGATATTGATGATATGGGTAGTACAAGAGTAGATCTACCACGAGATCAGAGAGGCTAAACCCTAGAAGCTAGCCTATGGTATGATTGTATGTTGTGGTTGTTGTCCTACGGACTAAAACCCTTCGGTTTATATAGACACCGGAGAGGGTTAGGGTTACACAAGGTCAGTTACAAAGGAGGAGATATACATATCCGTATTGCCTAGCTTGCCTTCCACGCCAAGTAGAGTCCCATCCGGACACGAGACGAAGTCTTCAATCTTGTATCTTCATAGACTAACAGTCCGGCCAATGGAGATAGTCCGGCCGTCCGGAGACCCCCTAATCCAGGACTCCCTCAGTAGCCCCTGAACCAGGCTTCAATGACGATGAGTCCGGCGCGTACTATTGTCTTCGGCATTGCAAGGCGGGTTCCTTCTCCGAATACATCACAGAAGAATTTGAATACAAGGATAGTGTCCGACCCTGCAAAATAAGTTCCACATACCGCCGTAGAGAGAATAATATTTTCGCAAATCCAATTTGCTGACTCGTTTTGGCAGCATGACGTTGTGTCATGGCCCGGCGATTATTCGAACCGTTTTTCTTCAACCAGCTCCACACATAACACGAGGCGGTTTCTTGACACGTCTTGTCGAAGCAGAGATCGTGTTCCCCCAATTACGGGATTCTCATTAATGCGGTCTTGGGTAACCCAACCGTGTCTAGGACTCCTAGATTATAGGAAGTCCTAAACGACTACGGAGAGGACGCTTGATATTCACCCTCTTTATAAAGGGACAAGGTTTTCGTTTTTTCGATCTCATGCTCAATCGAACCCTTCCCCCGCCTCGAGTTCTAACACCCAAAGCCCAGGTTAGGTGCTCCGGATCTTCAATCATGTCCGGATCCAGCCTTCAAGGCCGATGGATGCCCTGCTCTGTTACGGAAGAGGACATTAAGAAATTGAGGGAGGCCAGACACCTGACCACCGAGGTTTCGCATCGGCTGCCTGCTTGAGGGCAGATTGTCCCTACTCCCGAACCCAACGAGAACGTGTCGTGTTCGTCTCCCACTTTCTCCGAGGTCTAGGCCTCACTCTGGATCCCTTCGTCAGGGGTTTGATGTTCTATTTGTTGGGGAACATAGTAATTTCAAAAAAATTCCTATGCACACGCAAGATCATGGTGATGCATAGCAAAAAGAGGGGAGAGTGTTGTCTACGTACCCTCGTAGACCAGCAACGGAAGCGTTGACACAACGTAGAGGAAGTAGTCGTACGTCTTCCCGACCCGACCGATCCAAGTACCAAACGTACGGCACCTCCGAGTTCTGCACACATTCAACTCGGTGACGTCCCTCGAGTTCTGATCCAGCAAAACATTGAGGGAGAGTTTCGTCAGCACGACAGCGTGATGACGGTGATGATGTTCTACCGACGCAGGGCTTCGCCTAAGCACCGCTACGATATGACCGAGGTGGAATATGGTGGAAGGGGGCACCGCACACGGCTAAGGAACGATCACGAGGATCAACTTGTGTGTCATGGGGTGCCCCTTGCCTCAGTATATAAAGGAGGGAGAGGGGGAGGTGCGGCCGGCCCTATGGGTGCGCCTGGAGGAGTCCTACTCCAACCGGGAGTAGGACTCCCCCCTCTTGCCTTGTTGGAGAAGGAAGGAGGAAGGGAGAAAGAGGAAAGGGGGGCGCCGCCCCCCCCCCTTCCTTGTCCTATTCGGACTAGGGGGTAGGGGCGCGCGGCCTTCCCTGGTCGGCCCTCCTCTTCTCCCTTATGGACCATGTAGGCCCAATAACCCCCGGGGGGTTCCGGTAACCCCCCGGTACTCCGGTAAAATCCCGATTTCACCCGGAACATTTCCGATATCCAAATATAGGCTTCCAATATATCAATCTTTATGTCTCGACCATTTCGAGACTCCTCGTCATGTCCGTGATCACATCCGGGACTCCGAACAACCTTCGGTGCATCAAAACACAAAAACCCTAATTACGATCGTCACCGAACTTTAAGCGTGCGGACCCTACGGGTTCGAGAACTATGTAGACATGACCGACACACGTCTCCGGTCAATAACCAATAGCGGAACCTCGATGCTCATATTGGCTCCTACATATTCTACGAAGATCTTTATCGGTCAGACCGCATAACAACATACGTTGTTCCCTTTGTCATCGGTATGTTACTTGCCCGAGATTCGATCGTCGGTATCTCAATACCTAGCTCAATATCGTTACCGGCAAGTCTCTTTACTCGTTCCGTAATACATCATCCTGTAACTAACTTATTAGTTGCAATGCTTGCAAGGCTTGAGTGATGTGCATTACCGAGAGGGCCCAGAGATACCTCTCTGACAATCGGAGTGACAAATCCTAATCTCGAAATACGCCAACCCAACAAGTACCTTCGGGGACACCTGTAGAGCACCTTTATAATCACCCAGTTATGTTGTGACGTTTGGTAGCACACAAAGTGTTCCTCCGGTAAACAGGAGTTGCATAATCTCATAGTCATAGGAACATGTATAAGTTATGAAGAAAGCAATAGCAACAAACTAAATGATCAAGTGCTAAGCTAACGGAATGGGTCAAGTCAATCACATCATTCTCCTAGTGATGTGATCTCGTTAATCAAATGACAACTCATGTCTATGGTTAGGAAACCTAACCATCTTTGATTAACGAGCTAGTCAAGTAGAGGCATACTAGTGACTCTTTGTTTTTGTCTATGTATTCACACATGTATTATGTTTCCGGTTAATACAATTCTAGCATGAAAAATAAACATTTATCATGACATAAGGAAATAAATAATAACTTTATTCTTGCCTCTAGGGCATATTTCCTTCACTATCACGGGCTAGATTTCCACGATCTAGCTCCAGACTCCTTTCTCCACATCTCGACATTCATTGTCTTGTGTGAGGCCTTCCTCCGCGTTACCCCTCACTCCGGCCTGTGGCTCAAGACCTTTGAAGTAAAGCCAAAGATGATCGAGGGGCGGCATGCAGCGTGCGGAGGTGCATCAATAGGCAAGATGGCAGGAGATCCATGGCCGAAAGTTCCTTTCTAGAGGTGTACGAATTATGGCAACGGGAGTGGTTTTACGTCACAGCTCCCAGAAGTGCCAAGTGGGCAGCTGCCCCCGCTTTCCGCTCGGGCACCCCACCACAACTGATGTCATGGATTAGCAGAGGTCTAAGCTGGGGTCCAGCCAAGGACGTGCCTATACTGCAAAGCCACATCCGAGATCTCTTCGAGGGAGATTTTAATTTGGTTGTGATAATACAAGTTATGCTGGTTCGTCAAGTCCAGCCTTGCAAACGCCGACCCCTTCGCTTGTGGGAGTTCAACCCAGAGGGACCGCGTGCCATTCAAAGTTTCCTCGGCCTGACGCACGAGGAGATGTACAAGTCATTCTTCGGACCTCAAGTAGAGTGTCCGGATATTACCGAGGACGTGGGCCTGAGCAGTAACCGCGCCGCCGAACAAGTAAGAAATCCTCTGGCCGAACACACTGTCTTTTATTCGTCGTGAAGTTATTTCTGATAGTTCGCTTTTTGACCAGGACTGGCTAACAAAGGCGAAGATGATTTGGTGTTTGGCCCCCCTCCCTGAGGGTTTGGAAAATCCGGTATTGGAAAAGATGCTCAAGGTCGCCCCCTTTCCCGGAGCCCTCGAAGGAAGATACGGGGGGGGATAATATGGGCGGACGCGGGCCCCCATCGCTGCCCGTTCCAACCGAGGGATTGAGCGTCTCCATGAAGGAGGATAACCGAGGGAGGAAAAGGACTGCTTCCAAGGATCCGGAAGCCGAAGCCTCCAAAGAGGAGAAGAAGTCTCCCACAGAGGGTCCTGCCTCGGGGGGTGCTTTTGCCGCACAAAGTCCGCGGGGGGATCAGCCTTCCAACGAGTCGTAAGTGATCCAAAATACTTTAATAGTAAAGGTGTGCTATCTTTTTTCTAAGAAAATAACCCACGCATATATCTTGCAGTTCGGGCCTTCGCCCCTCTCAGCTGAGCTCATCTTCTGGGGATCTTCTTCCAGAGATGATCGAGAGCGAAACGCCTCCCCCGGACTCCTCCGCTCAAGAAGCGGGCGACCCCGAAGTGTCGTCACGGAGGGCCTCTCCGGATCCGGTGAGGCCAGAAGACAAACCCATAGACCCCCTAAGTCCCCAGTGTCCGGCTCCCGAAGAGAGCAGACAAAGAGTCCGGCATCGTCTGGTATGCGGTCGGGCGTTCTGAGGGAGCTGGTGGGGCAAGCGGCCATCTCAGAAGAACACCGTACGCTGATGGGTACGGTGATGGAGAGGATTTCGTCCACCGAAAGCGGAATACATGAAGCCTTTATGAGTCTACTGACAGGCTTTGAGGTACGTGAGATAATATGTGATAGTACTGCAATGTTAGGTGTGCCCTGTGTAGATAGTAGCCCCTGAGACTCTGGTTGTCGTCGAGAATGGCGGCGAACAGAGGATCATATTCCAAGGCAATAACCAGACTGCCCCTATGTGCAGGTGGTGGAAGCTCCGGTGGCTAGCCGGACTAGTGAGTTTGCCAAATTAAAACGGCAACTGGATGTGGCAGACGCCGACATCGAGCTTGTTAACAAGAGGCTTGACGAGGCACAGGGTAAGTGTTATTATCTGGTGAACTCCACATGATAAGAGCAGCATGATGCCAGTATCTTTAGTATGTTGTGACTGCAGATGGAACTACCACCGTGGAAACCTTGCGGGCAGAACTTGCCCGAGCCAAGGAGCAAGAGAGGATTAGTAATGCGGCTGCTTTGAAGGCGGCCGAAGAGTTGAAAGCCGAGAAGGCCGCGCATTGCGAGAGCCAAGAGAAGATGGCCAAGATGGCCGTAGAATTAAAAGATACTACCGACCGTTGCCGGGTCCTTGAAAAAGAAAACCGAGCGAAGGCAACGGACCTTGAGAAGGCCACAATGGCAGACAAAGACACATGTTCTGCTATGAGAGCGAAGAAGGAGGAGTTGCGGGAAGCCAGGGATATTGTGGCTGGGAAACCCTTCATGTTACGGAGGAAGTTCGGAGATCCACGGTATGCCCCTCTGGATCGGCTGTGGAGTTCGGCAGATGCGTATATGGATTTGGCGGCGAGCGCTGCCGATGCGGACAAGTACTTCCAAGGTCAGATAGATCATGAAGTGAACAAGCTGTTCTGGTCGCAATTCAATGTTCCAGAGCGTCCGCTTTCATTGACTGACCAGCTAGCCGAATGGCTGAACTAAATAGGTTGTCCGGACTCGCCATGAGGTCTGTTGTGGATCAGCTATGGCCGGAAAAGCCAAAGTCGAACAGCTATTTCAGCTTAGTGCAGCAGTTCCTTGGTGCGGTGCCGCGCATTAATGCGATGAAGAGGTCGGCGTGCATAGAAGGCTCGCGGATGGCCCTTTCCCGTGTTAAAGCATACTAGGCGGAGATGGACGCTACCACTATTGCGGCGCAGGGTTCGGCCATAGGCCGAGTGGCTGCTGAGCACTATTTCGAGGAGGTTCTCGACGGTGCTCATTTGATAGAGGCCCAGTGCTCGAAGAATATTATGTTTGAGTGATATGTATTCTCATTGTAAACACAATGCTTTTATGAAATTTTATAAGGCTATGTTTATACTTTTGCCTGAAAGTAGTATGATGCCTCCTGTGCGGCCGTTTATGTATACATGTGTATAACCTGAAAGATTGCAGCCATCGGCTTCAACCCCCACGCATATAATGTGGAGGTACTCGCGAAAAACATGTGTTCACACTTAACCCAACGTCTTGGTCCTATTAAGGAGGTGATAGCATAGCGAACGAGGCAACCGTACTATAATGCTTTAACACTTTCACTTAGCCATAGGAGTTTGACAGTGGGGCTACTAGATAGCCCCTGGTGGCTCTGCACTCTCCCGATCGCGGGGTGCGTACATGCCTGGCCGGAAAACGGCCCTTCGTAAAGGCGGAGGAATTCTAACATTCCGATAGGTCATCGAGTGGTTGACCAGTCTCACGCTATATCATGACAGTCAGTTTTCGGCTTTCTCTACTGAGGTGCTCGTCCGGATGAACCAGGGCACAATCGCAGTAGTTCTCCTGGTGCTACCTTAGCCGATAAAGCAGAACGTAAGGCACCAAAACATAGGAGCCGGGCAAACCCAACATTTGACCAAAGACAATGATTTGGAGTTGACGCATATAAGGCCAAACTTGCGACGCCGAACACTCCCAAAGGTATTCGGTCTTTATGGTATAAACCAGGCCTAAATAGTGCCCTTTGTAAGAAGCCCCTTGTGTCCAGGTATGTGCATTATTCTGACGTGGCCACATGCCAAGACGTCAGCACCCTTCTCAATTGTGCTGAGAATTCGGTGGATGTGTATCAACAAGAGACAGTAAAAAAGGTTTACGCAGGGTCTTAATCTAAAAAGAATCCTTGGAGCGGGTCCCTGCTGCACGTCTGCGCCTGTGTCTCCGTTGTGCCGTTTCCTGGACGGGTGTAGCACGATGATCATCTGTAAAAGAGAGGAACTTAGGTGAAAAAGTTGTCGTGCGAAAAGATAGTTTTTAAAGAAACCATCTATAATTCAAGATGAGTAAAAATTGCCACTTGTATGCGCGTGTTGAGCCCCTTGTATTTGTAATAGGGGTGTGACCCTTGATCCAGTATGAATTACATATAGCTGTGCCGGACTCGTCTAACCGTGTCCAAGGTCTTGATGACCTGTTAAATGCTTTAGTTGGTCAGGCCGTTTTTAGTGTGCGGCTGCCAAGGCAGCTGCACTCTCTTCGGCGCGCAAAGATCATTTAATACTTCCATTCATTGTAATGATGCCACGTGGGTCGGGCATCTTGAGTGTGAGGGAAGCGTAGTGCGATATTGCATTAAAGCGAGCGAAAGCTTCGCGTCCGAGTAGTGCTTGATAGCCACTTTGGAATGGAGCGATGTGGAAGGTTAAATGTTCACTATAGAAGTTATCGGGGAAGCCGAATATAACCTTTAATAGCAGGGAGCCCGTCCAATGAGCCCCTGGGCCTGACGTTACTCCTTTAAAGGTAGTATTGGTATGGCAATTTTTTGTTGGGTCTATCCCCATTTCGCGGATTGTATCCTGGTATATCAGGTTTAGACTGCTGCCACCGTCCATCAGGACTCATGTGAAGTGGTATCCGTCAATTATTGGGTCTAATACCAGGGCAGCCCATCCTGCACGTCGGATACTTGCTGAGTAATCACGATGGTCGGAAGTGATTGGTTGAGACGACCAGTGGCAGGACTCCGCTGTGATAGGCCCTTGGGCATATTTTTCTGGGAGTGCCGTTTTGTTTCTTCCCTTGATCACGTGTAACACGTTTACTGTTTTGACTTCTGGTGGAAATTTCTTTTGTTCCCCAGTGTCTTCCTTGAGAGGCTCATCCTTGTCTTCGCTTGGTGTATCCTCCCCCTTGTGTACGGCGTTGAGCTTGCCAGACTGCTTGAAGACCCAACATTTTCTATGGGTATGATTAGCGGGTTTACCAGGGGTGCTATGGATCTGACATATTTGGTCCAGAATTTTGTTTAGGGTGGACAGTTCGCCTCTGGCGCCTTTAGAGGGCGGCTTTTGCTGACCTGGCCGAGAGCTTTTGAATCCGGCGTTTACTGTCGTGCTCTTCGTGCTGTCTTCTTTATTCCGGCGTTTGTTATTGCTGTTGCACCGTGATTTCCCATTTCCATCTCTAACTTCGGATGTACTGGGGTCGCTGGTGCTGCATCTGGCTAGCCAGCTATCCTCGCCCACGCAAAAGCGGGTCATGAGGCTTGTTAATGCTGCCATTGTTCTCGGCTTTTCTTGGCCGAGGTGTCTGGCAAGCCATTCATCACGGACGCTATGCTTAAAAGCTGCCAAGGCTTCGGCGTCCGGACAGTCAACAATTTGGTTCTTTTTAGTAAGAAAACTGTTCCAAAGCTTTCGGGCCGACTCTCCGGGCTGTTGAGTTATATGACTCAAATCATCCGCGTCCGGAGGTCGGACATAAGTCCCTTGAAAATTTGCCCGAAAGGCGTCTTCGAGCTCTTCCCAACTTCCAATGGAGCTTTCGGGGAGGCTCTTAAGCCAGTGCTGAGCTGGCCCTTTGAGTTTGAGGGGTAAATACTTAATGGCGTGGAGATCATCTCCCCGAGCCATGTGGATATGGAGGATATAGTCCTCAGTCCAGACCCTAGGTTCTGTTGTTCCATTGTATGCCTCTATGTTTACGGGTTTGAATCCCTCTGGAAATTCATGGTCCAGCACCTCATCGATGAAACATAGGGGGTGTGCGGCACCCCGATATCTGGGTGTACCGCGTTTTTTGGATGTTTGTTGTGTTGCATCGTATGCTGGAGCACGCTTGCATGGTCCATAGATGGATCTGGTTTCGCCCTCCTTTTGATGCGAGCCCTCGCGTAGACCGCGTATTGGCTTATGTGCGGCGTTGCTTGCCGCTTTATGTTGGCCGTGAGGTTGTCTATCCGGCCAGATGGCTGTTTTAACTTTTGGTTGTGGGGGGTCTGAGGCCTCCTCATCGAATTCAGGTAGCAACTTCCGCTTTGGGTAGCTCTTGGTGGGGCGATTGCCGTCGTACTTCGCTGCTGTGTTGAGTATTTTACTCCATCTAATTTGGAGTGTGTCATGCGCAGCCTTAAGCCTTTGCTTCTGCTTTTTCAGACTCCTCGCGGTGGCAACAAGCCTTTGGCGGGCATTCTGCTGCTCCGGGTGCTTGTCCGGCATTATGTCGTCCGGACTATCATCTTTGACAGAATTGGTTTGTCCGGTTTGATTCTCCATATTGCCGTGGTCTGGCGGTGGTTCGCCCTGCTCCAACGTTGGGTCTATATGATCGTTATTTCTGCCGAGGCGGGATTTGGGGCGGCGCTTGCGCCGCCACTTTGACTGCTTCTCGAGGGAACAAGCATCCTTCTGTTCCTCGTCGTCGTCTTCTTTTGGTGTGTCCACCATGTATACGTCATATGATGAGGTGGACGTCCAGCGCCCTGTGGGCGATGGTTCCTCTTCACCTCCCTTATCATCATCCATACCGTCAATGTATTCAGAGTCGAAGTCGAGCATGTCGGTTGAGTCATCGACAGTGGCTATTAAGTGTGTGGTGGGTGGGCGTCGTATTTCTTTGTCGTCTGCATCCCAATCCTGTTGGCCATAATCCGGCCAGGGCTCTCCTGACAAAGAGAGAGACTTTAGTGAATTCATAATGTCGCCGAAGCACGAGTGCTGAAAGATATCCGCGGCAGTGAATTCCATGATCGGCGCCCAATCGGATTCGATTGGCCGGGGCGCGGGCGGTTCAGAGTCAGAAAAAGAGTCCGACACCTTGGAGTCACGGGCTGCGCAGAGGATTAGGCTGGTGTCCGGCTCGATCGTCATTGAGACTGCAGCCCCTGAGGCGGTGTCTAACCACCCGTCCTCGATTGGCGCAGTTGGCTCCGAGCTAAGGGTCGGAGCTGATGCGGGCGCGGCCTCTGGGGTACTGTTTGGCGGCAGAGCTAGGTCATACCCATCGTGACAGTGCGGCGCGCCCGACTGTGGCTCGAATCCGTCGAAGATCAAGTCTCCGCAGATGTCGGCCGTGTAGTTCAAACTTCCAAACCTGACCTGATGGCCAGGGGCGTAGCTTTCAATCTGCTCCAGATGGCCAAGCGAATTAGCCCACAGTGCAAAGCCGCCGAATACGAAGATATGTCCAGGGAGAAAAGTATCACCCTGGACCGCATCGCTATCGATGATAGTAGGAGCCATCAAGCCTAACGGCGACGACACGGAGGAACTCTCAATGAAAGCACCAATGTCGGTGTCAAAACCGGGGGATCTCGGGTAGGGGGTCCTGAACTATGCGTCTAGGCCGGATGGTAACAGGAGGCAGGGGACACGATGTTTTACCCAGGTTCGGGCCCTCTTGATGGAGGTAAAACCCTACATCCTGCTTGATTGATATTGATGATATGGGTAGTACAAGAGTAGATCTACCACGAGATCAGAGAGGCTAAACCCTAGAAGCTAGCCTATGGTATGATTGTATGTTGTGGTTGTTGTCCTACGGACTAAAACCCTTCGGTTTATATAGACACCGGAGAGGGTTAGGGTTACACAAGGTCGGTTACAAAGGAGGAGATATCCATATCCGTATTGCCTAGCTTGCCTTCCACGCCAAGTAGAGTCCCATCCGGACACGAGACGAAGTCTTCAATCTTGTACCATCATAGACTAACAATCTGGCCAATGCAGATAGTCCGGCTGTCCGGAGACCCCCTAATCCAGGACTCCCTCAGGGTTTATTTATTAACGTCGCCTTTACGTAACACTCATGTGTGCAAGACAGCAAGAGGCCGACTGCGTGTGTGCGCCTCTTCTCTTCATATATGTACTCCACTGTTTGTGTGGTGTCCAAAAAATTATAATAACTACTAGCAATGTGCCAATGGGTTGCCACACGATCAAAGTAGATTAATACAGTGGCGGAGCTAGATGCAGATTACGCCTAGGGCTGTGCTATGTTGAGTGATAAGCTTCTATGATTTTCTATGCTTTGCATGAAGAAATTACAAAGGTAGTTGTTTCTAGGCCTGGGGCTATAGCCCTAGCTGCCCCAGGCCTGTCTGCACCAATGGATTAATACATATTCACCGATTTGATAGAAAAAAAGTATAGCTTTGAAATACGTATATCACTAAAAATATGTTATGTTTCACTCAAAATATATTCCTTTGGCGGTTTTGATGAGATAAGGGAGGAATGTCGTTGGTTTCAAGATTCGAGAAGTGGTATATGTCTAATTTCTACTCTTACTAGCAAGATGCCCGTGCGTTGCACGAAACATCAAGATCTTGTGGGAGAAAAGGATGAACGAGGGAAGGCCTTATCTGCAAATGTGGTGAAGAGTGCAGGTAAATTGCCATATTTTCCTTCCTATCCGTCAGATATAAATCAGATGACCTACATTGCAGGATGGCAGGCCCACCATCATCACCAACTCTATTTTTTATTCCTACTCTTATAATAAGCATTGTCGGTGATGATCGTGTGCCTGCCATCCTGCAATATAGGTCGTCCGATCTATATCTGACGGATAGGAAGGAAACTATGGCAATTTTGCAAAAAGATACCCACACCCCTCTCCACATTTGCAAATAAGGCCTTCCCTCGTTCATCCTTTTCCCCCACAAGATAAACTACTCATACAAATGCATCTTGATGTTCCATGCAACGCATGGGCATCTTGCTAGTTGTTGCAAAAAGCCCATGTGTGTGTGAGAGAGAGGGCGAGTGGAGGAGGACGGAGTGCGTGTGTGACAAAGACACAAGGAGTGTGTGTGTGATAGGTATCAGCTTAAAATGAGGTGATAGTGTGTGTGTGCATGATCGAGAGGGCGTGTCTCAAGAAGGGAAGAAAAATCTACAGAGATACAAGGAGCGGGAGAGAGACATGTATGCGATGGTGGAAGCACGAGTGTGCGGGTGTATAAACCTATCTAGAGGCTAGCTAGTCGATAAATGTTTGTGAGAGAAGTACGAGTCGGGGTGCGAAAGCAAGAGTTTTGTGTGTGTGTGAGAGAGAGACGGTAGTCGGGAAGGGGACTGGAAGCAGGAGTTGTGTGTGTGTGTGTCTGTGAGAGAGAGAGAGAGAGGAGACGGTAGTCGGGGTTGTCTGATCGGTAAACAAATGAATAATGTCAGTCTGGGATGGAGACGAAAAGGAGACCGCAACAAATGTTGTGTCTACAGGAGAGATAGAGAGAGTAATTTTAGTGGTATGAGTCATATGTAGAGACATATAGGGTGTGTGAGAGAATCCCATAGAGAGAAAGACAAAGTGAAAGACGAGTGGAGACTGTGTGTTTGGCGGTGAAAAAGAAAGCTTAGGTACCGAGTGATACCAGAGAATAGTAGAGACGTGAGAGATAATGAAAACCGTGCAATGTATAATGATAGGGAGAGTGTGACACTTCTCGAGGGAGACATCGAGAGACCATGTTTGCGAGGATAGGAGCAACATGAAGTGAGCGTGCGGGTGAGCTGGAGAAAAGAGAGTGATAGCTACCTGAAGGAGCATGCATGCGAGAGAGATGGGCGTGAAAGGAGTGAACAAAAAAGGGATTCAAATATTTGAATTCTAGATGATGATACATGTAATCCATACTCGAACCAAAATTGATCTATCAAACATGCATACTCATATGAATTCACGCACATCTATGTTATTTAATATGTAGATATTACTGATCCATACATTTTAGTAGAACATAATTTGGTTAAATTTTTTCGAATTCAACCTTAAGATTTCGAGATCGTTGTATTTGTAAATAATATTATACATATAAAGTAGCAGAATTCTTTGTTGTGCTTTTGAAAGTATATATAAAAATGATGTATATAGAATGTAATTCCAATTGAAAATGGATCTCGCCCAAAAAAATAGAATACAAACGAGATTCGAATTGAGTTGGCACGGTAAATGTGCACTCTGCAAAATTTGAACGAAGCGGGGAAAGTCGCAGTAACCGCCCGAAACCAAAATCTGCGAGATGGAAATCACTACTGCCTATCCCTGCCATGCAAAGCCTATATGCTGGATTTCTATAGGTTTTGATAGGGGTAGGTTTGTAATTTCACCCAAACGTGACATAACCGCCTCTCACCCGGATTCATACACGGTGGGCGCCAAAACACAGTGTGTCCTCGGCCGAAATCGACTCCCTCCCCGATTCATATTCATACACGGTGGGCGCCAAAAACAAACTCTCATCGGCAAATATTCGGTGTATGCGAGATTACCGTCCTATCCCCAACCGACTAGTGTTGTTGTGATGTAGTAGAAATTTGAAACAGGGGCTAAGTTTGTAAATTTCCTTGCATTTGAGACAAGCGCGCCCTGAATACATGGTTCCCCCTTTCCTCTCTACCTCCCTTTTCCCCATTCGTACTCCGTGGGCGCCAAAACACCCACTCCACCCCCACCCTCCTCCGTCCGCCGCCGTCCGCCATCCCATCCACCGCCGTCCTCCTCCACCATGCCGGAGCTGATACTCCAACGCCGCCGTCCATTACAAGAGATCGACCTCTTTCATCCACGGCTTCGGACCGGGATCCTTGCATCCCGTCCTCTCGCTTCATCCCCGCCGCCGTCCACCTTGCCGGCGCCGCTCCTACGACCGTCTCGTCCACCGCGCCCCGCCGCCACCGTCTACCCTCCTAGATCTGCTTCCACACCGCCGACAGCCATCGCTACCACAGCACCATCAAATTCTTAGCAGATGCGTACACGGCACCGCACCAGAGGCGGTACTCTTTCGTATCTGCTCAACTTATTTATCGCAGCAAGAAAATAGATCGCCACTGCTTTACTCTGATTTCTTGTCTTGGTTGCGAAGTTGCCTTTGTCCGGTTTGCACCTTCAGATCCGCCATGGCACGCTCAACACCATACTCGCAATACTCGCAATGCTAAATTTCAAAATTGGGTCAGTCAATTTTTTAGAGCTCGCCGGAGTTTGCCGGTGCGATCGAAGGGGCTCAGGTGGGGACGGTGGTTGTGGGGGTGATGGTGGGGCCTCGTCGAATGAAGAATACTCGACGTGGGTGGGGGCGGGGTGGGGGTGGGGGTGGCGGAGGAACACAGGTGGTGGGGCCGATGGTTCGGCCGGCGGCCCGTGCGGTGCTCTATATGGGAAGCATAGTATGTTCCTTGTCAGGAAGGGGAGCAGGGACATCTGTAGTCAACAACTGATAGAGCTGGCCTGTACGTGATCGATAGGCTTTCAATTACTAGCGGCAATACAACACCGTAATTTCTAGCCAGTTCCACTTTCTCGATTTATATATCCTGGTTATGGTGTACCCCTGTTATGTACACTATGATCTGCCTAGTTGCTGTGTGCTCTTGTTATCATGGTTTGGCAATAAACTCTCTATACAGTATATTATGAACCTATCATCTGCCAGCTATCCTTACTTCTGGAGCCTATTTTTTTGTGTACTTGTGCCAGATTATATAAATGCACACACCATATTACGGCACACATGGGCTCTCTCATCAGAATCCAGTGATAGCACACAAGTGTTTACAGGGGCGCCCCTATATTAGAATATCATCTTCATTACAAGATAATCTCACAACTATTTATGTTTTCATGGTTCTCAGATATCATACGCAATTACAGTGAATATCAGAATCCGCGCATCAGAAGAATATTGTGGAACACTGCAATGACTTACAAAATTGGCACCAAGGCATTGAGTGCCATTTTGGAAGCAATGAAACTCGTACGCTCCCCACCTGTTGATTCTTGTTCAGAATATCATCCTAATGACTATTCTAACCTTGAGGAGTCAAAGGCAGATGGCTTGTCCGGTTCACCCATCAAGGTGCCTGTTCTAATTTGGCAAGGTTTTATTGATTGTGCGTATCTTGCATATGTTGTCTTGCATTTCTTCTACTTTGTTGCACCGTCATCTGCTTAGTTTACTCATCATATATGTCGAGATGCCATGCCCATCCATTATCAATACATATTCCATTTGTCATCATACCATGTTTTTTCACTCAAATGTTGTTCTTGTGCATCAGACATCAAAAAGGAAGAGGGTGATTGCCGAACCTGAAGGAGCACCAGCAAAGTCCTTGAAAAACATGGTGGTGCTAGAGAAATCAGACAGCACCCCACTTATATTGGTTGTACAACCAGTGACACAAAATGTAGGACTGACTCTAGCAGACTGTACCTATACTTCACTGGCCACACCACTAGCCCCACCACACAGGCCCTGCACTCCAGCAAAAGGTATACTGATTTCATTTGCCATAGCACCAGCTGTACCACAGAAAATCCCACTCCAGCAAAAAGTACAACAAGTCCACCCGCCGAAGACCTATCCCAACTGCAGAGACGGCTAATTCCTGTAGATTGGAACCCCATTCCATTTATTCCCAGTTTAAAAGACAATGCTTTCAATGTTGTTAGGGACTACGTGCATATATTCCCATCATGGGAAGATTATTGTGAAGACAAACACCATTTTTACATCTTCCTGTCCAACTTACGTGTAAGTGCTATTATTCATGGTTATTATTTTCCTGTTTTCTGCTGATTGAACACATCAATGATTTACATTACATTGTTGTAACTAGGCGAGGGTCAATCTGGATAGTCATGACAAGCAAAGCTTGCTTGTGCTTTTCAAGGAAGCATTGCAGCAGTATCGGTGTTACCTGAGAAAATGACACTTTGATGGCACGTCTATAAACGAATTTCCAGTGAAGTCTCCTGTGCTAAATTTAGAAGACATTGAATGGCAAAACCTTGTTATGCACTAGTCTCGTTCCCAGGATGAGGTACTGTCTATGAAATCACATGACAATTTGAACTTCTACTTTTCCGCATGTGCCTTACGGATCTTTTTTGCAGGAAATCTGCTCGAAGAAGAATTCCGGTTTGACAAGAACGACGGGATATCGCAAATATGCTGCCCGCTGCTTTGCTCTTGTTAGTACCTATTGTCCTGTATCACTGTACTAGCATACATACTTGGTCCATTATGTGACAGCAATATGCATGATAGCTTGCTTATCAATTGTTCGCTCCAAATTATTTGATCTGTATGAATGGTTACATTAATGTAGAATATATCCAATGCCAATGTTTTTTTAGCTCTGCATTGTTCTTGTAAGTACATGTTGTCCTTTATCAGTGTACTTATAATGGCAGGTAGTTGTTCATGTACCATCACTCTGCAGCTTATTTTCCTTTGCCCTCCATTTTCTACACATCAGATCTATATTTACTCTTACCATAAGGTTGGTACTGAAGAAGTTTAGCTGTGCATTGCTCTTGGCTGTACCTTTTGCCTGTATCGCTGCACTTACATTTATAGCTACTTGGTTATGTAGCATCACTCTTCATCTTATCTTAAATATTCTCCATTTTTTCGTATATTATCACATCTATATTTACTCTTAACAAAATGTAGAATAAAGGCAATGCTTTTGAAGAAGATTCTGTGGTAAACTTCTTGAATTGCCCCCCCATCAGCATGGACAAGGCCTTTATAGAGCCTGTCTTCACCAATAATGTAAGTTTGTCCATCTCAAGCCTTCAAACTTTGTTGTATATATTTGGTTAGGCATGACTACAACAGCTGTTTATTTTTGGTGTTTGCATCAAATTGCTTGTTTAAAGTTTATTATATGTAGTTCATAACAAAAGTTCGTCCTTTCTCAATTTAAGTTTTCAGTTGTACAATCAAGTTCTTTCTTCATACCATGTAAATTAAACTATACAGAGCAAGTGATCTTCTTTTGCACTGCATGTATGCTTCTGTTCTTCATCTGTAATCCAGTGGTGTGGTGAACCTACCCACTACATCACAATGTCACATTCTGCAATGTCTTAACTATGAACAATGGCATATCATTCTACTATTATTTAAACCGTCTCTTTATTTGCCAATCTGAAATGTATAAATTGACAGCACACTAACCATTGATACTTATGAGTTCTTGATCTGTAATCCAGTGGCGTCGTGAAGCTGCCAACTCCTTCACAATGTCATTTCCTGCCATGTCTTGACCTGAACAATACCATATTGTGTTAATGCAAATTTAAACTATGTCACTTTATTCGTCAGTAAGAAATGTGATGAATTGTCAGCACTGATACTTTTATATGCAAAACCTGTCATCTGTCTGCTTTTTTATCTTTCAGAGTGAGGAAGATATAAGTGTTGAACAAGCGCGGTCTCATCATCTTGCTGAGCTGCTTGCGCTGCAGCTCCCCAGCAGGGCTAACCTTTCTTGAACTCTATTGAGTGTTGTCGGTTTTGTATATTATTTTGTCGACGTGTTTATTTGCACTGGTGGTGATCTTTGATGCCCAGTGTATGTAATTTGATATCTGCTTGTGCTTTATTATCATAGTGGCGAACTTTGATGCTCAGTGGATGTAATATGCTATAATTTCTTTATTGTATAGTATAGGTTTTTTCTTATTCACGATGATGCAGTTATTTTACTGTATATATCCTGTCTTCGTAGTAAACCGGCCAAACCGTAAAATTACGGTACATATTCGGGCCGTCATGCAATCACGATGTAGGTTGGGCCTGAAATGTGCCGATCAGCTCACGGGCCGGCAGCATCCCAAAATGAACCCCGGCCCATGATTGTGCGAATCAAATCACGGGCTTTTAATAGGCCGAAAAATTGTCTCGGTCCTTGTTTGGCCCAATCAGATATCGGCTGCGAGCAGGCCGGATGCAAACCGGGTCGTAGTTAGGCCCAACTATATGACGGGCTTTTAATAGGCTGAATTAATATAGGGCCAAAATGTTAAACGGGCACTTAACAGGCCAAAACTAATATCAGGCCGAATTACTAAGTGGGCCCAAAAGCATAGTGTCCAGTTGACGGGCCGAATCTGATATGGGCCATAATTAAGCCCAAAGCCTCTTAAAGGGCCGGACCTGATCTAGGCCGTAATTTGGCCCAGAACGTGGTAGGCCTTTAACGGGTCGGATCTCATATGGGCCACTATTAGGCCCGGAGCATGGCAGGCCACTAATGGACCGGATCAAATATGGGCCGGCATTTGGCCCAAAACATGGCAGGCAGTTAATGGGCCGGCCTACTAGGGTCCTCAAAATCTTGTGGGCCTACAGCTGGGTCGGCCCATTAATGTCGGCGAAATCTCGTGGGCCTTTAGCTGGGCCGGCCCATTATGATCCGCAAGAATCTTGTGGGCCTTTACCTGGGCCGGCCCATTACGACACACTAAAATCTTATGGGTCTTTACCTAGGCCGGCCATTATGGCCCACAAAATCTTGTGGGCCTTTAGCTGGGCCAGCCCATTATGGTCCACAAAATCTTGTGGGCCTTTAGCTGGGCCGGCCCATTGTGGTCCGCAAAATCTTGTGGGCCTTTAGTTGGGTCGGCCCATTTAAACTTGTTGGGCTGTGCCACGTGTCGACGTATCATAGGCACCTTCTGTCCAATGAGTGGATGACATCTGTCCCGACGATGAGCTGACACGTGTTTCCTCTAGCCAATGATGATTTTACACGTGGAAAATCCCCATTGGTCGGGGCTGTTAACGGGTTATCGGATCCAAAACCCGACCCGATAGCTTAAGGGCATTCCGTTACGGTGGATGCCACGTGTCGGTCACCCTGGACGAAAGCACTTCTGTGACGCGCGATTTATCGTCATGGAAGTGGACACTTCCGTGATGATAATTTTGGTAATGTCATGGAACACTTCTACGACAGCACAGGTATGACTATCTTGATTCTGTCATAAATTTGTCATGGATGTACATGCATGACAAAAAAAGCGACCTACTATGACAAACACGTATCATCACGGAAGTGTATTTTTTAGTAGTGATAACGGTCGTTAAGTTTTATTGCTATTGCTTTCTTCATGACTTATACATATTCCTTTGACTATGAGATTATGCAACTCCCGAATACCGGAGGAATACCTTGTGTGCTATCAAACGTCACAATGTAAAAGGGTGATTATAAAGATGCTCTACAGGTATCTCCAAAGCTGTTTTGTTGGGTTGGCATAGTTCGAGATTAGGATTTGTCACTCTGAGTATCGGAGAGGTATCTCTGGGCCCTCTCGGTAATGCACATCATTATAAGCCTTGCAAGCAATGTGAATAATGAGTTAGTTGCGGGATGATGCATTACAAAATGAGTAAAGAGACTTGCCGGTAACGAGATTGAACTAGGTATGTGGATACCGACGATCGAATCTCGGGCAAGTAACATACCGATGACAAAGGGAACAACGTATGTTGTCATAATGGTTCGATCGATAAAGATCTTCATAGAATATGTGGGAACCAATATGAGCATCCAGGTTCCGCTATTGGTTATTGACCGGAGAGGTGTCTCGGTCATGTCTACATAGTTCTCGAACTTGTAGGGTCCGCTTAACGTTCGATGGCGATTTGTATTATATGAGTTATGTGTTTTGGTGACCAAAGGTTGTTCGGAGTCCCAGATGATATCACGGACATGACGAGGAGTCTCGAAATGGTCGAGAGGTAAAGATTCATATATTGGAAGGTTATATTCGGACATCGGAATGGTTCCGAGTGATTCGGGTATTTTTCTGGAGTACTGAGGGGTTACCGGAACCCCTCGGGGAAGTGTTGGGCCAACATGGGCCTAAGGGAGAGAGAGGGAAGCCTGCGGGTGGGTGGCGTGCCCCCTCCTCCTTTGGAGTCCAAATAGGACAAGGAGGAGGGGGCGCGGCCCCCCTTCCCTTTCCCTCTCCCTCTCCTTCCTTTTCCCTCCAGTGGAAGAAAGGAAAAGGGGGGGGGGCGAATCCTACTTGGACTAGGAGTCCAAGTAGGACTCCCCCCATGGCGCGCCCCTCCTGGCCACCGGCCTCTCTCCCCCTCCTTTATATACATGGGCAGGGGGCACCCCAAAGGCACATCAATTGTTCTCTTAGCCATGTGCGGTGCCCCCCTCCACAGTTTACTCCTCCGGTCATAGCGTCATAGTGCTTAGGCGAAGCCCTACGCGGATCACATCACCAACACCGTCACCATGCCGTCGTGCTGATGGAACTCTCCCCCGACCCTCTACTGGATCAAGAGTTTGAGGGATGTCATTGAGCTGAACGTGTGCTGAACACGGAGGTGCCGTACGTTCGGTACTTGGATCGGTTGGATCATGAAGACGTTTGACTACATCAACCGCGTTAACATAACGCTTCCGCTTTCGGTCTATGAGGGTACGTGGACACACTCTCCCCTTCTTGTTGATATGCATCTCCTAGATAGATCTTGCATGATCGTAGGAATTTTTTTGAAATTGCATGCTACGTTTCCCAATAGATCTTCATTAAAACGGCGAAGGAACTGCTTCACCGGCTTAAACTTAGGATCAATATAGAGAGTGTGCCCAGTGAGTTCTCTCGGTACACCTGGCATGTCTGAAGGTTTCCATGCAAAGATGTTCCGATTCTCATGGATGAACTCGATGAGCGTGCCTTCCTATTTCGGATCCATGTTAGCACTGATGATGAACTGCTGAGATGAGTCGCCAGGGACAAAGTCAACCTACTTAGTGTCATCCGCCGACTTAAACTTCAACAATGGGTCTTGCTCAGTGGTTGGTTTCTTCAAAGAGGTCATATCCGCCGGGTCAACATTATCTTTATAAAACTTGAGCTCCTTTGTAGCACAAGCCGTCTCAGCATATGCAGCATCTCCTTCTTCACATTCCAAAGCAATTTTTTGATTACCATGGACTGTAATAGTACCCTTATGTCGTGGCGTTTTAAGCTGCAGGTAAACATAACAGGGTCGGGCTATAAATTTGGCATAAGCCGGCCTCCCAAAAAGGGTATGATAAGGGCTTTGTATCTTAACCACCTCAAACCATAATGTCTCTTCCCTATAGTCATAATCATCACCAAAAGCCACTTCCAAGGCAATTTTACCAACTGGATATGCCGACTTACCAGGGACCACACCATGGAAGACAGTAGAGGACGGCTTAAGCTCCTTATCAGTCAAGTTCATCCAGCGAAAAGTATCATAATACATGATATTGATGTTGATGCCTCCATCCATGAGCACTTTAGTGAATTTATAACCCCCAACCTGTGGGGCTACCACCAATGCTAGCTGACCCGGATTGTCAACATGGGGCGGGTGATCCCATACAATTGGCCGCTCTGACCATCGCAAGTATCAAGGTACCGCCGGCTCAACTGTACTGACCACACGCTTATGAACCTTCTGGTCTCTTTTACAAAGACTTGTAGTGAAAACATGACTTTGGCCCCCGTTAAGATGCTTTGGGTTACTCGATATCCTGACTGTTGTCGCTGGTTACCCTGACCAGATGTTGGTTATAACCGCCCGGGTTACCTTGCCCCTAGTACCAAGAATTTGAGCCGCCGCCGCCAAAGTCGGTCCCTGTGAGCCAGACCCTGACCCACCAGACGGGCCATTGTTACCACCATGATTCTGATTGAAGCCAGAACTCTTGTATTCTTTCATGATGAAACAATCCTTCCAAGCATGAGTCGAAGGTTGACCAGGCAAACTATGTTTTGGGCAAGGATCATTAAGTAAGGCCTCTAGGTTAAATTTTGGTACTCCAAGCTTACCTTTACAACACTGATTTTTATATTCAGCATTGGTGTTAGCTAACCTGACATCGGCTGGTTTGCGCTTACCACCTTTGCCTTGGTTATGACCCCTATGACCCGTCACATTATGTTGCTGACCTTTACCATTGCCACCTTTCTTCCCCTTATTGGATTTTTCGTCATCAGATCCGAGGTCCTTGGTGTTGTCAGAATCAACATACTTGATGAGATCCGCCATAAGCTTGAAGGAAATATGCCCTAGAGGCAATAATAAAGTTGTTATTTATATTTCCTTATTTCATGATAAATGTTTGTTGTTCATGCTAGAATTGTATTAACCGTAAACTTAGTACATGTGTGAATACATAGACAAAACAGAGTGTCCCTAGTATGCCTCTACTTGACTAGCTCGTTGATCAAAGATGATTATGTTTCCTGACCATAGACATGTGTTGTCATTTGATGAATGGGATCACATCATTAGAGACTGATGTGATGGACAAGACCCGTCCGTTAGCTTAGCATTATGATCGTTTAGTTTTATTGTTATTGCTTTCTTCATGACTTATACATGTTCCTCTGACTATGAGATTATGCAACATCCGAATATTCGAGGAACACCTTGTGTGCTATCAAACGTCACAACATAACTAGGTGATTATAAAGATGCTGTATAGGTGTCTCCGAAGATGTTTGTTGGGTTGGCATAGGTTAAGATGAGGATTTGTCACTCAGTATATCGGAGAGGTATCTCTGGGCTCTCTCGATAATGCACATCACTATAAGCCTTGCAAGCAATGTGACTAATGAGTTAGTTGCGAGATGATGCATTACGGCACGAGTAAAGAGACTTGCCGGTAACGAGAATGAGTTAGTTGCGAGACAATCGAATCTCGGGCAAGTAACATACCGATGACAAAGGGAACAACGTATGTTGTTATGCGGTTTGACCGATAAAGATCTTCGTAGAATATGTAGGAGCCAATATGAGCATCCAGGTTCCGCTATTGGTTATTGACCAGAGATGTGTCTCGGCCATGTCTACATAGTTCTCGAACCCGTAGGGTCTGCATGCTTAACGTTCGATGATGATTTGTATTATGAGTTACGTGTTTTGGTGACCGAAGTTTGTTCGGAGTCCCGGATGAGATCACGGACATGATGAGGAATCTCAAAATGGTTGAGAGGTAAAGATTGATATATTGGAAGGTTATATACGGACACTGGAATGGTTCCGAAGAAGATCGGGGGTTTTTCGGAGTACCGGGAGGTTACCGGAACCCCCCGGGAAAGTTAATGGGCCTATTGGGCCATAGTGGAGGAGAGGAGGCAGGCCACAGGAGGAGGCGCACCCCCCCCCTTGCCCAGTCCGAATTGGATAAGAGGATGGGGTGCGGCCCCCCACTTTCCTTCTCCCTCTCTCCCTCCCCCTTTCCCCTCCCCGTTCATTGGAAGGAGGGGGCCGAATCCTACTAGGAACGGAGTCCTAGTAGGACTCCCCCCTCATGGCATGCCCCCCTTGGGCCGGCCTCCTCCTCCCCCCTCCTTCATCTACGTGGGCAGGGGGCACCCCAAAGACACAACAGTTGTTCCTTAGCCGTGTGCGGTGCCCCCCTCCACAGTTTACCACCTCGGTAATAGCGTCGTAGTGCTTAGGCGAAGCCCTGCATGGATCACATCACCAACACCGTCACCACCCCGTCGTGCTGACGAAACTCTCCCTCGACCCTCTACTAGATCAAGAGTCCGAGGGACGTCATCGAGATGAACGTGTGCTGAACACGGAGGTGCCGTACGTTCCGTACTTGGATCGTGAAGACGTCCGACTACATCAACCGTGTTACTAAACGCTTCCGCTTTCGGTCTACGAGGGTACGTGGACACACTCTTCCCTCTCGTTGCTATGCATCTCCTAGATAGATCTTGCGTGATCGTAGGAATTTGTTTGAATTACTACGTTCCTCAACAGTGGCATCCGGGCCAGGTCTATGCATAGATGATATATGCACGAGTAGAACACAATGAGTTGTGGGCGATAATAGTCATACTGCTTACCACCAACGTCTTACTTTTATTTGGCGGTATTCTTGGATGAAGCGGCCCGGACCGACATTACATGACCGCATTCATGAGACTGGTTCTACCGACGTGGTTCGCACACGGGTGGCTAGCAGGTGTCTGTTTCTCCAACTTTAGTTGAATCGAGTTTGACTACGGTCGGTCCTTGTTGAAGGTTAAAATAGCACACTTGATGAAAAATCGTTGTGGTTTTGATGCGTAGGTAAGAACGGTTCTTGCTAGAAGCCCGTAGCAGCCACGTAAAACTTGCAACAACAAAGTAGAGGATGTCTAACTTGTATTTGCAGGTCATGTTGTGATGTGATATGGTCAAGACGTGATGAGATATAAAATTGTTGTATGAGATGATCATGTTTTCTAAAAGTTATCGGCAACTGGCATGAGCCTTTTGGTTGTCGCTTCATTGTATGAAATGCAATCGCCATGTAATTGCTTTACTTTATCACTAAGCGGTAGCGATAGTCGTAGAAGCAATAGTTGGCGAGATGACAATGATGCTATGATGGAGATCAAGGTGTCAAGCCGGTGACAATGGAGATCATGACGGTGCTTTGGAGATGGAGATCAAAGGCACAATATGATGATGGCCATATCATGTCACATATTTTGATTGATGGTGATGTTTATCTTTTATGCATCTTATTTTGCTTAGTACGGTGGTAGCATTATAAGATGATCCCTCACTAAATTTCAAGGTATAAGTGTTCTCCCTGAGTATGCGCCGTTGCTTAGTTCGTCGTGCCGAGACAACACGTGATGATCGGGTGTGATAAACTCTACGTTCACATACAACAGGTGCAAGCCAGTCTTGCATGTGCAGAATACTCGGGTTAAACTTGACGAGCCTAGCATATGCAGATATGGCCTCGGAACACAGAGACTGAAAGGTTGAACATGAATCATATAGTAGATATGATCAACACAGTGATGTACACCATTGAAAAATACTCCATCTCACGTGATGATGGGACATGGTTTAGTTGATATGGATCACGTGATCATTTAGATTACTAGAGGGATGTCTATCTAAGTGGGAGTTCTTAAGTGATATGATTAATTGAACTTAAATTTATCATGAACTTAGTACCTGATAGTTTTTGCATGTCTATGTTGTTGTAGATCAATGGCCCGTGCTACTGTTCTTTTGAATTTTAATGCGTTCCTAGAGAAAGCTAAGTTGAAAGATGATGGTAGCAACTACACGGACTAGGTCCGTAACTTGAGGATTATCCTCATTGCTGCACAGAAGAATTACGTCCTAGAAGCACCGTTAGTTGTACCACCTGCGCCAGCAACTGCAGACAATGTGAATGCCTGGCAGTCACGTGTTGATGACTACTCGATAGTTCAGTGTGCCATGCTTTACGGCTTAGAATCGGGACTTCAAAGATGTTTTGAACATCATGGAGCATATGAGATGTTCCAGGAGTTGAAGTTAATATTTCAAGCAAATGCCCGAGTTGAGAGATATGAAGTCTCCAATAAGTTCTATAGCTGCAAGATGGAGGAGAATAGTTCTATCAGTGAACATATACACAAAATGTCTGGGTATCATAACCACTTGACTCAGCTGGGAGTTAATCTCCCTGATGATAGTGTCATTGATGGAGCTCTTTAATCACTGGCACCTAGCTATAAAGGCTTTGTGATGAACTATAATATGCAAGGGATGGAGAAGACTATTCCTGAGCTCTTCGCAATGCTAAAAGCTGCGGAGGTAGAAATCAAGAAGGAGCATCAAGTGTTGATGGTTAACAAGACCACTAGTTTCAAGGAAAAGGGCAAAGGGAAGAAGGGGAACTTCAAGAAGAATAGCAAGCAAGTTGCTACTCCCGGGAAGAAGCCCAAGTCTGGACCTAAGCCTGAAACTGACTGCTTCTACTACAAAGGGATTAGTCACTGGAAGCGGAACTGCCCCAAGTATTTGGCGGATAAGAAGGATGGCAAAGTGAAAGGTATATTTGATATACATGTTATTGATGTGTACCTTACTAATGCTCGTAGTAGTGCCTGGGTATTTGATACTGGTTCTGTTGCTCATATTTGCAACTCGAAACAGGGGCTATGGATTAAACGAAGATTGGCTAAGGATGAGGTGACGATGCGCGTGGGAAATGGTTCCAAAGTCGATGTGATCGCCATCAGCATGCTACCTCTACATCTACCATCAGGATTAGTTTTAGACCTGAATAATTGTTATTTGGTGCCAGCGTTAAGCATGAACTTTATATCTAGATCTTGTTTGATGCGAGACGGTTATTCATTTAAATCAGAGAATAATGGTTGTTCTATTTATATGAGTAATATATCTTATGGTCATGCACCTTCTATCATAGATCCGAAGGCAAGATATTTGTTGCTAAGAATGGATCCTTTCTAGAGAAGGAGTTTCTCTCGAAAGAAGTGAGTGGGAGGAAAGTAGAACTTGATGAGGTAATTGTACCTTCTCCCGAATTGGAAAGTAGTTCATCATAGAAATCAGTTCCAGTGATTCCTACACCAATCAATGAAGAAGTTAATGATGATGATCACGAAACTTCAGATCAAGTTACTACCGAACCTTGTAGGTCAACCAGAGTACGATCCGCACCAGAGTGGTACGGTAATCCTGTTCTGGAAGTCATGTTACCAGACCATGATGAACCTACAAACTATGAGAAAGCGATGATGAGCCTAGATTCCGCGAAATGGCTTGAGGCCATGAAATCTGAGATGGGATCCATGTATGAGAACAAAATGTGGACTTTGGTTGACTTGCCCGATGATCGGCAAGCCATCGAGAATAAATGGATCTTCAAGAAGAAGACTCACGCTGACAGTAATGTTACTGTCTACAAAGCTCGACTTGTTGCGAAAGGTTTTCGACAAGTTCAAGGAGTTGACTACGATGAGACCTTCTCACCCGTAGAGATGCTTAAGTCTGTCCGAATCATGTTAGCAATTGCCGCATTTTATGATTATGAAATTTGGCAAATGGATGTCAAAACTGCATTCCTTAATGGATATCTTAAAGAAGAGTTGTATATGATGCAACTAGAAGGTTTTGTCGGTCCTAAAGGTGCTAACAAAGTGTGCAAGCTCCAGCGATCCATTTATGGACTGGTGCAAGCCTCTCGGAGTTGGAATATACGCTTTGATAGTGTGATCAAAGCATATGGTTTTATACAGACTTTTGGAGAAGCCTGTATTTACAAAAAAAGTGAGTGGGAGCTCTATAGCATTTCTAATACTATATGTGGATGACATATTGTTGATTGGAAATGATACAGAATTTCTAGATAGCATAAAAGGATACTTGAATAAGAATTTTTCAATGAAAGACCTCAGTGAAGCTGCTTATATATTGGGCATCAAGATCTATAGATATAGATCAAGACGCTTAATTGGACTTTCACAAAGCACATACCTTGATAAATTTTTGAAGAAGTTCAAAATGGATCAGTCAAAGAAAGGGTTCTTGCATGTGTTACAAGGTGTGAAGTTGAGTCAGACTCAATGCCCGACCAATGCAGAAGATAGAGAGAAAATGAAAGTCATTCCCTATGCCTCAGCCATAGGATCTATCATGTATGCAATGATGTGTACCAGACCTGATGTGTGCCTTGCTATAAGTATAGCAGGGAGATACCAAAGTAATCCAGGAGTGGATCACTGGACAGCGGTCAAGAACATCCTGAAATACCTGAAAAGGACTAAGGATATGTTTCTTGTTTATGGAGGTGACAAAGAGCTCGCCATAAATGGTTACGTCGATGCAAGCTGTGACACTGATCCGGATGACTCTAAGTCACAAACCGGATATGTATTTATATTGAATGGTGGATATGTAAGTTGATGCAGTTCCAAGCATTGCGTCGTGGCAGGATCTACGTGTGAAGTGGAGTAAATAGCTGCTTCGGAAGCAGCAAATGAAGGAGTTCATATCCGATCTAGGTGTAATACCTAGTGCATCGGGTCTAATGAAAATCTTTTGTGACAATACTGGAGCAATAGCCTTGGCGAAGGAATCCAGATTTCACAAGAGAACCAAACACATCAAGAGACGCTTCAATTACATCTGTGATCAAGTTAAGGAGGGAGGCATAGAGATTTGCAAAATACATACGGATCTGAATGTTGCAGACCCGTTGACTAAACCTCTTCCACGAGGAAAACATGATCAGCACCAAGACTCCATGGGTGTTAGAATCATTACTATGTAATCTAGATTACTACTCTAGTGCAAGTGGGAGACTGAAGGAAATATGCCCTAGAGGCAATAATATAGTTGTTATTTATATTTCCTTATTTCATGATAAATGTTTATTATTCATGCTAGAATTGTATTAACCGGAAACTTAGTAGATGTGTGAATACATAGACAAAACAGAGTGTCCCTAGTATGCCTCTACTTGACTAGCTCATTGATCAAAGATGGTTGTGTTTCTTGACCATAGACATGTGTTGTCATTTGATAAACTGGATCACATCATTAGAGAATGATGTGATGGACAAGACCCATCCGTTAGCTTAGCATTATGATCGTTTAGTTTTATTGTTGTTGCTTTCTTCATGACTTATACGTGTTCCTCTGTCTATGAGATTATGGCACTCCCGAATACCGGAGGAACACCTTGTGTGCTATCAAATGTCACAACGTAACTGGGAGATTATAAAGATACTCTACAGGTGTCTCTGAAGGTGTTTATTGGGTTGGCATAGATCAAGATTAGGATTTGTCACTCCGTGTATCGGAGAGGTATCTTTGGGCCCTCTCGGTAATGCACATCACTATAAGCCTTGCAAGCAATGTGACTAATGAGTTAGTTGCGGGACGATGCATTTCGGAACGAGTAAAGAGACTTGCCGGTAACGAGATTGAACTAGGTATGATGATACCGACGATCGAATCTCGGGCAAGTAACATACCGATGACAAAGGGAACAATGTATGTTGTTATGCAGTTTGACCGATAAAGATCTTCGTAGAATATGTAGGAGCCAATATGAGCATCCAGGTTCCGCTATTGGTTATTGACCAGAGATGTCTCTCGGTCATGTCTACATAGTTCTCGAACCCATAGGGTCCGCACGCTTAACGTTCGATGATGATTTGTATTATGAGTTATGTGTTTTGGTTACCAAAGTTTGTTCGGAGTCCCAGATGAGATCTCGGACATGACGAGGAGTCTCGAAATGGTCGAGAGGTAAAGATTGATATATTGGAAGGTTATATACCGACACCGGAATGGTTCCAAAGAAGATTGGGGATTTTTTTGGAGTACCGGGAGGTTACCGGAACCCCCCCCCCCCCGGGGAAAGTTAATGGGCCTATTGGGCCATAGTGGAGGAGAGGAGGCAGGCCACGGGAGGAGGCGTGCGCCCCCCCTTGCCCGGTCCGAATTGGACAAGGGGAGGGGGCGCGGCCCCCCTCTTTCCTTCTCCCTCTCTCCCTTTCCCTTTCTCCCCTCCATTGATTGGAAGGAGGGGGCGAATCCTACTAGGAAAGGAGTCCTAGTAGGACTGCCCCCCTCATGGCACGCCCCCCTTGGTCCGGCCTCCTCCTCCCCCCCTCCTTTATATACGTGGGCAGGGGCACCCCAAAGACACAACAGTTGTTCCTTAGCCGTGCGCGGTGCCCCCTCCACAGTTTACCACCTCCGTCATAGCGTCATAGTGCTTAGGCGAAGCCCTACCGGATCACATCACCAACATCGTCGCCTCGCCGTCGTGCTGATGGAACTCTCCCTTGACCCTCTACTAGATCAAGAGTTCGAGGGATGTCATCGAGCTAAACGTGTGCTGAACACGGAGGTGCCGTAAGTTCGATACTTGGATCGGTTGGATCGTGAAGTCGTTTGAGTACATCAACCGCGTTACTAAACGCTTCCGCTTTCGGTTACGAGGGTACGTGGACACACTCTTCCCTCTCATTGATATGCATCTCCTAGATAGATCTTGCGTGATCATAGGAATTTTTTTGAATTACTGCGTTCCCCAACAAAGCTCACCCATGTCATTGCAGTGACGTTTAAGCCGCCCGAGCTTCTGCCTGAGAGGTGTAAAGTGACAATTCTTCTCTAAAATTAGAACAGTCGAGCCTGTCGTGATGCTATCCAATGAGTGGATAATAGCCGAAACCCGATGCACCCAATGGTGAGCCGACTCATCCTCTTGTTGCACACGGTTGTCCAGGTCAATAATCGATAGAGGCTGCTTACATGTTCCCTTAAAATTTTGAATGAAGCTTGCCTTCAACTCGGCCCATGAATTGATGGAATTGGTAGGTAACCCTTTCAACCAGGTTTGGGCCATTCCGTCCAACATCATGGTGAACACTGTAGGAAAACCCTTTGCTCGAGCAGCTTGATTGGTTCTTCACAACTTCAGCTTGGATTTCCATTTATCCGAATATTGTAGTACTTCCGTTAGCGAAAACTTCGTCTGACCATGTGCCATGTGTGGTTTCCATTGACACCACCATTCCAAAAGCCAGGGTTTTTCATTTTGAGAATTACTGGGTTGACATGCCAGGTTTTATGGAGTGTGTTAAGAGGTCTTGGAAGGCGCCGGTTTTTTCTGATCTGTCTGCGGCTGCAATTATCTCCCGAAAGTTCAAACGACTGTGAATGTACCTCAAAGTGTGGAGGAAAAGCATCTCCCACATTAAAAGTCTGACTTTGAATTGTGCCAAGGTCATCCTGCATTTTGATGGGCTTGAGGAATGGAGGCCACTCACAACTCCGGAGTTTAACTTCAGAAAGATAGTCAAGTTGCACCATGAGAACTTGCTGCGTATCCATTACATTTATTGGAAACAGCAGTGTACAATCAGATATATCAAGGTGGGGGAGGAGAATTCAAAGTTCTTTCATGCAATGGCTTCAGAAAGATTGAGGAAAAATGCAATCGCTAGTCTTAGGGTTGATGGGAATGATCCAGTCTCTGATCATACACAAATGGCTGGAATTTTGTGGTCCTCCTTTAAGAATAGGATGGGTCATGCTCAGGGCATTAACATGGGATTTGATCTCCCACAGTTGATCCAACCAGTGGAAGGGCTTGAAGTACTCTCTGCTCCCTTCTCACAGGAGGAAATAAACAAGGTTTTAGCGGAGCTACCCGCTGACAGAGCACCTGGACCGGATGGCTTTAATGGCATGTTTATCAAAAAATGCTGGCCTATCATCGAACAGGATTTTTTGCACCTCATACAGGCTTTTTATGATGGATAGATATCTCTGGAGAACATCAATGGCTCTCTCATCATCCTCATTCCTAAGATGATTTCTCCTCAAGGGCCTGATGATTTCAGGCCCATTTCCCTTACAAACACCTGTCTGAAGTTCCTCACCAAACTGTTGGCAAACAGATTACAGAAAGTAATTTTGCAATGTATTCATAAGAACCAGTATGGATTTTTGAAAAGTAGGTCCATTCAGGATTGCCTTGCATGGGAATTTGAGTATATACATCAATGCAAGCAGTCAAAGCGACCAACCATAATCCTGAAGCTGGACTTTGCCAAGGCTTTTGATACAGTGGAACATGAGATAATTTTACAAGTCCTTCATCATAAAGGTTTTGATAGCAAGTGGATTGCTTGGGTTAGAGAGATTTTGTCATCTGGGACATCTTCGGTATTACTTAATGGCATTCCAGGGAAGCAATTTAAATGTAAGTGTGGGGTCAGACAGGGTGACCCTTTGTCACCCCTCCTTTTTGTTATTGCTGCTGATCTGTTGCAGTCTGTGGTCAACCAAATGATGGCTCAAGGGTCTCTGACACTCCCAATCCCATCCCATGATCCTAACTACCCAATTATCCAGTATGCAGATGACACAATCATCATCTTGCCAGCTGTGGATGAGCAACTAGTGGCTCTTAAGAATATGTTGGCTGTGTTCCAGTAGTCTACTGGTCTCAAGGTGAATTTTGCCAAGTCCTCTATGATACCTTTGAATATATGTAATGAGGAGGCTCTCAGGTTGGCTACTTTTCTGGGTTGTAAGTTAGGAGAACTCCCTTTCACTTATCTTGGTCTTCCCCTTGGTACCACCAGACCCAGAATTGTGGATCTCCTCCCCCTTGTGGATAATATTGAAAGAAGGCTATCTGCTAGTTCTGCCATGCTAAACCAGGGCTCTAGGTTGCAGCTGTTGACTTCAGTCTTAACTTCCATGCCAATCTATTTCCTCTGCACCTTGCATATACCTCTTGGCATCATTAAGCAGTTGGATAGGATCTTCAGGCAGTGTCTTTGGAGAGGGAATACAGATACACCTAAACAATCTCTGGCAGCTTGGGATCTGGTTTGCAGACCTAAAGATAAGGGTGGTCTAGGTATTCTCAATCTCAATATCCAGAATCAGGGACTGCTCATGAAACATCTGCATAAATTCTTCAATAAGCATGATGTTCCTTGGGTCTCTTTAATATGGGATTGCTATTATGACAACATTGTCCCTCAGGCAACTGTATTGACTGGCTCTTTCTGGTGGAGGGATGTCTTCAAGCTGAACGATGCTTACAGGGCCATTGCTTCTGGTCATATTAACATGGGGGACACTGCTTTGTTCTGGCATGATGCATGGCATGTGGCTGGTTCTTCCTTGCCCTTGGTAAGGAGGCTTCCTAGACTGTTCTCTTTCGTTATTGATGACAAGGTCTCAGTCAGGGATGTGCTTCAGACCCAGGACCTTTTTTCCATGTTTTACCTACCCATCTCACAAGAAGCTGCGGCAGAGTTAACAATTCTAGAAGGTTGGCTGCTAAACTTGCAAAGAGATCCTCTACTTCCTGACCAGTGGGTGTGGCCTTCCAAATCTGGGTCCTTTTCGGCCAAAGGGTTCTATACCATCATGCACTCCCATATGCCCACTATTATGCCCTGCAAATGGTTATGGAAGAGCAGATGCACCATGAAGATTAAAGTTTTTGGTTGGTTATTGTTCTTTGATAGACTTAACACCAAAGACATGCTGGTTCGAAGACACTGGAGGTCCCAAGCTGAGGATAATCTTTGTGTTATATGTAATGCTTATGTCCACGAGGACAGATCTCATTTGTTCTTCCAGTGCAATTTCAGCTCAAGAGTGTGGAACTACCTCCAGATTGATTGGTCCCAGGGGTCTAATATCCAGGAGTGTGTTGCCCATGCCAGATCAAGTTTTAGCCAAAAAAATTTCTTTGAGGTGATGCTCACTGCAGCATGGAATATTTGGATTCTCAGGAATGGGAGGATCTTCAGGGGAGAGTAGGCTCGTTTTGCCACCTGGAGGTGCAATTTTGTACATGATATTCTTCTTTTGTCTCACAGACTTAACAGTAGTCTTAGAACTCAATTGTTAGCTTGGGTTAATGCCCTTTTGTAAATTTAGGATAACTTCAGTTGACCTTGGGTCTTCTAGCTCTAGGTAAGTTGTAGATAGGTCTCCTTTTGTTTTGGCACTTTCTTAGTGCTTTGTATTTTGCTGGACCTTTTCTTTTTCTAATAAAATGGGCTGTGGGGTTTTACCCCACAGTAAATATTCAAAAAAAAATACTTGGCATATACAACATCATTAACATCTAACATCTCCATGGCCAGCTCATAGCTCTCGATCCAAGCCTCAGGTGGAAGGTCAGCTGTATAATTAGGCAACTTACGGGGGGCTTAAAATCCTTAGGCAAACGCTCGTTGTGTAGAGCCGATACCAGACATGGTACACCAATTGTCCAGGAAGTCATCCCAACCTCCATAGACGGTGAAGGGTTTAACTGAAACTACTAGTGAGCCCCCAATTGAGCCGCCAATCCTGCCTCACGATGGGCTCTAGCCTGATCCACAAGGGCCTGAGCATGATTATCATCACGGGGCAGGTTATGCCCACGGGGCGGGTCATCATGGCGAGGCGGGTTATGATGCCTTTTGCTGCTGGAGACAGCTGGCGACTCAACGTGTCGGCTATAGCTTCGACTTGGGCGTGGTGTTGAATGAATTCGTTCACGGCTGTATGAGTAAGTCGTCTGTTGTGCTATAACCGTCTGAAGGAGCTCCACGGTGTTCCAGGTCTCTATCGCAGCTGGAGACTCGCCCTTAAATGGAATAGCCGCCAATCGTGTGGCTGCAGTGATCATGTTATCCACCGGGTTAGAGTAATGGCCAGAAGGTGTCGGTACCCGTTGAAGCGGGGCTAGGTCCATATGGGGCGGGTCTGGTATACGAGGTTGAGTCGTTGCTCCAGTCACAGACGCCTTAGCAGCCTGGCTCACACCGGGGGGGTTACTCGTTCGCGCTCCGGGCGTGTAAAAGAGATTTTTCCCTTCAAAAGGAAGGCTGCTCTGGTGCCTCCTTCGAAGAACGCCATTTGATGCATTCTGATCCAGATTTAGACAGAAGGCTTCTGCCCTTATCCCTTGTGACTCATCCTCCAACGCAGCTCATTCTGTGCCATCCTGACATTCTCTGCATGGAGATCTTCTCGAGCCTTGACCACCTCGTCTTGCAACTTTGCAACCTCCGCATTGTGCTATACTTGATTTGTCGGAGTTACCTCTACAGCTAACAAAGTCGCCAAGGCATCCAAGAGCTCAGTTAAAACTTGAGCCGGCGACCGTGCAGAGTCACTTGCCCCGGCTGTCGCAGCGGTAGTTGAGTTGGATGTCATGGCCGCGGAAGTGGAGGAGTTTAACACCGGTTGTGTGCCAGCCATAAAAATAGCAGCCCTGCTAGGTGGCTCATAGGGATCCAGAATACTATCACCATCGGAATAGCCCCCAAGCCAACCATCCTGAAGCTGATAGATTGACTCTATTTCTCCAGTTGAGGACTCATCACCTGAATAGATAGTTGTCTCTCCACCAGACATAGATCCTTCCTCCAGATCCGCCCCATGAACAAAGCCAACAAATGCACGCTTTCGGCCTGGTTGAGCCCTGGCGGGTCGTGTGTGCCGAGCCATCTCGATGGTGTTGGTGCAGGTGTCCGGCTCAGCCTCTGACTCACCGATTTGCCGATGAAGACGTGAACTCCGCCGAAGGGGACCCGGTACCCATACTCGATTGAGTCGGCCTCGGGACCCCAGCTAGTGTCGTCGATGTAGACCTTGCTGCGATGACTCTTGGTCATCCGGCCCATGGTGTATCCTTCAATCCCTGAGAAATTGCCCTTCAAGAACCCGAAACCACAGTGCTCTAGCCCCACGGTGGGCGCCAACTATTGTGGTTTTCTCATGGCAGATGCCCTAGTGAAAGGACTTAGGTGTGGATCCATCACTATTGCAGGATGTTGCTAACCCGACACTACGATCAGAGACCCTTTAACGAAACAGTATGCAATGCATTAATCGCAAACAGTGATGTAAAAAACCGTCAAAAAGGTGCAAAACTTTTGCGATGGATGATACATCAAGCACGGTTCAGATTTTAGTTGTGTGTGCGATGAGGGGCATACGAATGATCTGTATGAACTGTTTGCGATGAGATAGAACAACAAAAATGGGCAGCTAGATCAAGGTGTGTGCGATATACGGCATACAGTTCACTCCGATGAACCGTTTGCGATGATTGAGGTGAACACAAACGATTCAGCGTAACAATATGTGTGAGATACCCAGCAAATAGGTCGGTAATCAGAATTGTGTGCGATCATTATAGACAGCCCATACGGTCTTTTTTGTGAATTGTGTGCTCATCAGGGCACACAGTTCAACAAACCAACCTATGGGTGATAATGTAGAAGATATCTGTCGAATACATATTACTAACCGTCTGCGATGAGATTGACAGGCTAAACAGAGATATATACAGTCTGCTTAATTTAGTCCTTCTTCTTGTTGTTGTTGTTGTTGGATGGCCCCGCGACATCATCTTGGCGAGGACGCTTCTAGCCGCTGACCATTGGCTTTTCATCAATGTCGCCGTCATCATCATCGTTGTTGTCATTGTCATCCTCCTCCTCGTTCGACCATTCCTCCTCATCATTGTTGTCGTCCTCTTCTTCGTCCTCCGACGGCTCCTCGTTCATATGGTTGTCGTCTGACGACTCCGGAGGCAGCGTCCCTTCCATCAATCAGAGATAATCGAGGTCTGGGCTCGACATCGGACTCATGGAAGACGAGTGGGATGATTCCGATGTTGACCTATCATCGGGTGCCAGACTGTTGGCCGAACTGTTGTCCTCGCTGTCGCTCGACATGACTGCAGAGTGTGTGCCAGTGTGTAGCGCGGCCTGCCGGGGACGATGAAGATGGTGGACACTTAAGTGGGGTATGCAGAGAAGAGGAACTGCCAATTGAAGCGGGGGTTGACGTATTATCTAACCGCTGATATAATCAACTGCAATTATGTGTACCCAGTCGCTCCAAATTCCCAGGGTTGCGCGGCACTCCTATTGGCTATTTGGCTGGTTTCCTTTTTCAGGACAAAAACAAGGAATGAGTTTTGGGATTATGCACTGGTACCGGTATGAACGGAGTAGGATAGTTGGCTAGCAATACATTGAGCTCTTCTTATTGATAAAGCCAACAATAATCAAACTAGAAAGGAAAAGAGAAAAGACAAAGAAAAATATATGCACGAATCTTCGCGTAACATCAATGGCATAGGACCTAGATGTGCATTACTTAGAGCACATCTAGATGTGCTTTAGCAATACTGGCAAACAAAACCCCTAATCATCATTGCAAACAATGCATAGAACATGGCTAATGCGACAACCACAACTACACATGCTAGTTCCTTCTTGTCTCTTTCTTTCATCTGTTGCCTGTGATTGATTCTTTCTTGCTTCATCGTACTGATTGTACATTCCAGATTAGCCAGTTTATTCTTCAGCTTTACGTTATCTTCTGCGAGCTTGGTGATAACACTCCGAGCCTTGCCATGACATTCTTCATCCAGCCACTTAACAAAGGCACAAGCCTCATATCCTTGCCACTGTTAAATAGTATTCTGGATGAGCGGTGGCATTAACTGAAGTAAAATGATGAACTTAATTAGCACTAACCTCTAAGGGGCAACTGAGAAACCGCCTACCAATGTCAAATCCCTCCGTGCATACACGTCGAGTGGGAGTGTGCTCGTGCACACAAGTCAGCTTTTGGTACTTCTTGGTGGCGCAAAACTCGGAGTCGAACTCGTGTTGCGGGAGTCTGGAGTCATGCTCCAAATCTGGCGGCAGATTGCTTTCCTGTGGGGGTCATTCAGGACGGATTCAGCAAGGAGCTATACTTTGGACATGCTAAAAATAGATCGGGATAGATTGGAACCTGACAGGATGATTCAGATCCGTAGTACACCTGCCTTCTGATGACCTTAGGCAAGTGCTCGGCGGCGACCGCTGTCGTGGCGGTGATATGAGCAGGAGAAGCCGCACCGAAACCATCAGCACCACTCATCCGCATTCCCCCAATGTCAGCGAACGCGAGGGAATTTGGAGGCTATGTAGGGATTTTGGGGAAATGGGGAAACTATGGAGATAAGCTAACGGTCGGGAACTACTTATGGCACTATATGTTGTATACAGCACACTGTTTATACATGTCGTTTTTGTGTTAGGTATTACAACAGTGTGAGAAGACAACGTAGGTTAGACACTGTTGCCATTACATAACCGTATGTGATGTACTACCCTGTCCATATAATTGAGTTAAGGTGAGATACCGTGTAAACAGCTGCTCTACGGATATCCGTAAAAAAACAGCCGCTCTGCGTATAGAGATGGCGGCGGCGGCCTAGGCAGTGGCTACCGGAGAAGAGGTCAATCATCGGTCGGTGCGCGGTGGCGGCGTCATAGTAGGTCAATTCTCGGTCTGCGGCGGGAGATAGGAGGAGCTCAACCATCGAGGTGACGGCGGTGTGATTCGAGCACATCCATCATGGTCGATGGCGGGATAGTGGAGGTTGAACTTCAGGTGGCAGCCGCACTAAGCTTTGCTCCTTGACCCTGCTGTCTCAGCGTGCCGCCGCATTGCCCTTGTCTATCTGCTGGGTGGAGGTCGCCGCGCGGCTAATTAATTAAGGTATTCTTTTCGTGAGTGGCTTAATTAAGGTATTCAATTCCTAAGGGTAGCGTTGTACTAGTACTCTGCGTGTAAATTGACGGGCCATTAATTTTTGTCATTGCACGTCTAGATGACAACATGGAGCGCCCTCAGTAATTATTAAAATAAAACCTTGTGATTTATGCACGCATCTTTGGGCAGCAGTTAATCCGTGTATTAATGTTGTTGTTTTGTTTTTAATTACCATTCGTATGCTCTAGATGGGACGATCTCGATGGATGAAGAATCGGAAAACCACAGATTTTATCAGTGGTGTGACAGAGTTCATGAATTTGTCTAAAAGTACAAAGAGGAGAATTGGTGATGCGGATTACATCCTGTGTCCATGTACTGATTGTGCCAATACAGAGTCACATGAAGTTGCAGATGTCCAGATGCACTTAGTCTCTAGGGGATTCATGGATGGATATACACGTTGGACCAGACACGGTGAAGAGGAGGTCATGGATGAAGATACCCAGGGCAACGAGATGCCAAACCCCGATCAGTGTCACTTGGATGTTGAATCTAACATCGGGGCAGAGGCATCAAGCTACAAATGGAACACCGGAAAGCCAAAACACCCACTGGAAAACCAAGACGTGGATGCAGATGACGACGATCTTGATATGCCAGATTTTGCTGCTATGATTGCAGATTTCAAGGGCCCAGATAAGGATATGATTGGGTACAAGGATCTTCCAACCATTGATGCGGACTCCAAGAAAGAATTGTATCCACGTTGTAAAAAGAAATATTCCAGGTTGAGTGCTACCCTGGCGCTTCTCAGATTTAAAGCAGCAAACGGTCTATCAAACAAGGGCTTCACAGAGATGTTAGGTATTTTCATAGAAATTCTTTCAGAAGATAATGTGCTCCCCAAAAGCACGAATGAAGCGAAGAAAATTGTTTGCCCTTTAGAACTTGAAGTACAGAAGATACACGCTTGTGTGAATGATTGTATATTGTACCGTGGTGAGTACAAAGATTTGCGTGCATGTCCCACATGCAAGCATGCACGATACAAGTGCAGGAGAGCAAAGGACAAGTACAAATTGGACAACGAGATCAAGACAGGAATCCCGTTCAAGGTTGTTTGGTACTTGCCTTTAATTCCAAGGTTGAGGCATTTGTTTGTGAACCCTAGAGAGGCAAAGAGGTTGTGGTGGCATCATGATGAGAGAATTGTGGATAGGTTTATGAGGCACCCGAAAGATGGGGCTCGGTGGGAATTAATCGACAACGAGTTTGAAAAATTTGCCAAGGATCCTAGAAGTATAAGGCTCGGGGAGTGTACTGGCGGGATGAATCCTTTTGGCGATATGAGCATCAATCACAGCACATGGTCGGTGCTTCTGTGCATATATAACCTAGCTCCTTGGTTGTGTATGAAGAAAAAATACATTATGATGCCAATGATTATCCAAGGCCCGAAGCAACCTGGAAATGACATCGACATTTACTTTCAGCTACTGGTAGAATAACTGCTGACAGTGTGGATAGATGCGCCTGTTGTAAAATGTTATGATGCTTATAGAAAGGATTCGATCTACATGCGATGCTGGTGCACACCATCCAAGATATGCCGGCATTAGGCAACACATCGGGGCAGAAAACAAAGGGAGATGTAGGGTGTGTCACATGCATGGATAGGACAGCTAGCAGAAGACTTCCCAACTCGTGCAAAACAGTGTATTTGCGTCATCGTAGGTTCTTCCGGACGAATCACCCATACCGAAAGATGAAAGCTGAATTTGATGGTACGGCAGAGGCAGGTGCGGGCCCAAGACCCTATGACGGGGAGGTGGTCAACAACGTGGCTAAAAAAATTAATGTTATGATTGGCAAGAACCACCCTTTGACGGTGAAACTAAGACCCAAGGGTCAAGTGTTTAAGAAGAAATCAGTGTTATGGAAATTACCTTATTGGGAGATTCTATGTGTACGTCACTGCATCGATGTCATGCACGTAGAGAAGAACGTATGTGGAAGCGTCCTTGATACTCTGCTCAAGATTGAAGGTAAAAGAAAGGATGGTGACGGTTCATGGCTCGATATGCTTGTTGATCAATCAAAACGCAAGAGTGAAGCAGAAGATGATGGCAAATTCATCAAAGCTCGCCGGAGTTACAATTTCAGTACAAAAGAAGCAACACAGTTCCACACCTATTTGTTGTCAGTTAAGACACCCTCTTCCTATCATAAGTCTCGTGGATGTGAGCTTAGGTAAAATGAGGTTGGGACATATGAAGTCACATGATTGACACGTAATGTTGACACAAATACTCCTGGTGGCCATCAGGAATCTAATGGACAAAGATATAAGAAACACACTCATTGACCTCTGTGATTTCTTCAACCAACTATGGCAGAAAATTGTAAATCCTGAAGAGTTGGATCATATACAAGATGATATTGCAAGAATATTCTCCAACCTAGAGATGTTTTTCCCACCGTCATTCTTTGATGTGATGGTCCATCTCACTGTGCACCTTGTCGACGAGATAAAGTATTGTGGTCCTGTGTTTCTTTGCAACATGTATCCCTTCGAGCGGTTCATGGGAATACTGAAGCGCTTTTCTCGAAACCGAAACCATCTAGAGGCAAGCATCCTACAAGGTTATACCGCGGAGGAGGTGGTTGAGCTTTGCACCGAATACATGAAACAAAGACCTATAGGTTTGCCCCTCTCTTGCCACGAGGGAAGGCTGAAAGGTAAGCCGGTCCTTGCTGGCACGCAAATGGCTACACCCGGAGAATTGACAGAGAAAGCCCATTTGACGGTGCTGCTTAATAGCCCAGTTCTCATCGCTTATGCCGAGGAACACTTGGCGCAGATACGCCAAAGCTTCTTACCAATGGTGCCTTCATCAGATGTGGAGATGAAGGAGCACACTAAGAACTACGCCGAATGGCTCAAGAATCGTTTGGCACAAGGATCCATCGATGAAATTGCTACGTGGTTGGCACAAAAGCCATCACCTACGGTGTTGATGTACCAAGCATATGACATAAATGGATACACGTTCTACACCGAGGAACGTGATCAGAAGACCTCGTATCAGAACAACTATTTTCAAACAGAATGCATGACTATAAATGAAGCTGATAAAAGGGTATACTATGGAACCATCAAAGAGATTTGGGAGCTTGAATATGTGAAAGTTAAGGTGGCATTATTCAGGTGCGCATGGATCCCTCTTGGTCAGGTAAGGATTGATGAGTACAGGAAGACATGTGTTAATAGGACAACGATGGCATATCACGCTGACCCATTCATTCTTGCCAGCGATGCTATCTAGATTTTCTTTGTGGAAGATCCCTTGCATAAGAACGGCCATTTAGCGATGCATGGGAAGAGAAGGGTACTGGGTGTCGACGATGTTGCCAATGAGGACGAGTATGATGAATTTGATGAGTTGCCAACCAAGGGATCACGCACCCGTGTAACAGAGCAACGTAAAATCATCAAAAACCCCAAGTTCAATCGGGGTCAACTTAATGATCCCAGTTCCCCCATGTACATGGGAATTAAGCCGTAAGACTAGTCTTTATGCCTATCCTGCAACTTAATTCATTCAATTTAGAACTGTCGCGTGTATTGAATTTGTGAGTTATGCCCAGTTTTCTATTGATGTAAGAACCGTTAATATGTTGACCTTGATATGTTGTCGGCTCAGGCAATGAATACGAACTATTTTTTGTTGTTGTTGTTATTATTATTATATCATAGAGGTAGCACACTCAATTGATCTCACTACAGCATGTGTGAACAAAATTATGCAATCTGGTTTGCGAATAGCACACGGTTCATTGATGAAAGCCGTGTGCCGACCAAACCCCGCCACCCCGCCCACGATCCGAGTCGTGCTTTCTGATTGGCTAGAACCCAAACCCCACGGATCGTACATTTGCACCATTGAATGCTCCCATATCGAACAGCGATCCTCATCCCTTTCGACAGCACATGCAGTTCCGGTTGTAATTTTATTTTTATGCACAAAATGCATGTTAATCTCAAAAAATGTCTTAAATATAGCTAATGATACCTGAAATGCGCTAGAAAATCAAACCCGTGGTATAATGGTGATTGCGTACCGTGGAAATTTTTATGAGGCCAAACGATGAAGTCACCGGCCACAGGAGTTTGCATTGACATGTCTCCTTTTGGAAAACCATGATCCTTCATGTGAGATGCTCCGGTTTGGAAGGAGCGGTCATCAAAACTTGCGCCAAACTTTACCAATCTTTTTCCACGGGGTCGTGAGAGCACGCCACAGGCACACATCGATTTTGATGATGTCCGAACTCCATCTGAATTTCCTGTAATTAAAATACCAACTAGGCCTACGCCAGTGGCCGCACCTGCGACCGAAATGTTTGAAACTTATCCCCGCTTCTCAAACAAACAGATGAAAACTCACAAAGTGACGCACAAATGATCTGTACACCTTTGCTAGCCTGATAGTAAGGGGGTATCATAGCTAGTATCATGCATGCCAACTAGGCAATTTTGATGAGCTGTCATAGAATTAATTAAATGAAGAAAGAGAGGGTTAAGTATCACATCATGAAACTGTATCATAATAAATGCTATGCTACTATGTGTCATGCATGACAATATAAATAAAGTACTACATATGATACTAGCTACTCTATGATACTATGCATTAGAGCAAGTACACAATAGAGTGACATAAGACTAGCCACAATGGGTAGTAACATAGAATGTTACTAGTCTATGTTACTACCTCTATAGTGGGGAGTAACATATGTGTAGTAACAGGCAACACTTCATTTATTAGGCTATAGACTCATCTTGCCTTGAGATGTGTGATGTTACTCATACTACTAGTAAGACTACCCACAATGGGAGTAACATAGGTAGTAACATCACACATATCTAGATAACATAGATGATGTGGCAAGCAATAAATGAAGAAATGGAGGAAAGTGGTAACATAGCTAGTTACTAGTAGTATGAGTAACATCACACATATTAAGGCAAAATGAGTCTATAGCCTGATAAATGAAGTGTTGCATGTTACCACACATATTTTACTCCCAACTATAGAGGTAGTAACATAGACTAGTACCATGTGCATGTTACTAGTCTATGTTACTACCCATTGTGGCTAGTCTAACTAGCTTTGTTGCCACTTTCCTCTCTTTCTTCATTTATTGCTTGCCACATCATCTATTTTATCTAGATACGTGTGATGTTACTACCTATGTTACTCCCACTATGGGTAGTCTAAGCAGGCTATAAGGAATAGAATAATATATATGTGCTTATTAGTTGGAGGAAAGAGAAGAGAAGCGGGCTCTTGGTTAGTAGAGCTAGCTGCAACACGAGACCCAAGACACTTTGTGAGGATGTAAGGTGGGCCAACTATTGAAAAATAGTACGTATATAAAACTTATTATTGTACATGCCCGCTAAGAGGTTGGCTGTATATGACATGGCAACTTCTTATAGCCGACCCTTGGTTGTATTATTAACCACAGTGAGGTAGCTAGTATATCATAGACGACTAGCTAGTATCAGAGTAGCCACAGTGGGAGTAACTTCAGTAGTAACATCGACTCCAACTCAGCAAACTTGCTTATGTGGCAATAAGTTAATGAGGAGAGAGATAGTTTCAGTAACTTAGCTAGTTACTATAACATCACATGTCCCAATTCAATATGAGTCTATAACCTAATAAATGAAGGTTTGCATGACACTACACTTATGTTACTACCCACTATGAAGGTAGTAACATAGTCTAGGGATATGTGTATGTTACTAGCTAGTGTATGTTACTCTCCATTGTGGCTAGTCTCATACTCCCTCCTTTCCGGTTTAGGCTGATTGTAATGGTATGTAGTATCATAAGCGGTATCATGCATGCCAACTAGACTTTCTGGATGATGTGGCACACAATTTAATGAGGAAAGAGAGGATGTGGTATCATATCATGATATCGTGTCATATTAAATGTTGTACTACTACTTTGTGTGATGCATGAAAATTAATAAGGCAACCTAAGATACTAACTTATGATACTATGCATTACGGAAGTAGTATCATACACTATCATATGCATGATACTAGTATATGATACTCCCGATTACAACCAGCCTTATAGGGCTCAATTCAAAAATCTCACCAACCAAAGAAGATGGTGAGTGGTGGAATACTTTTTGTAGTTTGCAAAAACACCCAATTAATGCTTTTGTTTTCCTCAAAAAATTATGTTTTCCAGTGAATTAATTGCAATACATGCATGCATATATAAAGTACATGCATTGGTCAACTTTCTCTTAATACTTGCATGCAATGATTTAATGCACCTTGGAATCTGGACATGTGATGGGGAACAACCAAATTGAGCCTTATAAAATGGAAAAACTAAAATTTTGAGATAAGCCTATAAACCGGAAAGGAGGGAGTATATATGCATGATACTAGTATATGATCCGCAATACCTCCGTAATGCGCGCATGCATAGTATCATAAGTTAGTATCTTAGGTTCCTTATTAATTGCCATGCATGACACAAAGTAGTACAACATTTAATATTATATGATACCACACCCTCTCTTTCCTCATTTAACTGTGTGCCACATCATCCAAAAAGTCTAGTTGGCATGCATCATACCGCTTGATACTCCCATATTACGACCGACCTTATTAGGGTGGCCATAGTGGGGGTATCATAGCCGGTATCATGCACTCGGGAATAGAAAATATGATGATGTGGCAGAGAAGCAGTAACATAGGTAGATACCGTAACATATATATATAAAATAAATGTTATACTACTTTGTGTCATGCATGGCCATAAATAGGGTCATCTATGATATATACTACTCTATGATACTATTTATATGCACTATGAAGGTACGTATGTAGTATCATACACTAGTATCATATGCATGATACTATATATATATATAGTATATGATACTCCCCACTATATAAGGTTGGCCATAGTGGTGGTATCATAGCCGACGATGTCATGCACTCGAAAATAGCAAGTGTGCTGATGTGGAAAAGAATTAAATATATATAAAGAGGGTTAGAGTAACATATAGGTAGATACTGTATCATGTTAAATGCGATGCTAATTTGTGTCATGCATGGCAATAAATATGATATATATATGATACTATACTCTATGTATTATACTATGCGCTATAATTAATTAAAGGTAGTATCATACACTAGTATCATATATACTGTATATTCATGATACAAGTATATGACACTCTCCACTATACTCGTGATTTCTTACCGTGGAAAAAAATTGGAGGCGAAACGATGAACTCATGTTTTCATTCGAACAAAAATTTGATGTTAGGTAATGTAGTTTTCAAAGAGCACACGGTTCACTCACGAAAGTCGTGTGTCCACTAAATCATGGCCGATGCCCCCCCCCCACCCCTCTGCCACGCGCGTGATCTGAGTCGTGCGCCAGAACCCAAGCCCCACGGATCGTACGTCTGCACCGTTGGATTCTCCTTGATCGAACAGCGATCCTCATCCCTTTTGACAACACATGTACATGTTTTTAAATAGCCCCTCCCAAAAAATGTTTTCAAATAGCACACGGTTCACACACGAAAGCCGTGTGCCAACCAAACTATGGCCGATGCCCCCCCCCCTTGTTGCGTGCGCGATCTGAGTCATGCGTTCTGATTGGCCAGAAGCCAAACCCTACAGATCGTATGTTTGCACCATTGGATGCTCCCAGATCGAAAGGCAATCCTCGTCCCTTTCGACAGGAAATGCAGTCCGGCTAGGAATTGATTTATATGCCAACATGCATGGTAAATGCCAAAAAATGTCTTACATACAGCACACGAGACCTAAAATGCGCCAGCAAATCAAACCCATGGTAAAATTGTGATTGGTTTATGTGGGAAAAATTTAGAGGCGAAACGATGAACTCACATCTTCATTTCAAAATTAGTACATATTCATTTCAAACGAAATTATTCTGCTTGTGCACATGAGCGCTTAGAGGCAACCGTTTGCATAGGCCTTTCCACGCGCGCGACGACGGGGGATATTTTTTACCCTTTTCACCTAGGCCGCCAACACCCAGAGTCCCCAACACCCCCCCCACCCCCACCATCCGCCCGCATTTCACTCAACTAGTCCACCCAATCTCCTTCGCCAGCTCCCCTCCCCTAGATCCATAGCAGAACCCTCCCCGGCGCCGCCGTTCTCACCCCGGTCGTGTGCCCGCTCTTCGGCGTCAAGCCTACCTCCACTGACGTTCCCAACATGCGGCGGCCCGCAGCTCGCCATCTTCGTTTGCTCGCCAGCCACCCTCAAGCATATCAATGCAGTAACCCTCGCCTCTCCTGTGGTCCGGCGGGTTTGCATTAAGAAGCCTATTAGTTACTCCTCTCCATCACGGTGAGGCATATTTCCTCGCAATCCCTCTTCCAATTTTGTTTCGTATGTTCCCAAATTGGCTATAAAATGACGAAGAGCGTATATATGTTCATTATCTACCTTCCTTACTACATATAAGTTGTATTTGTTCCAATAAGTTACTGCCTATTTACAGATCGCGGGCTCCTGAGTCACACAAACTTAACAAATTAGCCGTACATTTTCTAAATTATTGCATGGCATGTTTAGAAAGCTTGATACCAAGTTGTTAGTTTTATGCTTATCCTCCTTTGCCGAGTTTCGCATGTGTTCTCTGTAGATGCTGAGTAGCAGCGACAGCACTCATTCAGGCCATGTATCTTCATCTGATTCGGACAACCCTAGATCTTCAGCATATTCTGAGGGATCAAGTAGTCTTGAACGGGATAGAGCTGCAGCAATTACCCTTCCGGTCAGGACACGGAGGAATGCTCCAAGGAAGCCCACAACCAGCCTAAAGGTGTATATGAAGTAACCAAGATTGATTTAAAGTCCTGGGCTCCAACTAAACCAGATAAAGCACGCATGAGGTTCAGGAGTGTGTGTGGATTTGTTGGCAGGGCAAGGCTCAACATTAATCTGCCGGGGTTTCAGAAGGCTGACACAGAAACACGGCGAAGGATAGTCCGGGAGATCATGGATCACTTCAACGTTCCAGAGCAGTGGAGAATGCAGGTGGAACACGCTGCACTGAAGAAGGCTAGGGATGCTTGGAGAAACTGAAAGCACGTGTTGTACAAGAAGTACTTGAGTGAAGGCAAGGATACAATCCCCGCATACCCCCAAATTACAAAGGCAGACTGGGTAGAATTCAAAAGGGGCAGGGCAACTAAAGAGTTTGCTGAGAAGAGTTTCAAGCAATCGAAACTTCAGAAGAAGAACATACACCCCCACCATACGGGTGTGGCAGGATACTACGGCATGAAACTGATATGGGAACAGGAGGACAAAGAAGCATAGCGGCGGGTGGGAATTCGGCCTTTAGTGAAATCAGGGGCGAACGTGCCAGAGACTACTTGCGGGCACATGCAAAGAGGCGTGATGATGAAACTTATTACTTTGAAAACGCAAGTGACGCCAAACTGTATGAAGTGATGTTAGAGGCTTCCAAGATCCCTGGAAGGTTCTACAGGAACTCAGGGCCATGTGACATTCTGTCCATTGCTCTAGACACAAAAGAGCCCCTGGCCGTGCAAGGGGTATAGGTGTTAATGTCCCGCACAAGAGGGCTTTCACACTCAACAAAGAAGAGAGGCTTAGCATGAAAAAAGCGAGGAGTGAAATGAAGCAGAATGCATTGTATGAAAGGTTGAAGAAGGAGATTTATCCGGCTATTCGAAAGGATGTTGAGGAGTCAATGATGATGTAGAAGACTCTAACACTGACACATAGCCAGCAGATGGGAGGGGAGGCGGGCATGGAGGATGTTGCTTATTGCGCGACAACACTTCACAAGAGTAGTTGTGCATCAGCTGACCCCGGCGACACTGAGACTGCAGCTGCTCGTGATGATGCCATATCTGACCTATCTGGAATGAAAGACAGACTGAAGGGCGTGCTTACACATTATGAAGGTACATTAAAATGTGCAACAGCCTGGGTTTGCCCACCCTTCTTGGAAGATGGCCTCTTCTTGGACAATGTGCCATTGAACCCGGGCTGTGTGAAGTGTTGCGTGACTGAAGTAAAGACTGGATTCAATGAATTTTCCCTGAAGAATGTCCTAGGAGACTTCGATGAGCAAAGGACCTTGGGAGAAACACTGTTACATCACATCCAGTGGCCACGAAAGGAAATAGAGTTCATCGATGAGATTCCTGAAGCCTCGCCAAGAGAAACCACTGCCACCCCTCAACCGGTGATGCTCTCCTTGCCACAGCAGCTCTCGTGGGCTAATGCATCAACCTGTGATCAGTCGGCCCAACTTTGTGGCATACATGCCATGTCATCCTCCGCCCCAAAGCAGCCACTGGCAAGGCCTACAACTGCTGATGACACACCACCGGTTCATATGCCGGCCGCTGAAGCAGTGGGGGAGACCCAGCTGCAGGACATGCTCGGCGGACCAACCTGGTGGAACAGACTATTGAGTAGTCTGATGCTTCGGAACCGCCTGCTAAGCAGTCTGTAGGTCCAGAACCGACTGCTCATCGGTCCGTCGTTCCATAGGCGCGTGATTAGCATACCAATGTGTCAGCACTTCCTGCTCAGCAAACCAATGCGTTGGCACTGCCTCCTCAGCACACCGACAAGTTGGCACCACCTGCACAGAAACCCGACATAGCTTCAACGCATGGTCAGCAGTCCGATGCCTCTGCTCCTACAACCTAGCAGTCCGTCACAGCAGCACCGCCAGCTCAGCGGTCCAGCATAGATAAACCGTCTGCTAAGCAGTCCGTCCAAGCTTCATCGTCTGCTCGACATTCTACCTTGCAGCCAACCAGACGTTCTGCCAGAAATGCTTCAAGTACCAAGAAGGAAGTGGCCAAAAAGGCTACACCCACGACCACGAGGAAGCGCAGCGGGAGAGTGAAGAGGAAAGAGGACGATTGCCTCTTACTTAAAGCACTCATCACCCAGGACCAAATTAACAGCAAGTTGTTCGAATCGGGGAGTAATATTATTTCTGACGCCATGGGTGATGAAAAAGTAGAATTGTTGCTTGCTAAAAGTAAAGCATACGTACTTCAAGCATGCTATTACGTCCATGGCCAGCCATTTCTTGTTGGCGGATACTTTGATGAATGCAACTCCAATTGCCGCGAGTTACATGAATATTGAATGGATCAAATGTCAACAGGTCATCATGCTTTGCTAGTCCACTACAATAGAGATCATTTATGACACCATGTTGGTTCCATCAATGTGAGTTTCGAGGACTTACATCTCTTCTTCAACTTCAACATGCTCGATGCCACTCTTGTTAGATGCCTCATTTTGTAAGTACTTAACAAACTCTGATCAACTTCTCCATACAAGGCTGTAAATGATAAACAGCTAACTGCATTTTATTCCTCTCAGGGGATTGAATGCGCAGAGAAGAAAAAGGGAGAGTGTGTATTTCATAGATCCTGCATTAGCAAATGGCACGACATTAGATGGTAAGGACCGACGGGACTGGGCCGTTAACACGGTCATCCGTGTCTTCGAAAACACGTCCCATGCAGAATCATTTCTCTGGCCATATCATGAACGGTAAGTCAAGTAAACAACCACGCATACACTGATTGTCTTTCAGATTTCGACATCATTCATAAGTTCATGGCTTTCTTAATATATAGCAATCACTGGATATTGGTATTCATTGTTCCAAACAAGAACACAGTTTACTACACCGGTTCTCTCGGAGAGTCAACAAACGCTCAGGATCTGACGCATGTTCAGCAATTCTTGGATAGGTATTGAATTCTATGTTGAAATTAATTTGCATTCATATCTGGTTCAATAATTTATGTTGTCAAAATTCATCATCATTTGCAGTGTGCTCGCATTGTGGAAAACTAAACCAGGGAAGCTGTTCGAGACGGAACAACCTCTGCAGCACGAGATCATTTCTCCGGTAACACACCGAAATCCGTTATTTTCAGAAAATTTATCCAACAGTCTGCAAATACCTTTCCTTACGCTAGTCAAATGTTCAAGCTTATAAATAAACCTCTTTCTATTTTGTCCAAAAAAATAATACATCTAACACCGGTAAGGTTGTTCCTAACAGGACAAATACATGACTAATTTGTACAAAAAAAATCAGTGTCCTCAGCAAGAAGCAGGGACCAACCTTTGTGGATACTATGTTTGCAGACACATGATCTCCATCTGCAAATCTGCTGATAGTTGTGAAAATCCTCGCAAACTAGTACCAGTAAGTCTATCTTAATTAATATCTTCTACTCCACTCATATGGCACATTCTGATCTTAGAAATACTGCAGCTCATCTTAAAACCGAGCACCCCTGAACCGCTCCCGGCTGGTGAATTGTTGATGGTTCGGAGATTTATCAGCGACTTCTTCCTGAATCACTACATCTATCCCACTGGTGATAATGAAGATTTCAGCATGCGTTCTCCTGAAACATTGAGTAAGAGTTAGCCGCTAAACATATAATGCATGGATCCATTGTTTTCCATCTGATGAGGTCTTCGTATTTTGTACACTATGATTAATTATGTAATGCATATATGTGTGGACAAATCATTGGAATTTAGCTACCATATGTTCAATTGCAATTGTTGCAAAATCTCATGAATGTTCTTCCTGTGGACACTATTTGTTCAATTGAATATTGTGGCGAATTTGCTTTTTGTGTGCCGATTCAAAATGGGATATTTTTGTTTATTTGTTCAATCGAATATTGTGGCGAAATTGCTTTTTGCGTGCCGATTCAAAATGGGATATTTTTGTTTTAACCTGGCAATTGCTCTGCACGCGGTTCAACTAAATGGGTGTGTGCGATCCACATCGGAAAGCATACGTCAATCGTAGCGGAACCATCGGTGATACACAGCAGATCGCAAAAGATTTGCAGTGCTACTACATGTGCATAGGGTCTCCGGAACCGTTTGTGATATCGCGTTATCGCACACGAGAACTGGGAGTAAACCGTGCCCAATGCAAAATACAATCCCAGTCGTAATTTTTTCAGGAAACGTGTGGGATCCCAAACAAAAAGCACACCTCACTCTTGCAGCAACCGTGGGTGATATCCAACAAATCACAACCGGTCTGCAGCAGTTGTATGTGTGCGAAGGGGCTCCTGAACCGTTTGTGATAGAACATTATCAAAGACGGTAATTGTTGGCAAACGTGTGCGAGTCTAGCATGGCAGACGGGTTACGCAGAAAACTCGTGCGTGATGGGGCACAAATCACACACAGTTCATATGTTGGCCCATGTGCCTTACATACTGTTTTCCAAACGGTTCGTTATGATAGACCGTATGGTTTCACTGCGTCATTAGAAACGCTTAATCACCGATACCACATGTGTGAAAGAATTTAGTGTGTGCTGCATCACACACGATTACATTTTGGAAGGTCTTTGGATCACTGCTCCATATCCCGACGGTTTCTGGGGCGTGTGGGAAGGACAACCTATTGCACACACTCACTTGGCGACGTTCCCAAATGCCGTCGCGAAAAGGGGTTAAAAACCGTTTGTATAGCACCAACGTGTACCGGTGCATCACAATGTAGGTTAGCTCGAAGGGGTTGAACGGGACAAAGGACACAAAGGATCAACCCAGGTTCGGCCCCTCACAACGAGGTAAAAGCCTATGTCCTGCTTCTAGTTGTATTGCTTGAGTTTCGATTACAGGGGAGCGAATACGCTTGACCTAGTTCTTGATTGATTGTTTCTTGACCTAACTCGTCGTCAGGTCTCGCCTTTATATACACAGGTCGAGACCCTAAGGCTTACAGAGTCCCGGCTGGGTCACATAAAATGACCAGCTCGGCTTCTAACTTGTTCTATCTCATGAGGTAAGTCAGCGTCTGGCAGCTCATACACCGGGTCATGGGCCATCATTAGGCCCGCCTGTTGAGTCACCATCTTCTTGGGCTTCCTCAAATCTTCTTTGTATTAAACCACCAATGGTGTAACCCGGCCCTAGCATGGCGGGTCACACCTTGGGGTTATATCCCCAACAGTCATCTTCATGACAAGCTCGAGTTCATCGAAAACGAAGTTCATATGCATCTTCTATGATGTTTTCGATGTCGGGGTTCTTGTCGGTTCTTCATTCATAGAGGTTCCACATCTCTATAACATTGGCATTTTTCGATGTTGGGGTTATTGCCGGTTTTTCATTCATTATTTCTCGTCGTCTATCCAGCAAGCTTGAGTTTGCTCAATTCGGAGCTCATTTGAAGAAGTTATGGCAGTTTTGGCTTTCCTGCGTCCATCTGATTTGCTTAAGCCTTTTTGTTGCTCCCTAGTGGTAGAAACGCCCTGGGCAGCAGTAGTACTGCTTGCGCGGTACTTCCACGGTTCCTATGCCGTAGGTACTACCGCTTGTTTTTAGCTTCTGGATTCGGTTATCCTCTACGCGGAAGTAGAGCGTAGTAATGGGTGGAAATACCGCCTCGTGCGGTAGTACCATGCTGCCCTACTCTACTACCGCGGTTTCACCTATACACGCAACACCTAGTGGTAGTACCGCTGGTGGGAGCGGTAGTACCGCTTCGGCAGCACTACCGCCTCATTAAGTTTCTCAAATCTCAAACATTGCCAACAATTAATGAGCCGAATAGGCCCTTTTCGTATCGGCTGGGGTCCGAGATGTGATTAACTGGCCGAGATGAGGGGAAGGGAGTCAAATTGGTATATGGGAGGATGTGTGGATCCCTCACAACTCAAATGGAAAGGTACTAACACCGAGCGGTCGGACGCTAATTCAGACTGTTGACCAGCTTATTGATCCAATTGGTATATGGGAGGATGTGTGGATCCCTCACAACTCAAATGGAAAGGTACTAACACATCCTTGTAATCCCCTTAAGTCAGAACAGCATGGAAGATTTCATGGCTCGGAGGTTTAATAAAAAACTATTTTTTCTCAGTTCGGTCGGCATATCATCTGGAATGGGAATCTCAATTTCGCAACAAAATCAGTGAACTAGAAAGACCAGGATTTGTTAATGGTGAAGGAAATATGCCATAGAGGCAATAATAAAGTTGTTATTTTATATTTCCTTATTCATGGTAAAGGTTTGTTATTCATGCTAGAATTGTACTGATCGGAAACTTAAATACATGTGTGAATACATAAACAAATATCGTGTCCCTAGTAAGCCTCTACTAGACTAGCTCGTTGATCAAAGATGGTTAAAGATTCCTAACCATAGACATGTGTTGTCATTTGATAATGGGATCACATCATTAGGAGAATGATGTGATGGACAAGACCCATCCATTAGCTTAGCATATTGATAGTTCAGTTTATTGCTATTGCTTTCTTCATGTCAAATACATATTCCTCCAACTATGAGATTATGCAACTCCCGGATACCGGAGGAATACCTTGTGTGCTATCAAATGTCACAACGTAACTGGGTGATCACAAAGATGCTCTATAGGTATCTTCGAAGGTGTTTGTTGAGTTGGCATAGATCGATATTAGGATTTGTCACTCCGAGTATCGGAGAGGTATCTCTGGGCCCTCTTGGTAATACACATCATAAGCTTGCAAGCAAATGACTAAGGAGTTAGTTATGAGATGATGTATTACGGAACGAGTAAAGAGACTTGCCGGTAATGAGATTGAACTAGGTATGAAGATACTGATGATCGAATCTCGGGCAAGTAACATACCAATGGACAAAGGGAATTACGTATGTTGTCATAATGGTTGGACCAATAAACATCTTCGTAGAATATGTAGGAGCCAATATGGGCATCCAGGTTCCTCTATTGGTTATTGACCAGAGAGGTGTCTCGGTCATGTCTACATAGTTCTCAAACCCGTAGGGTCCGCACGCTTAACGTTCGTTGACGATATAGTGTTATATGAGTTATATGATTTGGTGACCGAATGTTGTTAGAATTCTTGGATGAGATCACGGACATGACGAGGAGTCTCAAAATGGTCAAGAGGTAAAGATTGATATATAGGGCAATGGTATTCGGACACCGAAAGGGTTTCGGGATGCACTGGTTAGTCATCGGGTCACCCGAAGGGGTTCCGGACCCTCTCCCCACCCGATAGGTCTATGGGCTTAATGGGCCAACGAGGGGATATACCAGCCCACAAGGGGCTGGTGCGCCCCTCTCCCTGGCCGGACAGCCCTAGGGAAGGAAAGGGGGAGGGCTAGCCCATCCTGCCTTTCCCTTCTCATGGGAGAAAGGAAAGGGCGGGCGCCTCCCTTGTAACATCCCAAATTTTCAATTTGGAATGTTATACATTAGATCATCATGCATATCATATTTTATTTTGCATTTTGGTTGATCATAGAAATCCTAAGCAACTCAAGGACCCACGGAGAGAGTTGGGGGTTTCGTTATTTTCATATTTGAGTTTTCTCAAATTTTGAGAATAGGATCATTTGATTTTATTTATTTTATCATCAATTATTTCTATTACAAAAATACGAGAGAGGGAATAAAATGACTTTCCCAAAATAAAGAAATATTGAGGATTTAATGAAAAAATCAAATAAGATTTTATTTCGGAGTTTTTCGGTGTTTTATTTGAATTTAGGAAAAATGTGCGTTTTTCAAAATTGCATTTAGGGCCCAAATAAATGTTCACTTTGTCCGGATTGATTTTAGAAGCCCGGAAAAATTTATTTCGGGATTTTTGGAGTCTGTTAAGTATTTCTTTTTATTTTTCTTCCGAGCGTAATTATAAAAAAAAAGGGAACCGACCTACGGGCCGTGTCCGACTAGGACTCCCGGCCCGTAGGGGCTTTATAAGCCGGCCCGCCCCGGGGGGGAAACCCTAGCCCAGCGCGCCGCCCCAGCCCCGCCGCCGCCGCCGCCGCCTGCGTGCCGCCGCCGCCCCGCCGCGCCGCTCGCCGCCCGCCGTCGCCGCGCCGCCGCCCCGCCGCGCCGCCCGCCGGAGCCACCGCCCCGCCGCACGCTCGCCAAGGTTCGCCACCGCCTCGTAGTCCGCGCCGCCTGTTTTTTTTTAGAAAACCGAACGGTTTTCCGTCGGGTTTTTTTCGGTTTTTTTAGTTTTCTTTTTTTTAGATCGGTTTTTTTTTATTTAGGTTAAATAGCGAGCATTCGCTCGTTTGTTCGTTTAAACAAACATGTTCATCGTTTAGATCTGGATAACGAATGTTCGTTCGTTAATCCGTTCGTCGTTTTCTTTTTCTCGGATTAAATCCATGATTTTCTGATCGCGATTCCTGATCCGATTTTCGTTTTAGTATAACTTTTCGCTCGTTTATCGGAATCAGGCGATTCAAGCGCCTAGAGTTTCGTCTCGAAACCCTCTATCCGTTTAACCAACTTAAACAAGATTTTGCTACTGTAAAACTTGCCCTAGATCCAGATTGCTAGAACAAAGTTGTTTTCTTTCGCCGTTTGACTTTCGTTGCTTTGTTCGATTCGATTTTTTTTTGCCAACCGGAGTTCTTAAGTTGAACATTCTGGTTAGATCTCTTATTTGAGTTTTACCTGTGCATTAGATGAGTACTTATTGTATGCTTGTTTGTTTGTCTGCGATAGAATACCCGGAGTGCGCCGCCTGTTACTTCGAATCGTTAGGTTTCCCGGATCATCAGCAAGGCAAGTAACACTTTGATCATATCTTTTCTACTACCCAGTTTTATTGCATTAGATCAATCCTCACACATTGCATGATTAGGATCTAATTAAATTGTGGGATGGGAAGTAGATGAGGTAGTACCTATTACCTGTTTATTATCAAACCTTTAGGAGTTACTTCTACGTTTGCTCATTATGCCATGCTATGCTAGTAGACGTGGATTGGGTGAGTGAAATCCATGACAGATGTGAGATTGATAATTAATGGTTTATCTAAGGTGGCAACTTAAACACACATCTGGGTGGATTGAGGCACCTGGGTATTCCAGGACTTGTATGTTTTCTTTTGAACCGCCACCCAGGCTCAAAGGGATCATGAGACTATTCATACTAGAAACTTCCGTGTGCAGCCACAAGCTATTATGGGCTCTAGCATAGTTGACTAAGTTGTGCGAACTCTTACAGTGGTAGACTAGAAGATGTAGGGGATGTAGGTGGTACGGTCTACCCGATCGTAAGGTGCTAGCGCTTCTGAAAGACTATGTCTCGGTCATCCGTCTTCTCAAACACCATGTAGTGCGAGAAAACAAACGGAGGCGATCGAGTCTTGTGGGGAAAAGTGCACAAACCTTTGCAGAGTGTAATAAACTAATCATGGTTAGCCGTGTCCCCGGTTATGGACATCTTGAGTATCTAGTACCTAGATTTTCATGTGAATCTCAACATGTTACTCTAAATTAATTTTGTTGGGTTATGTTTAATGATGATGCTTAATTGGGATTGAGAATGCTGTCAACCATTCTCAATGTTTAACAACCACCATGATAGTAAATAAATTTATTCCTTTGAAGTAGGGAAAAATTGGCTTTACGCAAAACTGTAACCATAGAGCTTTCCACCAGCCAAATATGCATATAGTATAGCTATTTCATTCTATTACTCTCTATGTGTTACCTTGCCAGCATATTCCATGTGCTGACCCGTTTTCGGGTTGCAACGTTAATGTTGCAGACTTTTCAGACGATGATTAAGGAGTTTTTAGGTCGTGGTTCTATACTCAGTGATGCCGTTGGAGTTGATGGACTCACTTATCTTCCAAGCCTTCCGCTGTTATCGTTATTAGATGGCCTTAAGCCATATTTATTGTAATAAGTTCTCTTTTGAGACACTCGATGTAATAAGTGTGTGATTGCTACTCTGTTATAAAACCTCCGAGTACTGTGTGGTGTCAGCATTACTGATCCAGGGATGACACCGGAGCACAGAGATCAGACTGTTTGAGGTCTGGTCGCTACATCCCTCTCCTGCCTTTTCCCCGCACCTAAACATGGCAGGGGGCGCCACTTGGGAGGAGACCCCAAGTAGGATTTGGCCTACTTGGGGCGCCCTCCTGGCTACTCCCTCCTCCCCCCACCTATATATATGTGGGAGGGGGCGCCTAGCACACCAGAACATTGTCTTAGCCGTGTGTGGCACCCCCCTCCACCGTTTACACCCCCGGTCATATTTTCGTAGTGCTTAGGCAAAGCCCTGCGGAGATAGCTTCACCATCACCGTCACCACGCTGTCGTGCTGCCGAAACTCATCTACTACCTCGGCGTCTTGCTGGATCAAGAAGGCAGAGGACGTCACCGAGTTGAACGTGTGTTGAACGCGGAGGTGTTGTACATTAGGTACTTGATCGGTTGGAGCGCGAAGAATTCGAGTACATCAACCGTGTTGTTAAACGCTTCCGCTTACGGTCTACGAGGGTATGTAGACACACTCTCCCCTCTCGTTGCTATGCATCTCCATGGATATATCTTGCATGTGCATAGAATTTTTTTTGTTTTCCATGCAACGTTTCCCAACAGTGGCATCCGAGCCAGGTCTATGCGTAGATGACATGCACGAGTAGAACACAAAGAGTTGTGGGCGGTGATAGTCATACTGCTTACCACGAACGTCTTATTTTGATTCAGTGGTATTGTGGGATGAAGCGGCCCGGACCAACCTTACATGTCCATGCACATGAGACCAGTTCCACCGACTGGCATGCAAGTAGTTTTGCATAAAGGTGGTTGGCGGGTGTCTGTTTCTCCTACTTTAGTTGAATCGAATTTGACTACGGATGGTCCTTGAAGAAGGTTAAAATAGCAAACTAATGAATAACCATTGTGGTTTTTGCGTAGTTAAGAACGATTCTTGCTAGAAGCCCGTAGCAGCCACGTAAAACTTGCAACAACAAAGTAGAGGACGTCTAACTTGTTTTTGCAGGGTATGTTGTGATGCGATATGGTCAAGATATGATGTGATATATGTTGATGTATGAGATGATCATGTTTTGTCATATCGACAACTGGCAGGAGCCTTAGGGTTGTCTCTTTATTTTCTGAAACGCAAGCGGCATGTAATTGCTTTACTTCATCGCTATGCGTTAGCAATAGTTGTAGAAGAAATACTTGGTGAGACGACCCCGACGCTATGATGGAGATCAAGGTCTCCATCGTGACGATGCTTTGGAGATGGAGATCAAAAGCATGAGATGATGATGGCCATATCATGTCACATATTTTGATTGCATGTGATGTTATCTTTTATGCATCTTATTTTTCTTAGAACGGTGGTAGCATTATAAGATGATCCCTTCACTAGATTTCAACATAATAGTGCTCTCCCCGAGTATGCACCGTTGCCAAAGTTTGTCGTTTCGAAGCACCGCGTGATGATCGGGTGTGATAGACTCTACGTTCACATACAACGGGTGTAAGACATTTTTGCACATGCAGAATACTTGAGTTAAACTTGACGAGCCTAGCATGTACATACATGGTCTTGGAACACTGGATACCAAAAGGTCGAACATGAGTCATATAGTAGATATGATCAACATAGAGATGTTCACCATTGATAACTACCCCATCTCACATGATGATCAGACATGGGTTAGTTGATTTGCATCACGTATCACTTAGATAACTTGAGGGATGTTCATTTAAGTGGGAGTTCATTAGTAATTTGATTAACTGAACTTCATTTATCATGAACTTAGTCTTATATTTTTGCATATTTATGTTGTAGATCAATGGCCCGAGCTACCGTTCCCCTGAATTTTAATGCGTTCCTAGAGAAAGCTAAATTGAAAGATGATGGTAGCAACTACACGGACTGGGTCCGCAACTTGAGGATTATCCTCATTGCTGCATAAAAGAATTATGTCCTTGATGCACTGCTAGGTGAAAGGTCTGCTGCAGGAGCTGAAGTCAATGTTATGAACGTCTCGCAAGCCCGATCTGATGACTACTCAATAGTTCAGTGTGCCATGTTTTACGGCTTATAACCTGGACTTCAAAGACGTTTTGAATGTCATGGAGCATATGAGATGTTCCAAGAGTTGAAGTTAATATTTCAAGAAAACGCCCGGGTTGAGAGATATGAAGTCTCCAACAAGTTCTATAGCTGCAATATGGAGGAGAACAGTTCTGTCAGTGAACACATACTCAAATCTGGGTATAATAACCACTTGACTCAACTGAGAGTTGAACTTCCAGTTGATAGTGTTATTGACAGAGTTCTTCAATCACTGCCACCAAGCTACAAAGGCTTCGTGATGAACTATAATATGCAAGGGACGAATAAAACGATTCCTGAGCTCTTCGCAATGCTTAAGGCGCGGAGGTAGAAATCAAGAAAGAGCATCAAGTGTTGATGGTTAACAAGACCTCTAGTTTCAAGAAAAAGGACAAGGGAAAGAAAGGGAACTTCAAGAAGAATGGCAAGCAAGTTGACACTCCCAGGAAGAAGCCCAAAGCTGGACCCAAGCCTGAAACTGAGTGCTTCTACTTCAAAGGGACTAGTCACTGGAAGCGGAACTGCCCCAAATACTTGGCAGATAAGAAGGATGGCAAAGTGAACAAAGGTATATTTCATATACATGTTATTGATGTGTACCTTACTAATGCTCGTAGCAGTGCCTGGGTATTTGATACTGGTTCTGTTGCTCATATTTGTAACTCGAAACAGGAGCTGCAGAATAAATGAAGATTGGCTATGGACGAGGTGACAATGTGCGTCAGAAATGGTTCCAAGGTTGATGTGATCGCCGTCGGCACACTGCCTCTACATCTACCTTCGGGATTAGTTTTAGACTCGAATAATTGTTATTTGGTGCCAGCGTTGAGCATGAACACTATATCTAGATCTTGTTTAGTGTGAGATGGTTATTCATTTAAATCAGAGAATAATGGTTGTTCTATTTATATGAGTAATATCTTTTATGGTCATGCACACTTGATGAATGGTCTATTCTTGTTGAATCTCGATAGTAGTGATACACATATTCATAATATTGATGCCAAAAGATGCAAAGTTAATAATGATAGTGCAACATATTTGTGGCACTACCGTTTAGGTCATATTGGTGTAAAGCGCATGAAGAAACTCCATACAGATGGACTTTTGGAATCACTTGATTATGAATCATTTGATACTTGCGAACCATGCCTCATGGGCAAGATGACTAAAACTCCATTCTCCGGAACAATGGAGCGAGCTAATGACTTATTGGAAATAATACATACCGATGTATGCGGTCCAATGAGTGTTGAGGCATGTGACGAGTATCGTTATTTTTGGACCTTCACGGATGATTTGAGTAGGTATGGGTATATCTACTTGATGAAACACAAGTCTGAAACATTTGAAAAGTTCAAAGAATTTCAGAGTGAAGTGGAGAATCATCATAACAAGAAAATAAAGTTTCTACAATCTGATCGCGGAGGCGAATATTTGAGTTACGAGTTTGGCCTTCATTTAAAACAATGTGGAATTGTTTCACAACTCACGCCACCTGGAACACCACAGCGTAATGGTGTGTCCGAATGCTGTAACCGTACTTTATTGGATATGGTGCACTCTGTGATGTCTCTTACCGATTTACCACTATTGTTTTGGGCTTATGCATTAGAGATAGCCGCATTCACGTTAAATAGGGCACCGTCTAAATCCGTTGTGACGACACCGTATGAATTATGGTTTGGCAAGAAACCTAAGTTGTCGTTTCTTAAAGTTTGGGGTTGCGACACTTATGTCAAAAGGCTTCAGCCTGATAAGCTCGAACCCAAATTGGAGAAGTGTGTCTTCATAGGATACCCTAAGGAAACAATTAGGTACACCTTCTACCACATATCCGAAGGCAAGATCTTTGTTGCCAAGAATGGAACATTTCTAGAGAAAGAGTTTCTCTCGAAATAAGTGAGTGGGAGGAAAGTTGAACTTGATGAGGTAATCATACCTTCTCTCGAATTGGAAAGTAGCACATCAGAGAAATACGTTCCCATGATGCCTACACCAACTAGAGAGGAAGCTAATGATGATGATCATGAAACTTCAGATCAAGTTACTATTGGACCTCGTAGGTCGAAGAGAGCACGTTCCGCACCAGAGTGGTATAGTAATCCTATCCTGGAGGTCATGTTACTAGACCATGGCGAACCTACGAATTATGAAGAAGCTATGATGAGCCCAGATTCCGATAAATGGCTTGAGGCCATGAAATCTGAGATGGGATCCATGTATGAGAACAAAGTATGGACTTTGGTGGACTTGCCCCATGATCGGCAAGCCATTGAGAATAAATAGATCTCCAAGAATAAGACAGACGCTGATGGTAATGTCACCATCTACAAAGCCCGACTTGTTGCGAAAGGTTTTCGACAAGTTCAAGGGGTTGACTACGATGAGACCTTCTCATCTGTAGCGATGCTTAAGTCAGTCCAAATCATGTTAGCAATTGCCGCATTTTATAATGGATGTCAAAACTGCATTCCTTAATTGATTTCTTAAAGAAGAGTTGTATATGATGCAACCAGAAGGTTTTGTCAATCCTAAAGGTGCTAACAAAGTGTGCAAGCTCCAGCAATCCATCTATGGACTGGTGCAAGCATCTCGGAGTTGGAATATACGCTTTGATGAGCTGATCAAAGCATATGGGTTTATGCAGACTTATGGTGAAGCCTGTATTACAAGAAAGTACGTGGGCGCTCTGTAGCATTTCTGATATTATATATGGATGACATATTGTTGATCAGAAATGATATACAATTTCTGGATAGCATAAAAGGATACTTGAATAAGAATTTTTCAATGAAAGACATCGGTGAAGCTGCTTAGATATTGGGCATCAAGATCTATAGGGATAGATCGAGATGCTTAATAGGACTTTCACAAAGCACATACCTTGATAAAGTTTTGAAGAAGTTCAAAATGGATCAGTCAAAGAAAGGGTTCTTGCCTGTATTACAAGGTGTGAAATTGAGTCAGACTCAAAGCCCGACCACTGCAAAAGATAGAGAGAAAATGAAAGTCATTCCCTATGCCTCAGCCATAGGTTCTATCATGTATGCTATTGTGTGTACCAGACCTGATGTATGCCTTGCCATAAGTTTGGCAGGGAGGTACCAAAGTAATCCAGGAGTGGATCACTGGACAGCAGTCAAGAACATCCTGAAGTACCTGAAAAGGACAAAGGATATGTTTCTCGTTTATAGAGGTGACAGAGAGCTCGTCGTAAATGGTTACTTCAATGCTAGCTTCAACACTGATCCGGATGACTCTAATTCACAAACAGGATACGTGTTTATATTGAATGGGGAGCTATCAGTTGGTGCAGTTCTAAGCAGAGCGTCGTGGCGGGTTCTACGTGTGAAGCGGGGTACATAGCTGCTTCGGAAGCAACTCATGAAGGAGTCTGGATGGAGGAGTTTATATCCAATCTGGGTGTAATACCCAGTGCATCGGGTCCAATGAAAATCTTTTTGACAACACTAGAGCAATTGCCTTGGCGAAGGAATCCAGGTTTCATAAGAGGACTAAACACATCGAGAGATGCTTCAACTCCATTCGTGAAAAGGTCAAGGGTGGAGACATAGAAGTTTGCAAAATACATACGGATCTAAATGTAGCAGACCCGTTGACTAAGCCTCTGTAACACCCTGGATGTAACTTTCCATATTTGTAACTCCAAATCTTGCCATTTCCGGCTTTGTGATATGATATTTCCTTCATGGTTGGGTTTTTGTCTCTCATTTTGCATTTTGTTCATGTCATGCATCTCATCTCATGTCATCATGTGCATCTTCATGGTGTAGCTCATTGCATTGTGGCATGTTCTATGTGGATCCAAGCATCATCATCCCCCTTCACTCATCACCACCTCTCCTCCTCTTTTCTTTCTTTGTCAAGTGCCATCTTTCCTTCCTCCATTAATGTTCATCTTTGCCTCATAAATCATCCACCTCATCTTTAACCTCTCTGCCAAATTTCAGCTCATTTGGAGTTGTGTTGGTTAGTTTCAAAAATTCTCCAAGTTGAACTATATTCAAACTTGTTGTATTTTTCTACCTCTAAAAATGCCCAACTCAATTTTATCAAATTGAGAATAATTCCAGGGTTATGGGGATATTTTTATATTTCTCTAACTCCTCCCCTATATCCCTGTGCTTTTCTGTTCAATTCTCTATCTAAGGGTAAAGGAAAAAGAAACAGCAGCAGGGGCAGTCAGCAGCACCAGCACCCTACCTGGGCCTCAGCCCAACAGCGCGGCCCAGCCAGCCTCTCACAGCCCACCTAGGCCGCAAGCAACAGGAGCTTCGTCCTCCTGTACGGCAGCACATCCAACATGTCCACATTGACGCCTCGGTTGATTTGACGGCCGTCCGGCGTCCCTGGCCCCTATAAAGCATGTCCAAACCCTACCCCGGTCTCTCCTCTGTCCATCCAGGCCCTCTCATTCCCTCGCTGCCGCCAGGTAAGGGTAGCCCAAGCCACGTCGTCGCCCTGCCCACCATGCTCCGGCCGAGCTTGAGCTCGCGCTCCGAGTAGCTCGTCGCCGCACCACCGACCCTCTCAGACACCGTGGAGAGGAACTCCAAGTACCTCTCTGTCCCCCGCCTCCACGCACGAGACCACACGGCCTCGGGTTCGACCTCCATGATGCTGCCTTCTTCCTCTTCTTCCCTGTCAGTAACCCGGCAAGTTCAGAGCTGCGTTGCGCCGTCTCCGTCGAGTCCCCGGCCTCATATCCTTGTCAGAGGTATACGAGGTATACCCAACTTCCTCCCTGCTCCTTCATGTCGCTGATAGATCATTGTAGGCATCGCTAGGTTCGTGCCTTCGTCGAGCACTCGGTGCTCCAGCAACATCGGCATCTTTTTTGTTGTTGTTGTTGTGTAGTTGCGGTACCTGCTATAGCATGCCCGCGCGCCCCTGCACCATCTCCCGCCTACCTGTAGCTCGCACGCAGCACAGAACACGGCAGCGCAGCGCCCCGCTTGCCCCGCGTCGTTTGGCTTCCTTCGCTCGCACGCGCAACCGCTCTGTACCGCGTCACGTCGCCGCTGCACGAGCTCCTGCTCGAGCGTTTGCAAGTGCGCCACTGCACTCGCACTCCCTTGCACTTCCCGTAGGCCCTCTACTGCTCTGCATCGCAAGCCGTCGCCTTCTAGCTCATCACTGCCGGCGCCGGTGATTACTGTGTTGTGACGGCCAAAGGCTTGGCCTTCTGGACCTGTTCAAAAGGAGCCAGGTGCCTCTCTCAATACACACCCCTCCCTCTAGCGCACTGGTTAGCACGCCTCTTCCTACCTAGGACACCTGGGTTCGAGTCCCAGGTTCCACATTTTTAGTGGTGGCCTTTTATTTTCACTGTGGCTATGACGCCTTGGCCCCACTGTCATCCACACACACTCACAGGCCCACATGTCATACTCTCAGATCCCTCTTATCTATTTTATTTCCTTTATTAATCTTTTATTCCAGCGATTCGCCTTGGCCCCACTGTCATCCACACACACTCACAGGCCCACATGTCATACTCTCAGATCCCTCTTATCTATTTTTTTCCTTTATTAATCTTTTATTCCAGCGATTTTTATCTCTGGAATATGCTAGCTTTCCTTTTCAGGCAAGTCCAAATCTGGACATTCTAATTATGGAGAATTGCCATTTGTCTTTTCCTTTTTAGGCAGGTTATATTTTTTTGCATATTTGTGAGCATTTTCATACAGCAACATATGCATATTATATATGTTTTGGGGGTAGAAAAATCCCACCAATCCAGTGGTGGCATTATTTTCTGCATTTGAGCAAGTTTGCACACATGCCATTTTACATCATGTTGTTGTTGTCTTTTATGTATATATTTATGCAAACATGCTATGGGGTAGTTTTGCACATGAACATGCTCTCCAACATGCCTACTACATGCTAGATTTTGTTACATGCCATGACATGCTTTACATTGAGTTAATAAAGCTTGTAAACATGCCAACATGAATCTGTTTTTGCCATGGTAGTCATTTTCAGTCTGCTGGAACTGTTGTCATTTGCATTTTTGCCATGCTATTTGAGACCTGTTCGAGTGAGTTATAGCAGTAGCTCAGTGTTCATGTATGGTAGAGCTTCACATGTAGTTCATTGCCATGTATTCAGTTTTCATGTTTGGGTGTTGTAGCATATTTAAACCTTGCATCTAAGTGGCCATGTTGTTGTTTTAAGCAGTTTGCATCATATCTTGTTTTGCTTGTCGTTTGCAAACCGTGTACCCGTTTCCGGTGATCCTTATATCGATTTCGACCGAAATCACCTCCTCTTTCCAGAGGCATACTTGATTTGCCAAGTTGATGCCTCGTTCATCCTTTTCCTTCTGGAGTACCCATACGCATTGCACATCATATATTGCATACCATGCCATGTCTTGCATCATGTTGCTTGTGCATTGCATAGTGACTGATTGTTGTTCCGTTGCTTGTGTTCTTGCTTTGGGTAGAGCTGGGAGACGAGTTCGTGAACGACGAACCTGTTGAGTATGCTAACGAGGAGCAAGCTTTCGACAACTCTAAGAACTTTGTAGGCAAGATGACCATTACCCTCGATATCGCTTCTATCTTTGCTTGCTAGTTGTTCGCTCTATCACTATGTTGCGCTACCTACCACTTGTTTACCATGCCTCCCATATTGCCATGTCAAGCCTATAACCCATCTTCCTAGCAAAACGGTGTTTGGCTATGTTACCGCTTTGCTCAGCCCCTCTTATAGCGTTGTTAGTTGCAGGTGAAGTTGAAGTTTGCTCCATGTTGGAACATGATAGTGCTGGGATATCACAATATTTCTTATTTAATTAATGCATCTATATACTTGATAAAGGGTGGAAGGCTCGGCCTTATGCCTGGTGTTTTGTTCCACTCTTGCCGCCTTAGTTTCCATCATACCAGTGTTATGTTCCTTGACTTTGCGTTCCTTACGCGGTTGGGGTTATGGAACCCCCTTGACAGTTCGCTTTTGAATAAAACTCCTCCAGCAAGGCCCAACATTGGTTTGATATTTGCCTACCTAAGCCCTTTTCCTTGGGTTTTCGTGAGCCCGAGGGTCATCTTTATTTTATCCCCCCGGGCCAGTGCTCCTCTGAGTGTTGGTCCGAACCGGGCAGCCTGCGGGGCCACCTCGGGGAAACTTGAGGGCTGGTTTTACTCGTAGCTTGACCTATCCGGTGTGCCCTGGGAACGAGATATGTGCAGCTCCTATCGGGATTTGTCGGCACAGTCGGGCGGTCTTGTTGGTCTTGTTTTACCATTGTCGAAATGTCTTGTAACCGGGATTCCGAGACTGATCGGGTCTTTCCAGGAGAAGGAATATCCTTCGTTGATTGTGAGAGCTTGTGATGGGCTAAGTTGGGACACCCCTGCAGGGTATAAACTTTCGAGAGCCGTGCCCACGGTTATGTGGCAGATGGGAATTTGTTAATGTCCGGTTGTAGAGAACTTGACACTTGACTTAATTAAAATGCACCAACCGTGTGTGTAGCTGTGATGGTCTCTTCTCGGCGGAGTCCGGGAAGTGAACACGGTTTGGGTTATGAATGAACGTAAGTAGTTTCAGGATCACTTCTTGATCATTGCTAGCTTCATGACCGTTGCAAAGCTTTCTCTTCTCGCTCTTATTTGCGTATGTTAGCCACCATACTTGCTTAGTGCTTGCTGCAACTCCACCTTATTACCCCATCCTACTAATAAGCTTAAATAGTCTTGATTTCGCAGGTTTTGAGATTGCTGAGTCTTCGCGACTCACAGATATTACGAAAACAGTTGCAGGTGCTGATGATACCAGTGCAGGTGACGCAACCGAGCTCAAGTGGGGGTTAATGAAGATCTTGGTCGTTACTATGTTTCGTTTCCTGATGATCAGTAGTGGGGCCTAGTTGGGACGATCGGGGATCTAGCATTTGGGGTTATCTTCTTTTCATTTGTATTCGTCCGTAGTCGGACTATGTGTGTACTCTGAATGATGTATGTTTAATTAATGTATTGTGTGAAGTGGCGATTGTTGCCAACTCTTTATTCCATTCTTGTTCATTACAAGGGATTGTGTGAAGATGACCCTTCTTGCAACAAAACCACCATGCGGTTATGCCTCCAAGTCGTGCCTCGACACGTGGGAGATATAGCCGCATCGTGGGTGTTACAGCCTCTTCCGCAAGCAAAACATGATCAGCACCAAGACTCCATGTGTGTTAGATTCATTATAATGTAATCTAGATTATTGACTCTAGTGCAAGTGGGAGACAGAAGGAAATATGCCCTATAGGCAATAATAAAGTTGTTATTTTATATTTCTTTATTCATGATAAAAGTTTATTATTCATACTAGAATTGTATTGATCATAAACTTAAATACATGTGAAAATACATAAACAAATATCGTGTCCCTAGTAAGCCTCTACTAGACTAGCTCGTTGATCAAAGATGGCTAAAGTTTCCTAACCATAGACATGTATTGTCATTTCATAACGGGATCACATCATCAGGATAATGATGTGATGGACTGAAGGAAATATGCCCTAGAGGCAATAACAAAGTTATTGTTTATTTCCTTATATCATGATAAATGTTTATTCTTCATGCTAGAATTGTATTAACCGGAAACATTATACTTGTGTGAATACATAGACAAACAGAGTGTCACTAGTATGCCTCTACTTGACTAGCTCATTGATCAAAGATGGTTATGTTTCCTAGCCATTGACATGAGTTGTCATTTGATTAACGGGATCACATCATTAGGAGAATGATGTGATTGACTTGACCCATTCCGTTAGCTTAGCACTTGATCGTTTAGTATGCTGCCGTTGCTTTCTTCATGACTTATACATGTTCCTATGACTCTGAGATTATGCAACTCCCATTTACCGGAGGAACACTTTGTGTGCTACCAAACGTCACAACGTAACTAGGTGATTATAAAGGTGCTCGACAGGTGTCTCCGAAGGTACTTGTTGGGTTGGAGTATTTCGAGATTAGGATTTGTCACTTCGATTGTCAGAGAGGTATCTCTGGGCCCTCTCGGTAATGCACATCACTTAAGCCTTGCAAGCATTGCAACTAATGAGTTAGTTGCGGGATGATGTATTACAGAACGAGTAAAGAGACTTGCCAGTAACGAGATTGAACTAGGTATTGAGATACCGACGATCGAATCTCGGGCAAGTAACATACCGATGACAAAGGGAACAACGTATGTTGTTATGCAGTCTGACCGATAAAGATCTTCGTAGAATATGTGGGAGCCACTATGAGCATCCAGGTTCCGCTATTGGTTATTGACCGGAGACGTGTCTCGGTCATGTCTACATAGTTCTCGATCCTGTAGGGTCCGCACGCTTAAATTTTTTGATGACGGTTATATTATGAGTTTATGAGTTTTGATGTACAAAAGGTTGTTCGAAGTTCCGAATGTGATCGCGAACATGACGAGGAGTCTCGAAATGGTCGAGACATGAAGATTGATATATTGAAAGCCTATATTTAGATATCGGAAGTGTTCCGGGTGAAATCGGGATTTTACCGGAGTACCGAGGGGTTACCGAACCCCCCCGGGGGCTTAATGGGCCATAGTGGGCCTTTGTGGAGAAGAGGAGAGGCGTCCAGGGCAGGGCCGCGCGCCCCTCCCCCCTAGTCCGAATAGGACAAGGAGAGGGGGCGCCCCCCCCCCTTTCCTTCCTCTCTCCCTCCTCTTTCCCCCTCCACTCCTAATCCAACAAGGAAAAGGGGGGAAGTCCTACTCCCGATGGGAGTAGGACTCCTGGCGCGCCCCTCCTGGCCGGCCGCACCTCCCCCCTTGCTCCTTTATATACGGGGGCAGGGGGCACCCTAGAGACACAACAATTGATCGTTTGATCTTTTAGCCGTGTGCGGTGCCCCCCTCCACCATAGTCGACCTCGATAATACTGTAGCGGTGCTTAGGCGAAGCCCTGTGTCGGTAGAACATCATCATCGTCACCACGCCGTCGTGCTGACGAAACTCTCCCTCAACACTCGGCTGGATCGGAGTTCGAGGGACGTCATCGGACTGAACGTGTGCTGAACTCGGAGGTGCCGTGCGTTCGGTACTTGATCGGTCGGATCGTGAAGACGTACGACTACATCAACTGCATTGTGCTAATGCTTCCGCTTTCGGTCTACGAGGGCACGTGGACAACACTCTCCCCTCTCGTTGCTATACATCACCATGATCTTGCGTGTGCGTAGAAATTTTTTTGAAATTACTAAATTACCCAACAGTGGCATCCGAGCCTGGTTTTATACGTAGATGTCATATGCACGAGTAGAACACAAGTGAGTTGTGGGCGATATAAGTCATACTGCTTACCAACATGTCATACTTTGGTTCGGCGGTATTGTTGGATGAAGCGGTTCGGACCGACATTATGCGTACGCTTACGCGAGACTGGTTCTACCGGCATGCTTTGCACACAGGTGGCTGGTGGCTGTCAGTTTCTCCAACTTTAGTTGAACCGAGTGTGGCTACGCCCGGTCCTTGCGAAGGTTAAAACAGCACCAACTTGACAAACTATCGTTGTGGTTTTGATGCATAGGTAAGAACGGTTCTTGCTAAGCCTAGTAGCAGCCACGTAAAACTTGCAACAACAAAGTAGAGGACGTCTAACTTGTTTTTGCAGGGCATGTTGTGATGTGATATGGTCAAGACATGATGCTAAATTTTATTGTATGAGATGATCATGTTTTGTAACCGAGTTATCGGCAACTGGCAGGAGCCATATGGTTGTCGCTTTATTGTATGCAATGCAATCACCCTGTAATGCTTTACTTTATCACTAAGCGCTAGCGATAGTCAGCATAAGATTGGCGAGACGAAAACGATGCTACGATGGAGATCAAGGTGTCGCGCCAGTGACGATGGTGATCATGACGGTGCTTCGGAGATGGAGATCACAAGCACAAGATGATGATGGCCATATCATATCACTTATATTGATTGCATGTGATGTTTATCTTTTATGCATCTTATCTTGCTTTGATTGACGGTAGCATTATAAGATGATCTCTCACTAAATTTCAAGATAAAAGTGTTCTCCCTGAGTATGCACCGTTGCCAAAGTTCGTCGTGCCCAGACACCACGTGATGATCGGGTGTGATAAGCTCTACGTCCATCTACAACGGGTGCAAGCCAGTTTTGCACACGCAGAATACTCAAGTTAAACTTGGCGAGCCTAGCATATGTAGATATGGCCTCGGAACACTGAGACCGAAAGGTCGAGCGTGAATCATATAGTAGATATGATCAACATAGTGATGTTCACCATTGAAAGCTACTCCATTTCACGTGATGATCGGTTATGGTTTAGTTGATTTGGATCACGTGATCACTTAGAGGATTAGAGGGATGTCTATCTAAGTGGGAGTTCTTAAGTAATATGATTAATTGAACTTAAATTTATCATGAACTTAGTACATGATATTATCTTGCTTGTCTATGCTGATTGTAGATAGATGGACCGTGCTGTTGTTCCGTTGAATTTTAATGCATTCCTTGAGAAAGCAAAGTTGAAAGATGATGGTAGCAATTACACGGACTGGGTCCGTAACTTGAGGATTATCCTCATTGTTGCACAGAAGAATTACGTCCTGGAGGCACCGCTGGGTGTCAGGCCTGCTGCAGATGCAACTGATGATGTTAAGAACATCTGGCAAAGCAAAGCTGATGACTACTTGATAGTTCAGTGTGCCATGCTTTACGGCTTAGAACTGGGACTTCAACGACGTTTTGAACGTCATGGAGCATATGAGATGTTCCAGGAGTTGAAGTTAATATTTCAAGCAAATGCCCCGATTGTGAGATATGAAGTCTCCAATAAGTTCTACAGCTGCAAGATGGAGGAGAATAGTTCTGTCAGTGAGCATATACTCAAAATGTCTGGGTATAACAATCACTTGATTCAACTGGGAGTTAATCTTCCGGATGATAGCATCATTCACAGAATTCTTCAATCACTGCCACTAAGCTACAAGAGCTTCGTGGTGAACTATAACATGCAAGGGATGGATAAGATGATTCCTGAGCTCTTTGCAATGCTAAAAGCTGTGGAGGTAGAAATCAAGAAGGAGCATCAAGTGCTGATGGTCAATAAGACCACCAGTTTCAAGAAAAAGGGCAAAGGGAAGAAGAAGGGAAACTTCAAGAAGAACAGCAAGCAAGTTGATGCTCAAGAGAAGAAACCCAAGTCTGGACCTAAGCCTGAGACTGAGTGCTTCTACTGCAAGCAGACTGGTCACTGGAAGCGGAACTGCCCCGAGTATTTGGCGGATAAGAAGGATAGCAAGGTGAACAAAGGTATATGTGATATACATGTTATTGATGTGTAGCTTACTAGAGCTCGCAGTAGCACCTAGATATTTGATACTGGTTCTATTGCTAATATTTACAACTCGAAATAGGGACTATGGATTAAGCGAACACTAGCCAAGGACGAGGTGATGATGCGCGTGGGAAACGGTTCCAAAGTCGATGTGATCGCCGTCGGCACGCTACCTCTACATCTACCTTCGGGATTAGTATTAGACCTAAATAATTGTTATTTGGTGCCAGCGTTGAGCATGAACATTATATCTGGATCTTGTTTGATGCGAGACGGTCATTCATTTAAATCAGAGAATAGTGGTTGTTCTATTTATATGAGTAATATCTTGTATGGTCATGCACCCTTGAAGAGTGGTCTATTTTTGATGAATCTAGAAAGTAGTGATACACATATTCATAATGTTGAAGCCAAAAGATGCAGAGTTGATAATGATAGTGCAACTTATTTGTGGCACTGCCGTTTAGGTCATATCGGTGTAAAGCGCATGAAGAAACTCCATACTGATGGACTTTTGGAACCACTTGATTATGAATCACTTGGTAATTGCGAACCGTCTCTCATGGGCAAGATGACTAAAATGCCGTTCTCCGGAACTATGGAGAAAGCAACAGATTTATTGGAAATCATACATACAGATGTATGTGGTCCGATGAATATTGAGGCTCGTGGCGGATATCGTTATTTTCTCACCTTCACAGATGATTTGAGCAGATATGGGTATATCTACTTAATGAAACATAAGTCTGAAACATTTGAAAAGTTCAAAGAATTTCAGAGTGAAGTTGAAAATCATCGTAACAAGAAAATAAAGTTTCTACGATCAGATCGTGGAGGAGAATATTTGAGTTACGAGTTTGGTCTACATTTGAAACAATGGGGAATAGTTTCGCAACTCACGCCACCTAGAACACCACAGCGTAATGGTGTGTCTGAACGTCGTAATCGTACATTACTAGATATGGTGCGATCTATGATGTCTCTTACTGATTTATGCTATCGTTTTGGGGTTATGTTTTAGAGACAGCTACATTCACGTTAAATAGGGCACCATCGAAATCCGTTGAGACGATGCCTTATGAACTGTGGTTTGGCAAGAAACCAAAGTTGTCGTTTCTTAAAGTTTGGGGCTGTGATGCTTATGTGAAAAAGCTTCAACCTGATAAGCTCGAACCCAAATCGGAGAAATGTGTCTTCATAGGATACCCAAAGGAGACTGTTGGGTACACCTTCTATCATAGATCTGAAGGCAAGATATTCATTGCTAAGAATGGATCCTTTCTAGAGAAGGAGTTTCTCTCGAAAGAAGTGGGTGGGAGGAAAGTAGAACTTGATGAGGTAACTGTACCTGCTTCCTTATTGGAAAGTAATTCATCACAGAAATCGGTTCCTGTGACGCCTACACCAATTAGTGAGGAAGTTAATGATGATGATCATAGAACTTCAGATCAAGTTGTTACTGGACCTCATAGGTCAACCAGAGTAAGATCGGCACCAGAGTGGTACGGTAATCCTGTTCTGGAGGTTATGTTACTAGACCATGACGAACCTACAAACTATGAAGAAGCAATGGTGAGCCCAGATTCCGCAAAACGGCTGGAGGCCATGAAATCTGAGATGGGATCCATGTATGAGAACAAAGTGTGGACTTTGGTTGACTTGCCCGATGATCGGCAAGCCATTAAGAATAAATGGATCTTTAAGAAGAAGACTGACGCTGACGGTAATGTTACTGTCTATAAAGCTCGACTTGTTGCGAAAGGTTTTCGACAAGTTCAAGGGATTGACTATGATGAGAATTCCTCACCGTAGCGATGCTTAAGTCTGTCTGAATCATGTTAGCAATTGCCGCATTTTATGATTATGAAATTTGGCAAATGGAGTCAAAACTGCATTCATGAATGGATTTCTGGAAGAAGAGTTGTATATGATGCAACCAGAAGGTTTTGTCGATCCAAAGGGAACTAACAAAGTGTGCAAGCTCCAGCGATCCATTTATGGACTGGCGCAAGCCTCTCGGAGTTGGAATAAACGCTTTGATAGTGTGATCAAAGCATTTGGTTTTGTACATACTTTTGGAGAAGCCTGTAGTTATAAGAAAGTGAGTGGGAGCTCTGTAGCATTTCTAATATTATATGTGGATGACATATTGTTGATTGGAAATGATATAGAATTTCTGGATAGCATAAAGGGATACTTGAATAAGAGTTTTTCAATGAAAGACCTCGGTGAAGCTGCTTATATATTGGGCATCAAGATCTATAGAGATAGATCAAGACACTTAATTGGACTTTCACAAAGCACATACCTTGACAAAGTTTTGAAGAGGTTCAAAATGGATCAAGCAAAGAAAGGGTTCTTGCCTGTGTTACAAGGTGTGAAGTTGAGTAAGACTCAATGCCCGACCACTGCAGAAGATAGAGAGAAGATGAAAGATGTTCCCTATGCTTTAGCCATAGGCTCTATCATGTATGTAATGTTGTGTACCAGACCTGATGTGTGCCTTGCTATAAGTCTAGCAGGGAGGTACCAAAGTAATCTAGGAGTGGATCACTGGACAGCGGTCAAGAACATCCTGAAATACCTGAAAAGGACTAAGGATATGTTTCTCGTTTATGGAGGTGACAAAGAGCTAGTCGTAAATGGTTACGTCGATGCAAGCTTTGACACTGATCCGGACGATTCTAAATCGCAAACCGGATACGTGTTTACATTGAATGGTGGAGCTGTTAGTTGGTGCAGTTCTACACAAAGTGTCGTGGTGGGATCTACGTGTGAAGCGGAGTACATAGCTGCTTCGGAAGCAGCAAATGAAGGAGTCTAGATGAAGGAGTTCATATCCGATCTAGGTGTCATACCTAGTGCATCGGGTCCAATGAAAATCTTTTGTGACAATACTGGTGCAATTGCCTTGGCAAAGGAATCTAGATTTCACAAGAGACCAAGCACATCAAGAGATGCTTCAATTCCATCCGGGATCTAGTCCAGGTGGGAGACATAGAAATTTGCAAGATACATACGAACCTGAATGTTGCAGACCCGTTGACTAAGACTCTTCCACGAGCAAAACATGATCAGCACCAAGGCTCCATGGGTGTTAGAATCATTACTGTGTAATCTAGATTATTGACTCTAGTGCAAGTGGGAGACTGAAGGAAATATGCCCTAGAGGCAATAACAAAGTTATTATTTATTTCCTTATATCATGATAAATGTTTATTATTCATGCTAGAATTGTATTAACCAGAAACATTATACTTGTGTGAATACATAGACAAACAGAGTGTCACTAGTATGCCTCTACTTGACTAGCTCATTGATCAAAGATGGTTATGTTTCCTAGCCATTGAGATGAGTTGTCATTTGATTAACGGGATCACATCATTAGGAGAATGATGTGATTGACTTGACCCATTCTGTTAGCTTAGCACTCGATCATTTAGTATGTTGCTATTGCTTTCTTCATGACTTATACATGTTCCTATGACTATGAGATTATGCAACTCCCGTTTACCGAAGGAACACTTTGTGTGCTACCAAACGTCACAACGTAACTAGGTGATTATAAAGGTGCTCGACAGGTGTCTCCGAAGGTACTTGTTGGGTTGGCGTATTTCGAGATTAGGATTTGTCACTCCGATTGTCGGAGAGGTATCTCTGGGCCCTCTCGGTAATGCACATCACTTAAGCCTTGCAAGCATTGCAACTAATGAGTTAGTTGCGGGATGATGTATTATAGAACGAGTAAAGAGACTTGCTGGTAACGAGATTGAACTAGGTATTGAGATACCGATGATCGAGTCTCGGGCAAGTAACATACCGATGACAAAGGGAACAACGTATGTTGTTATGCGGTCTGACCGATAAAGATCTTCATAGAATATGTGGGAGCCAATATGAGCATCCAGGTTCCGCTATTGGTTATTGACCGGAGACGTGTCTCGGTCATGTCTACATAGTTCTCGAACCCGTAGGGTCCACACGCTTAAAGTTTTCGATGACGGTTATATTATGAGTTTATGTGTTTTGATGTACCAAAGGTTGTTCGGAGTTTCGGATGTGATCGCGGACATGACGAGGAGGCTTGAAATGGTTGAGACATGAAGATTGATATATTGGAAGCCTATATTTGGATATCGGAAGTGTTTCAGATGAAATCAGGATTTTTACCAGAGTACCGAGGGGTTACCGGAACCCCCCGGGGGCTTAATGGGCCATAGTGGGCCTTTGTGGAGAAGAGGAGAGGCGGCCAGGACAGGGCCGCACGCCCCTCCCCCCTAGTCCGAATAGGACAAGGAGAGGGGGGCGGCGCCCCCCTTTCCTTCCTCTCTCCCCCTCCACTCCTAATCCAACAAGGAAAAGGGAAGGAGTCCTACTCCTGGTGGTACTATTGCTATAGCTTTCTTCATGTCAAATACATATTCCTCCGACTATGAGATTATGCAACTCCCGGATACCGGAGGAATACATTGTGTGCTATCAAATGTCACAACATAACTGGGTGATCATAAAGATGCTCTACAGGTATCTCCGAAGGTGTTTGTTGAGTTGGCATAGATCGAGATTAGGATTTGTCACTCCGAGTATCGGAGAGGTATCTCTGGGCCCTCTCAGTAATACACATCATAAGCTTGCAAGCAAATGACTAAGGAGTTAGTTATGAGATGGTGTATTACGGAACAAGTAAAGAGACTTGCCGGTAATGAGATTGAACTAGGTATGAAGATACCGACGATTGAATCTCGGGCAAGTAACATATCGATGGACAAAGGGAATTACGTATGTTGTCATAACGGTTCGACCGATAAAGATCTTCGTAGAATATGTAGGAGCCAATATGGGCATCCAGGTTCCTCTATTGGTTATTGACCGGAGAGGTGTCTCGGTCATGTCTACATAGTTCTCGAGAGGGTCCGCACACTTAACGTTCGTTGACGATATAGTGTTATATGAGTTATATGATTTGGTGATTGAATGTTGTTCGGAGTCCCAGATGAGATCACGGACATGACGAGAAGTCTCGAAATGGTCGAGAGGTAAAGTTTGATATATAAGACAATGGTATTCGGACACCGGAAGAGTTTCGAGATGCACCAGGTAGTCATCGGGTCACCGGAAGGGGTGCCCCTGGTAGGTGTATGGGCTTAATGGGCCAAGGAGGGGACATACCAGCCCACAAGGGGCTGATGCGCCCCTCTCCCTAGCCGGCCAGCCCTAGGGAAGGTAAGGAGGGAGGGCTAGCCCCTCCTGCCTTTCCCTTCTCATGGGAGAAAGGAAGGGGGTGTAACATCCCAAAATTCTAAATTTTGGAATGTTATAATAAACAGATAGATTGGATTGATTGTTTGATTGATTGACTGAAAGTGAGTGAATTCAAAATATTTTGAAAGTTAAATGAGAGGGAATAAAAGGACTTTCCCAAACTTTCATTTTGCTTGTATGATCTCCATGAATTCAAATTCTTTTCATCACAAAACCCTGGAGAGAAGATGACATGACTTCTTCCATTTATTTAAATGAAAAGGGGTGTTGAAAATATTTGAATATCATTTGAAAATATTTCCAATTCAGAAACTTCAAGCAACTCAATGATTTTCATGAGAGAAGATAAAATGACTTCTTCAAAACATATGAAATATGAGTTGGAAGTTTAAAAGGATCTAATTTAAAGTCCTTTTGGAAATTATTTTCAATTCAGAGTATTTGGGTTTTATTCAAATTAATTTTCTCCAAAAATAAAATATATGGAAAATAAGGTAACATGATTCCCTACAGTAGAAAATTGGAGAGAAATAAATTTGAAATCATTTTGGTGTTTATAAAATGATTTTTATGAGGTTTTATTGCAGCAGTAGCACTCTTTGCTTTATTTGAATTTTTCTATATTTTATTTGATGCTAGAAAACTGTTCATGTTGTAGAAAATCTTTTTCTGAAAATTTTGATATATAATATGCCTATATAAAAATTTTATTTTATTTTTTCTTTATTCAATTTTCCTTCTATTTCTATTTAAAAATAAATAACAAAACTATACATGTGGCCCATCACTAACTGCCGCCCAGGTGCACATCATAGTACCAGCGGGCGCCTCATCTTTTTTTCTTTTCCTATATGGGCCAGGCCCAGCCAGCCTTTTTATTTCATTGTTTTCTTATGCCGAATTTTGTTTAAAACAAAAACTGCAGCTGCGCGGCCGGCCGAACCGCCTTACGCGTTTAGGCCCGTGCGACGCGCCTTCTCTGTTTCCTTTTCCATCTATAAATATAGAACCATAAAGCCTCCAGAAATCATCCGATTCTGGTTAAATCAATATTTTGATTTGACTAGATTCTTTAAAAAAAAATATTTTTCTCCTCTCCGATGCGACTTTTGGGAATTGTCTCTTCTCTCCGAAGTCATCTCTTCTCTGTCTTATAAAGTTATCTTCTTTCTTTTTTTCTTTTTATACTTTCGTAGTTTATTATTACTAGACTAATACGATAGAATAATTAGACTATCAATTATTCTATGTATTTATACATTAGACCTTAGTCGTAACTATTTTTCTTTCGTAAAACAGCTTGGCCCTGAATTTTCAAATAGCCATAATTTTTCACTTGTTTATCCAAATTAGATGAAACCAGCGCCTATAGCTTCGTCTTATTTTCACCTATCCAGTAAACCTGTCACATCAACCTTTTGAAATTTTCAAATTTCGAAATTTGTTCAGATTTATATTCAAACTTCTTTTGTTCATAACATGAGTTCCGTAACTCCATTTGAGTTGATTCTTTTTGCAAAGCGAAGCTCTTGACCTAAACTTTTTGATAAGGCCAAATCTATCTAATTTTGGTACTGTTAGAAACTATTTTATATTGCAAGAGTTATTTGCTTGTTTTCGAAGTTTTCCGTTATCTTTTCTTTGATTCTTTTGCTGGATTGCTTATGTGTGGTTACTATTGCTTGCTCATGATAGATTAACCGGAGTGTGACGAGTAGAACTATCAGGAGTTATGAGTGCGAATCATCTTCATCATCAGTACAGGCAAGTTCACAATTTGATCATATCCCTTTCATACCCAGTTTTATGCATTAGTTTCATCCTCAAACATTGCATGAGTAGGATTGACAACATGTGGGTATTGGAAAGTACTTGATGAGGTAGGAACCTATTGCCTGCATTCAAACCTTGGGAGTTACTTTTACGTTGCTTACTGCTATGCTATGCTCGTAGACGTGGATTGGTTTGTGAGATTCATGAAAGATGTGAGAGTTATTTATAACTAAGGGTTAACTTAAGGTGGCTACTTTAATACACATCTGGGTGGAATAGTAGGGGCACCCTGGAGCACCCAGTGTTTGCCCAGGCACCTGGAGAACCTAGTGCTTGCCCAAGGGGATCCCGGAGGACCCGTGTGATCACCCTATGAAATTCCACCCAGGCTCAAAGGGATCATAAGATTATTCATGCTAGAAACTTCCGTGTGCAGCCACAAGCTATTATGGGCTCTAGCATAGTTGAGTAAGTTGCATGAGCTCTTGAAGAAGTGGATCAGCAGGTAGAGGGATGTAGGTTGGTATAGTCTACCCGGAGTAAAGAGTTAATGTTTCTGAAAGACTGTGTCTCAGTCATCCGTTTCTCAAACACCATGTAGTGCGAGAAATCCAACAGAGGCGATCGAGTCTTGTGTGGAAAAGTGCGCAAACCTCTGCAGAGTGTACAATCTAATCATGGTTAGTCGTGTCCCCGGTTATGGACATCTTGAGTATCTGGTTCTTGGATTATCATATTGATCTCATCACGTTACTTAAATAATTTGTTGGGTTATTGATGTTAATTTGGGATTGAGTTGGAGAAACCTTCTCAATATTTTCAACCAACTTTGTAGTTAAATAAAAATGTATTCCTTTGCAGTAGGGAAAAATTGGCTTTTCGCAAAAACATATTAACCATAGAGCTTTTCCACCAGCCATATATGCATGTATTGATAGCTATTATTCATCATTATCCTATGGTGTGAATTTGCCAGTGCATTCAATGTACTGACCCTTTGTGGCTGCAACGTCTCATGTTGCAGGATTTTCTTACGACGAGTAAGTGATACGCTAGGGTTATGATTTCTACACTCAACTTTGCCGTTGGTGTTGATGGGAATCCACAACCTTGTTACTTCCGCTATTTGGATTGAGGTAATAGTATTTTACGTTATTTATACATGTGATTTACCTCTGTTATAAATCCTCGAGTACTGTGTGTGTCAGCATACCGATCCAGGGATGACACTTAAGCACAGACACTTGACCGTCTAAGGTCGGGTTGCTACAAGATGGTATCCGAGCACATGTTGACTGTAGGACGTGACCCTAGAAACTGACAAGCCCATAGGAAAGATTTTCTCTATAACTTTGTTTTTCAAAAAGATCTTTTACCTCTCTTCTCTTCTGAGCTTATTCAACTATTCCCTTTTAGTGAGACTATACCCCTTTCCCCTTTTGACCACTTGAAGATTCGACTGATGATACCACTCCAAGAAGTACAAGATATCAGACAACTAAGACCATTCGGAATGAAGAAGATTTTACCGTGCATTAAAAGAATGGAAGCTGCAACGGTTGAAGACTCCGAAGACTACGTGAGTTTGAAGGCTCTGAAGACTTTTCGGATGGTATGACCTATGAAAGGCTACCTTAATGGAACTTGGCAGACTAAGGAAGCTGTCAATACCCGAGATCAAGGTGTATTGGAGAAAGGCCGGAACATGGAGAGTTAAAAACTCAAAGATTTGTCAAGAAACCCCTAAGGCAGGAGATATCAACTATGGAATGATAGCTCATGGCAATGACAAGGGAAGAAACATGGCTATCCATGATGTTATCGCCCGCTTATGCTATTTGTCACCGTGCTGAGTTAAGCATGCATATGCATGGAAGTATTGGATGGTAGAAGGCGGACGGAGCACCTATCAGCAAGAGGTGAAGTTTTAACCTTAGCTGAGGTAACACCGGGATCTGGAGTATTACATCAAGAAGTTTAAGATGGACCTGCAGGAAGCTATATTCGACAAAGAAGCATTTCGTGAAGAACTCAGGACCCAGAAGCTGAAAGTAGCCAAGCTAAAGGAGAAAAACCTTGATACATCAAAGATTCGTCAGGAACTAAAGGACGGTAGGATCATGGTTCATGTCGAGGTTGTTGAAAACCAGAAGTTTGGAATGCAACTCTAGAAATATTAAAGGACGTCACGATAGAGTTTGCGACAACAAAGATGATCAGGCAAAAGAGCTTGAGAAGGACAAGCATGATCGGAAGTAACCACCGGAGACATGAACAAGACTTGAAGAGTTTGGTGACGTTGCAGATTTGTTGACCTTTAGAAGACCAAACCCCTATTATATACCTGCGTTAGATGCGACAATTGTGAGCTGTCATTTGTTTGATGTTTTTCTGACAGCCACAAATAAAATCTGTCTTTTCAAAATTTTGTTTGTATTGTGTGTATCCCTCTCTATCTCTCTTATCCCACCCCAAAAGCCATGGAACCAATAGAGGATGAATGGAGATGAAACCATATTTTTTTGGACCAATAAGTCAATTGGAGACAGACCGATGGATCCAGAACATGGAAGATCATATGGAGTATAACACGATAGCCGGAAAGGATATGGCCCAGCATGCTCTTCAGTGTTTTGTAAGAATTGCTGCTACTTGGTGGAGGATGTGCCAAACCATTAATGGATGGCAAAGAGTAACCACTTGGGAAGAATTTAAGTTGACTCTGCAAAGATCTCGTTTTGTGTCCTGGAAGTTGAGGCCTTATGGAAAGGATATGAGGAAACCTTGTGCATACAAGCTTTGTGGAGAAATAGGACACAACCATAAAGAAAACAAGGACGAATACCCTCATAAGCGGGGGATTACCGAGGAGTTAGCCGAGGATCTCAGGGAACTTCGGTTGGAGATTGTTCCCAAAGGTTTTGTTGCAGCAATGGAAGTTCAGTCTACATTGTTGGGAAAGATTCGTGAAGCTCAGAAGGATGACGAAGAGATTGCTGAGGTAGAAGAGAGGATAAGCAAAGGAAAGGCCAAAGGTTTTTGTAAGGATGAGCACGACACCTTATGGTTCAAGGACCGTGTATATGTGCCCAATAATGCAAAGATTAGGAAGTAAATACTTCAGGAGGCTCATGACTCACCATACTTGATTCGCCCCAGAAACACCAAGATGTATTTGGATTTGAAGGAGCGTTTCTGGTGGACTGGTATGAAGAAGGATATTGCGGAGTATGTAGTCATAGGTGATGTATGCCAGAGAGAGTAAAAGCAAAGCATCAGAAGCTAGCAGGATTACTACAGCCTATGCCGATACCCGAATGGAAGTGGGATAAGCTTGGTATGGATTTCATTACCGGATTTCCCAGAACCCGAACGGGATATGATTCTATCTGGGTAGTAGTTGATTCTCTTGACCAAAGTGGCTCACTTTATCCCAGTGAAAACCACCTATGCAAGTGCGAAGTTGGCCAAGATATATTTGACCAGGATCATATGTCTGCATGGAGTTCCGAGGACCATCGTATCAGATAGAGGAACATAGTTTACCTCAAAGCTTTGGAATCAGCTGCACCAGACTTTGGGTACTAGCCTAGAGTTCAGTACAGCCTTTCATCCGCAGACAAATGGATAGACCGAGGGAGTCAATCAGATTGTGGAGGACATGTTGAGAGCGTGTGCGCTAGATTATGGATCTAGTAGGGATGATAATCTACCTTACGCGGAGTTCTCATACAACAACAGTTACCAAGCCAGTTTGAAGATGGCCCCTTTTTGAAGCTTTGTATGGGAGAAGGAGCCAGACACCGTTGATGTGGGATGAAGTTGGAGACCGTTAGTTGTTTGGACCAAATGTGATCAAGGAGTCAGAAGAGAATGTTAAGTTCATTCGAGATAGACTGAAGGTAGCTCAGTCCTGGCAGAAGAGTTGTGCAGACTCAAAAATGCAAGGAGGTAGTCTATGAAATTGGAGATAGAGCATGTCTTCGTGTGTCCCCTCTGCGAGGAGTTAAACGATTTGGAGTTAAGGGAAAGTTAGCCCCGAGATTTGTAGGACCATACCGAGTTTTGGAGCGTATGGGAGAAGTGGCCAACAAGTTGGAGTCACCCGAAGGACTGTTAGGAGTTCATGATGTGTTTCACGTTTCCTAGTTGAAGAAGTGCCATGCAGAGATGCCCAATATTCCCCTGTAAGGACACTTGACCCTGGAAAGGATAATGATGTTCCACGAAGTGGAGTATGGACTTCATAAGTATAAGGTTTTATCTCGGTATGTGGGATATCCCACGAGGATGAAGAGATGAATTACTATTGGATATAAAGGAGGTATGATGTTGGAAATATGGATCAATGGAAATTCCATGATGAGTCTGAGTAATCATATCCTAGTTTGGTGCCAATAGAAGGAAGGGAGACAATACAATTTGATGGATTTTAAGTATGCTTGGAAGCTGGAAGTTGGATGTTGGAATAACGATCAGCTGCCCCGAGGATGAGTTCAAGGTTTACAAGTGATGAGATGGGCCATAACCCACAGGCCCCAGGACCTGCCAAGAAGCAAGCACACTCTTGCTGAAGGAAAAACCCTGGAAGAAGTTACAATTTTGGCAAGAGACAATTTTATAGGAGTTTACGCAAAACCTGAGAGTTGTGAAGGAACGATAGATGTTTGTTTGGCTTGCAGAATCTATGGATTTATCCGAACTTGGTTCGTCGACAAGAGAAATTCTGCAATGCTTGTGAGGATGACCGAGTGTTAGCTTGCGAGATTTGCTAAACCGTATACAGGGTAATGATTTGGGTGCGGGATGGATTGATCACCATACCGACTTACTCTTATTATTCGCCTTGCTATATGAGACGGTAAATCTGAGTGACTTGCCTATAGCAGAGAGACGACGAGCAAAACCTTGTTCGAACCTTAGAATGGTATAAGTATTTTTTCCCTTGTACACGGCAGCTGTTGCCAATCGTAGGATATACGGTGAGGTTCAGCGAGACCCATTATCCTGCAGGAGAAACCATAAATTGTTGACCACCATGAGATGTCGATAGTTCTTTAGTATGGGCGTCAGACTCGTCAGCTCAGAAGACCCAGTCTCGGAATAACCTTACCAAGAAGAAAGGATACAGAAGAATTGAGGAAAAGGTTATGCCGCTACCGGAAGGGCCAGAGAAGGAATTTTCCCGAGAATCTGAGAAGACCGACCCCGTCAACAAAAAGGATGGAGTATATAAGTTTTGATAGAACCGTAACCATATTTCTAAGGGTGGTAGCACCCCAGACCCCCCTGTGATGATCGATGGATTTTGAGAAGACCCCAAACCTAACCCATTTCTTGCTAGCCTCTCTGAATCTCGAGGACGAGATTCATTTTAAGGGTGGTAGGTTTGTAACATCCCAAAATTCTAAATTTTGGAATGTTATAATAAACAGATAGATTGGATTGATTGTTTGATTGATTGACTGAAGGTGAGTGAATTCGAAATCTTTTGAAAGTTAAATGAGAGGGAATAAAAAGACTTTCCCAAACTTTCATTTTGCTTTTATGATCTCCATGAATTCAAATTCTTTTCATCACAAAACCCTGGAGAGAAGATGACATGACTTCTTCCACTTATTTAAATGAAAAGGGGTGTTGAAAATATTTGAATATCATTTGAAAATATTTCCAATTCAGAAACTTCAAGCAACTCAATGATTTTCATAAGAGAAGATAAAATGACTTCTTCAAAACATATGAAATATGAGTTGGAAGTTTAAAAGGATCTAATTTAAAGTCCTTTTGGAAATTATTTTCAATTTGGAGTATTTGGGTTTTATTCAAATTAATTTTCTCCAAAAATAAAATATATGGAAAATAGGGTAACATGATTCCCTACAGTAGAAAATTGGAGAGAAATACATTTGAAATCATTTTGGTATTTTTAAAATAATTTTTATGAGGTTTTATTGCAGCAGTAGCACTCTTTGCTTTATTTGAATTTTTGTATATTTTATTTGACGCTAGAAAACTGTTTATGTTGTAGAAAATCTTTTTCTGATAATTTTGATATATAATATGCCTATATAAAAATTTTATTTTATTTTTTCTTTATTCGGTTTTCCTTCTATTTCTATTTAAAAACAAATAAAAAAATTGTACATGTGGCCCATCACTAACTGCCGCCCAGGTGCACATCATAGTACCAGCGGGCGCCCCATCTTTTTTTCTATATGGGCCAGGCCCAGCCAGCCTTTTCATTTCATTCTTTTTCTTAGGCCAAATTTTGTTTAAAAAAAACTGCAGCTGCGCGGTCGGCCGAACCGCCTTACGCGTTTAGGCCCATGCGACGCGTCTTCTCTGTTTCATTTTCCTGTCGTCTACATACGTATATGTTTAGTCCCACATTATTTAGCCTTTGACCCCTAAATCTCTTTTCTAAATAAACCCATAGAGTCTCCAAAAAATCATCCGACTCGGGTTAAATCAATATTTTGGTTTGAAAAATATTTTTCTCCTCAACGCGACTTTTAGGAATTGTCTCCTTCCTCCGAAGTCATCTCTTCTCTGTCTTATAAAGGTATTTTTCTTTGTTTTAGACCTTAGTCGTAACTATTTTTCTTCTGTAAAACAGCTTGGCCCTAATTTTTTAAATAGCTATAACTTTTCACTTGTTTATCCAAATTAGATGAAACCAACGCCTATAGCTTCATCTTATTTTCACCTATCCAGTGAACCTGTCACATCAATTTTTTGAAATTTTCAAATTTCGAAATTTTTCAAATTTATATTCAAACTTCTTTTGTTCATAACTTGAGTTCCGTAACTCCGTTTGAGTTGATTCTTTTTACAAAGCGAAGCTCTTGACCTAAACTTTCCCATAAGGCCAAATCCATCTAATTTTGGTACTATTAGAAACTGTTTTATGTTGAAAGATTTATTTGCTTGCTTTCAAAGTTTTCCATGATCTTTTCTTTGATTCTTTTGCTTGATTGCTTATGTATGGTTACTATTGCTTGCTCACGATAGATTAACCGGAGTGTGATGAGTAGAACTATCAGGAGTTATGAGTGCGAATCATCTTCATCATCAGTACAGGCAAGTTCACACTTTGATCATATCCCTTTCATACCCAGTTTTATGCATTAGTTTCACCCTCAAACATTGCATGAGTAGGATTGACAACATGTGGGTATTGGGAAGTACTTGATGAGGTAGGAATCTATTGTCTGCATTCAAACCTTGGGAGTTACTTTTACGTTGCTTACTGCTATGCTATGCTCGTAGACGTGGATTGGTTTGTGAGATTCATGAAAGATGTGAGAGTTATTTATAACTAAGGGTTAACTTAAGGTGGCTACTTTAATACACATCTGGGTGGAATGATAGGGGCACCCTGGAGCACCCAGTGGTTTGCCCGGGCACCTGGAGAACCCAGTGCTTGCCCAAGGGGATCCCGGAGGACCCGTGTGATCACCCTATGAAATGCCACCCAGACTCAAAGGGATCATAAGATTATTCATGCTAGAAACTTCCGTGTGCAACCACAAGCTATTATGGGCTCTAGCATAGTTGAGTAAGTTGCATGAGCTCTTGAAGAGGTGGATCAGCAGGTAGAGGGATGTAGGTTGGTATGGTCTACCCGGAGTAAAGAGTTAATGTTTCTGAAAGACGGTGTCTCGGTCATCCGTTTCTCAAACACCATGTAGTGCGAGAAATCCAACGGAGGCGATCGAGTCTTGTGGGGAAAAGTGTGCAAACCGCTGCAGAGTGTACAATCTAATCATGGTTAGTCGTGTCCCCGGTTATGGACATCTTGAGTATCTGGTTCTTGGATTATCATATTGATCTCATCACGTTACTTAAATAATTTGTTGGGTTATTGATGTTAATTTTGGGATTGAGTTGGAGAAACCTTCTCAATATTTTCAACCAACTTTGTAGTTAAATAAAATATATTCCTTTGTAGTAGGGAAAAATTGGCTTTTCACAAAAACATATTAACCATAGAGCTTTTCCACCAGCCATATATGCATGTAGTGATAACTATTATTCATCATTATCCTATGGTGTGAATTTGCCAGTACATTCAATATACTGACCCTTTGTGGCTGCAACGTCTTATGTTGCAGGATTTTCTTACGACGAGTAAGTGATACGTTAGGGTTACGATTTCTACACTCAACTTTGCCGTTGGTGTTGATGGGAATCCACAACCTTATTACTTCCGCTATCTGGATTGAGGTAATAGTATTTTACGTTATTTATACATGTGATTTACCTCTGTTATAAATCCTCAAGTATTGTGTGTGTCAGCATACCGATCCAGGGATGACACTTAAGCACAGAGACTTGACCGTTTAAAGTCGGGTCACTACAGGGGGCGCCTCCCTCCCCTGCCTTTTCCCCGCACCGAAACATGGCATGGGGGCGCCACTTGGGAGGAGACCCCAAGTAGGATTCGGCCTACTTTGGGCGCCCTCCTGGCTGCTCCCTCCTCCCCCACCTATATATATGTGGGAGGGGGGGCGCCTAGCACACCAGAACATTGTCTTAGTCGTGTGTGGCGCCCCCTCCACCATTTACACCCCCGGTCATATTTTCATAGTGCTTAAGCGAAGCCCTGCGGGGATAGCTTCACCATCACCGTCATCACGCCGTCATGCTGCTGGAACTCATCTATTACCTCGCCGTCTTGCTGGGTCAAGAAGGCGGAGGACGTCACTGAGCTGAACGTGTGCTGAACGCGGAGGTGTCGTACATTCGGTACTTAATCGGTTGAAGCGCGAAGAAGTTCGACTACATCAACCGTGTTGTTAGACGCTTCCGCTTACAGTCTACGAGGGTACGTAGACACACTCTCCCCTCTCGTTGCTATGCATCTCCATGGATAGATCTTGCGTGTGCATAGAGTTTTTTTGTTTTTCATGCAACGTTTTCCAATAAATGGTACTAAAGTATGGGAGGAGCTATGGTCTTGCAAACTGCCGGCAAAAATAAAAAAATTGGGTGGAAGTGCTTACATGGGATCCTGCCTTGCTATGGGGTTCTAGCAAAAAAACATGTCACGAAAGTTAGCTCCTGTCCTATATGTTTGGGGTCTTGTGAAGATATAAAACATACACTGTTTCGTTGCCTACATGCTCGAGAAATTTGGAAAAGAATGGGATTATTGGAAAATTGTTAAAGAAGCTAGCGAGGTTGATCGTGCTGGGAGTGTAGTCCTTGACTATTTGCTTATAAGCAATTTCATCAAACCAGTGGACAGATCATTAAGTGATATTAGGGAAGTAATATTAACCAGGCTTGGTAAATTTGGTGGATTAGAAGGCAGAAGGTGCATAAGGAAAAGGTGCAAGACGCATCTCAATGCAACAATGTCTATCCAAGTCTTGGTGGCAAATTTTATAAGGGCGACATCAAAGGTTGTTAAGGGGAGAATGAGTAAATGGTGCAAAGCTCCGGAGGGATATGTGGCTATCAATGTAGACGCAGGGTTTGATATGAACCTAGGAACTGGGTCAGTAGGAGCTGTTATTCGAGATGATAATGGCCAATTTATAGCTGCCAGCAACCAGAAACTAACTACGGTAATTGATGCGGCGACTGTGGAAGCTACTACTGTTCTTCATGGCCTTTATCTGGCTAATCAAGTTGGGGTACACAAGTTGGTGATCCAGTCGGACAATATTGAAGTCATAAATACGTTGATCAACAAAGGATTTTCTGGAACGACAGCTGCTCCCAGATAGGAAGATATCCTTGTTCAGTCAATTTCTTTTACTAAAGTTAGCTTGTTCACTGTTCAAGGGAGGCCAATTTAGTCACTCATTCTCTAGCTAAAGAATGTGACGATCAACCAAATATGTGGATTGAGGAACCTCCTAGCTTTATTTTGTCTTTATTAATCGATGAATATCTGTGATTTGAGCAATAAAGTGAGCTATGAAGGCAGTCCGTCAAAAAAGAAAAGAAAAACTGGTCGAGATGATGATTAACTGGCTGATATTTGGACAATGGTTGCAAGGCAATCTGATGTGAACCGGATGCAGATTTTGGAAGTTTTTAGTGCTACAACTTTAAGGACTTATAGGAAAGCCTGAGTCATGGATTTTGGTTGGCAGTGTTTCGATCATCTGTTGTAAAAACAATTCTATATATATATATATATATATATATATAGGAAAATGGGTTAGTACTCCTAGGAGTATGTACTCCCACCTCCATGCACCATCCCATCTTATCCAGACTATTTCATGCTTTTAATAATTAAATTGAATTATGTATGGATAATCACGTGGTAGTTCAAAATCGCTTAAACAGAATCCTTGTTTTTAGGGATAAACAAAACGACACCCCCACTTGCGTGAAAAACCCCATCGTCATTTGTTACATCCCAAACGTCGTACGGCTCTCGTCAAGCTCCGCCGCCGCCAGCGTCAACGACTGCGAATGATGGTGACAATCGTCATCCCCGTATATACCCAGCAGGTCTCCGGCATCTAGATCAAGCATTCTCCTTCGGCGCTACTCCACCTGGTAGAATTGGCCAGATCTCAAACCGGGTACGCTGCACTTACGTCCAAGTATCATCATTGTTTTTCCCGTACAGGTAATTAGTGGACGGGAGGTAATTGGAGGAAGGGTATGCAACTATCAAGTTGTGTTCAGGTATATGTACAAGATGATGTAGGTGCGTCAAGCTTTCTTACTGTATTTTTTCTCCAGTTGCTTGTTGTAGGTCACAATAATGAAGTCAGCGGGGCTTCTCAACGAGGAAGAGGAGATGAGGCCAGCCGGCGGCTCAACAAGACGGCTCGACCATGCATGCAGATGTGATGCGTCGCGATGGCTCGACGATGTAGACTAATGCATCCGGCGACGGGTTGACAACGTTTTTCGTGACAACAGACAACTCCATCGTAGTTAGCGTTCTGGTCGCTCACAGTCAAGTTACTTCATCCATGGTGTGGCCATAGATCCAATTGGACATGGATGTGGCATAGTCGAGCTTTCTTTGCACTAGTCTTCTGCGGACCCAACATGCGCGAACGTGTTGTCAGGATGCGGAATACGTAAATCAATCTGCATCCAACTATCCAACATGTATATACTTTCTTATGGATAGCACGTACTTCTTTTTGGGTAGCTTATATACTCCTTTGATCTGTACAAGATATACTTCATGCCAAAAATTTCAAGTATAAAGTCCATAAGGAAACAAGTACGTACATACTCTTAATGTACGTCAATGATGCCTCTTTCACATAATAAATAATGTTCGCTGCAAAAAAAACATACTAAATAATGATGCCTCATTTTTGGATGCTTGGCACATACCACTTAAATAAAAAAGTATATGCGAAGAAAATGCAGTATATACTACCTATGAAAAATCAGTACATACATACCCATTCATTAAAGATGTACATACTAATTTGGATGTTTAATATATACCACCAAAAAATCTGTATATACTACTTTAAAAAATAGGTGGTATTATATACCTCACATACAACATTTTAAAATATAGTACATACCCCTTTAAAGAGAAGTATATCTCATTTGAGAAAAGAACCATATACTCCTTCCCAACAATCAGTTATCATCTTTGCAAAGGAAAAAAAATCAGATATCAATATATACTGATCAATATTGCATGTTTTATACGAAGGATACTCCACCATAAACATACGGTAGTATATACTATGAGAATAGTAGTATATACTCCATTCAAAAAACAGATATGTATATACTCCTTTGAAACAATCAGTAAGTATGTAGACGTTTTTACATAACCCCATGTCCAGATGCCAATAAATAATTAATTCAAACTTGAATTGCATGGTTCAGTCTAATCTCTTGTTAGCTACGCATGCATGGGGGAGTTCTAGCGGGCTGGTTGTTAGATATGTTGGGCCATCATTTAAGGAATTGGGTATAATAAAAAAACTAATGATGGGAGTACATACCCCTGGGAGTATAAAAGAGGAGTGCCGTTCCTCACAATACATGTAGGAGTATCACCCAATGAACCATCGCCGCCACCGTAGACTGCCACGGGCGTAGAGAAAGAAAGACATGTCGTGTGTGCTCTGTGGAAAGAGGTGAATAAACAAACCCCAAAAAAGAGGATCACTAACGACCTAAGATTGGATGGACTATTCCCACGGATTATCCTTTCACATAAATCGCAAACGAGTTTAACCGTTTCAACCCTATAGCACTGCGCGCGGACGAATGAATCACAGTCATGCACGTAGCCTCCTAGAAGTACTAACCCATTTTTCTATACATACATACATACATACATACATACATATAGATATATATGTATGTATGTATGTATGTATAGGGTCACGCTGTTTGTCATCCAGGATGAGGAATTATTATCCTCACCCCATCTCATCCCCACGCACAGAACACCTGTGGTAAGATTATTATATGGGGAGGAGGAAACCATTCCTCCACCGTATAAAAGGGAGCAAGGTAATCTTACAGCATGCATGCTGTGAGAAACTAGTATTGCGTCGCTGTAAGAAACAAAGCCTGTGAAGTAAATTTACCTCACGCATGCTAAAAGTTATGGCGCTTCCTAAGCCCGTGCACCAGAACCACTATCGTAAAAAACAATAGGCTCACAAAGTAAATTTACCTCACACATCAAACTACATCTATGTGCACGAGCTGCATCACATGCCACTCAGTTTCTTTGAAAAGATCTTTTCTGCTCCGAGAGAAACAACGAAATAGTGATGCATACAATTTTCCTCTCTTTTTCGCTCTACATTTTTATCAAGACAAATCCATGAGGCACCATAGATTTGATGTAGTGGAAATCAGTCGCAATTATTTTGGAAGTACCATTTTTGGAAATGCTTCCTTGATTATAGATAATACTTTTATTTGAAGGGTGACTTTCCGGCGGTAAGAATGTCTCCAAAACTTACATTCCTAAGAAAGCCTTATTGTTATCGTATAAACACACTATCACATTTTAGTTTGGGGAGTAGTGTTATCTTGAAGGGCCTCATGATGAAATTTATTTAAATAGGAAAAACTTTAGGTATCAGCTCTAAGAAAACAGAGCTAAAATTTACAGGGTCAGGAGACAAGGAAAACCCTGTAAACTCTAGCTCAGGATTTTCCTTGTCTCCTGACCTTGTAATTATGCACAAGCTACAGGTCAACTAATCGATATACGCATCTACATCCAGACCATGGTTATAAGAGGTGTGATTGTATGATATACGCATCAGTCCATTAGCAGTCAGGAGCAAGCTGAGTTTATAAGAGGTGTGACTCATAACTATGCACAAGCTACAGGGCAACTAATTAATCCTCAAAAGTGTTCTATACAATTTGGAGATGCCTGTCCAGTGGAAAACCAAGCTCAAGTGCGCCAGATCCTTGAGGTACAACAACAAGATTTTGAGGGGAAAATACCTTGGACTCCCAACCCCTGATGGGAGGATGCACCGTGGCAAATTTCAGAAACTACAGGAGAGTCTGACACAACGTATACTGGAGTGGGGAGATAGTTTATCGCAAGCCGGGAAAGAAACCATGATCAAGGCAGTGGCACAAGCAATACCTATATACATAATGGGTGTATTTAAATTACCGGCTTCGGTTTGCGAGGATCTTTCTCGGCTAGTCAGAAATTTTTGATGGGGAGCCAAGGATGGTAAAAGGAAAACACACTGGAGATCATGGGAGAAAATCACAGAACCTAAGGGTAGAAGAGGCCTTGGTTTTCGTGATTTTTGTATGTTTAACCAAGCACTATTGGCGAGGCAAGCATGTAGACTTTTAACTCGCCCGGAATCGCTATGCGCTAGAGTTCTCAAGGCGAAATACTACCATAATGGCTCTATTGAGGACACGGTTTTTGCAGTGAATGTGTCGCCCACGTGACAAGCTATTACATATGGCGTGGAACTCCTGAAGAAGGGCATCATATGGCGTGTGGGCAATGGTGAGCACATCCGAATATGGAGGGATCCATGGATCCCTCGCCCTTATTCCTACCGCCCCATCACGGCACGAGGAACATGCCGCCTACGGCGTGTGGCGGAGCTACTAGATGATCAGGGGCGGTGGGACATGACACTACTTCGGCAACACTTTGCGGACATGGATGTCCAAGCCATCCTCCAGATCAAGGCGTCACCGCACCGGCTAATTGATGACGTTCTAGCTTGGGCTCCGGACCCCAAGGGCAACTTCAGCGTCCGAAGCGCCTACCGGCTTGCCCATGAGGACAAGTACCGCACATCCTTGTGCGCCACGAGCAGGGCACCGGACGGCACACGTGCTGTCTGGGACACATTGTGGGGGTGCCCTGCGCCCCCAAAGGTACGAGTCTTCGCATGGCGGGTCGCCACCAACTCTCTTGCTACCTGCACAAATCTGAAACATCGTGGACCATTTGGAATAAAAGAAATGCATGGGTGTTCCGCCACAAGAGTGCGTCACCGACCATCCTACTCACCGCCATCGTCGAGGAGGCCAAGCTTTGGATGGCCGCGGGAGCAAAGAAATTAGAGAATATTTTTCAGGGAGAGTAATTGTCATTGCCGAAATTGTGTGGATATGTTGTAAACCTCTAAACTCTATTCTCTTCTTATTTAATAGATCAGGCAAATCGTATGCCTTCGTTTTGAAAAAAAAATTGTGGTGTCTGACACATGTGTCATCTGTGGCTTGAAACGAGAGGATACCTTCCATGCTATATGTGCAGATGCCCGCTTGCTCAACGCCTTTGGCGATCCATGGAGGAACATTGGAGCATGCCGAGGCTTGAGGAAATCCAGAACACGGGGTCAGAATGGCTGCTCCAGCTTTTGCACCAGTGTTCACCGGACCAACAACTACAAGTCTTAATGACGTTCTGGCGTTCCTGGCATGTGCGCAATGAACTGACCCACAACAAGCCGGCTCCAAGAATAGAGGCATCTACATGATTTTTGTGCAGCTACATTGATACTTTACTACTCCCTCTGTCCATAATATAAGAGCGTTTTTTACACTAATCTAGTGTCAAAACGCTCTTATATTATGGGACGGAGGGAGTATGCATCAAGCAACACCCTCCTGCGGATATGGGCATGTCAGGACCCATATGCAACGTAGCTACACCTGAAGGCGAAGTTCAGCTAATTTGAATGGCCTCCACAAGCGCGCAAAGACAGCTGAGCCGTCCATCACAGATCCAACGTTCCCCCTTCACGTGTACTGTTTCGCGAGTTATGATGTAGCTGACACCGTGGATCGCGCATCGGACGGCTCCCCGACTCGGACGCGTCGTTGTTCACTTTCCGGCAAAAGGCTCGCAGCCTCAACTGCTTTGTATCCATTTTTCCTTTCTTTTCTGGGTTTGTAAGGCTATAAAGCCAGCGTTCTGGAGACGCGAGAACCATCTCTGAGTTTTCTAGGGTTTCCCCCTTTGCGCCGCCAGTGTTCCTGGCTGGCTAGGTTCCCCTGTAATGAGCTTGAACTCTCCAATCCTTCCTCTGAAAGTGAATGCAAATTGCTAAGTTCAGATAGTATTCTCTGAATCCTGTTCTTCAGACTACTTGGGTCTGACAAGTGGTAATCAGAGCAAGGTTTTCTTCCTTGGCGGCGCGAGATCTGGTGTCGAAGTAGAGTTGGAGGAGCCGTAAAATCCTCCACTTCTCACCGGGGTCGTTAGGCGGCGGTGGTTCTCCGGCGGCGACTGGCGGCGGTGCGAAAATCGGTACAGGTTTGGGTGCGGGAAGAGGTTGCAGAAACACACCGTCTCTGTAGTAAAATCCCTCCCTCCCTCCCAGATCCGGTGTACTTCCGGTGGCGCGGCGTTGGCGGCGGTGCAGGCGGCGGCAGGATCGAAGGACAAGGCCGGGTTGCAGCTCAGGCTGTGGTAAAATTCATTCCTCGCTGGCTGATCAACTCAGAGAGAGGTTCTTCTCTCCCTACTAAGTATAAAAACCCTCCCTGTATCCCTTCCCCTCCAGTATGACGGGCCCGACGAGTTCTTCTTCCACGGAAAATCTGGAGCTGCAATCTTTACAATTGGATGTCAAACAATTGCAGCAGAACAGAGAAACAGACAGACGTGACTTTGAAGACTTCAGAGAGCATGTTGACACTAACTTTTAGTCCCTGGAGAAAACATTGGGAGAATTACAGGACTCGCTATCCAATTTCATTGCCGGGTTCCCAAAACCTAGGGAAAGTCCTCCAAGCCCCCAAGATGTTGCACAAGGCAATGGCCAGCAGCAAACACCTCAGGGCCCTAACAATGCACCTCCTATGGTCATACAAACCCCTCCAACTATGGGATCTACAACTTTAGTAGACAAGCACACATGAAAAGAGCTCAACTTGGATGGCAGCAACAAAATCCCTTACAGACATCCACATTTTGCTACTCCCAAAAATCCTGCTCATGATGCAAGAGCACCTACTGCAGTAAACCAGGGCCCAACTGCTCAACAGCCAATACAGCTGGACTTGGAGCTAGCTGAACAACTTCCTCAACAGGAAGCCAGGGGAGGAAATGTGCAAAGAGAGCAGTTACAGGATAACAGAAGAACTATGGCACTTGTCAAGCCAGCCAAGTACAACATTCCTGAATTTGATGGAAGTGGCACTGACTCTTGGATTAAGACTATTGAACTTTATTTTGAGGCTGCTAGAACACCCCTGGAGCAGAAAATAGAAATTGCAGTCACATACTTGAAAGGACCTGCAATTGAATGGTGGAGAGGTACTGCAATAGTGGCTAACACCTTGCCCTGGTATAGGTTTTGTAGACTCCTGGGTGACAGATTTGCTGAGACTTCTGTCTGTGATAATGTGAGATCATTCCATGCACTCACTCAAACAGGGTCAGTAAATGAATATATACTCAAGTTTGAACAAGCTATGAATTTAATGCAAAGAGATAATCCTGCTCTCCCACAAGATTACTACAAAACCAGTTTTATTTCTGGCTTACATGACAACATTCAGCATTATGTCCAATGGCATGAACCTCAAGATCTACAGAAGGCTATCTGGTTAGCTCGAAGAATGGAACAAGCACAGCCACCTAAGAAGCAATGGCCCCAAACAGTGCAGTCTCCTGTTAGAAGACAGGTCCAGTTTGACCCTGGCAAACCAGCTCCTAACAATACTGCTAATATAATCCAACAAGCAAGATTAAAGGGCATCTGCTACAAGTGCAAGGAACCTTGGTTCCCAGGGCACAAGAAGGTTTGCAAGTTGGCAAACCAAGCTCAAATTCAAGCTCTACAAGAGCAATGCCCTGATGATGCAGAGCTGGTTTACTACACTGCCAGTTCTGAAGAAATGGAGGAAACTGACACTGAAGAAACAGACAACAGTACTGGTCAGACACTGAAAATTTCAATGCATGCTCTGATGGGCCTGAGTGCCACCAAATACTCATTTACTGTTACTCTCATGTTTGGTGATACTCCAGCAACATCACTTATTGACAGTGGTAGTACAGCTACTTTTGTTTCCCCAAGTATTGCAAACAAAATTCAGTTCAAACTTTCCCCTACAAGAAAAAGAAAGGTTGTAGTGGCAAATGGTGGAGTGCTCTGGACTGAATTCATGGCAAAACAGTGCAATTACACTATCCAAGGGACACAGTTCACTTCTGATTTCAGAGTCTTGCAGCTCCAAAGCTATGATGTAATACTAGGAGCTGATTGGATGAAAGCACATAACCCTGTGGAACTGGACTTTGAGGAAATGCAGGTAAAAATAACCATGCAAGGAGGCAAAAAGGTCATTTTCCAGGATGAGAGCTTGCCCAACATGGTTGTACCTGAGATGGACAGTGAGAAAGAATTGGAACAGGATCCAGTATGTGGAGCTGTCCTCCTTCTGAACTTTGTTACTGTGGCCCCTCCTCCTTCTACTCCCCCTACTACTCCTACTCCTCCTACTTCTCCTACTCCTCCACAACCAGTGCATCCTCAAGTGAAACTGCTCTTAAGTAAGTATAACAACATCTTCTCAAAACCCATTGGCCTTCCTCCTGTCAGAGCAATAGATCATGCAATCCCTCTTGTGCCTGAAGATAAAGTAGTAAACCAGAGGCCATACAGGTTACCCCACCACCAAAAAGATGCAATGGAACAAATCATACAGTAGATCATTAAGGACAAGGTCATTAAGGACAGTGTTAGTCCTTATTCCTCTCCAGCTCTCCTAGTGAAAAATAAGGATCATACATGGAGACTTGTCAATGATTTCAGAAAACTCAATGAACAAACAGTCAAGAACAAATATCCAGTGCCAGTAATTGAAGATCTACTGGATGAATTACATGGAGCCACTATTTTCACTAAACTGGACTTAAGAAGTGGGTACCATCAGATCAGGATGGTGCAACATGATATAGAAAAGACAGCTTTCAGCACTCATTGTGGGCACTATGAGTACTTAGTTATGTCTTTTGGGCTTACTAATGCCCCTGCTACATTCCAGAAGTTGATGAATACAATTTTCAAGAAGTATCTGATAAATTTTGTCTTGATCTTCTTTGATGACATCCTGGTTTTTAGTAAAAATCTGCAGGAACACATAGAACATTTAAAGGAAGTTTTTGAGACACTTCAACAACACCAGCTGTATGCAAAGCTCAGCAAATGCACTTTTGCTCAGCCACAAGTGGAATACCTTGGTCACATCATCAAAGGAGATGGAGTTGCTACAGATCCTGTAAAGATTGAGGCAGTACTTAAGTGGCCAACACCTGAGAATGTCACTCAGCTGAGAAGCTTCCTAGGATTAACTGGTTATTACAGAAGGTTCATCCAAAATTATGGATTTATATGCAAACCTCTGTTCAACTCACTCAAAAAGGACAGTTTCACATGGGGCACTGAACAACAACAGGCTTTCAACACTTTGAAGCACAGAATGACAGAAGCCCCTGTCTTGGCCCTTCCTGATTTTTCCAAACCATTTGTTCTAGAAACTGATGCCTGCAACTATGGCATTGGAGCAGTCCTCATGCAGGGAGGCAGGCCAATTTCCTTCTTCAGCAAAACTATTGGCCCTAGAGCTGCTGCTAGCTCAACTTATGATAAAGAGGCCTTGGCTATCATTGAAGCTCTAAAATATTGGAAGCACTACTTTGCAGCATTTTCTCTCATTATCAGAACTGATCAGCAAAGCCTCAAATATATTCAGGAACAAAAGTTGACTGAAGGAATTCAACATAAATTACTAGTGAAGTTATTGGGCTACAATTATAGAGTGGAATACAAACAAGGGCACAAAAACAGAGTAGCTGATGCTCTCTCTAGAGTGCAGTACAAACTGCACAACCTCATTGCAAGCTCAGCTGTGCCTGCTTGGATTTCTGAAGTAGTTGCCAGTTACAACACTGACAGTAAATGCAAGACCATCATGGCCCAATTGGTCACCAATCCCTCGGCCTTGGATAATTACACCCTAAAGCAGGGCATTATCAGATATAAAAATAGATTTGTTGTGGGCAGCGACACTCAACTGAGGACCAAACTGGTGTCTGCCCTGCACAATTCAGAGCTGGGTGGTCACTCTGGCCACAGAGCAACATATCAAAGGGTCAAGCTCTTGTTCCACTGGCCTGGCATGAAACAATTCATTGTTGACTTCATCAAGCAGTGTCCAACTTGTCAGATCAACAAACCAGAACACTGCAAGTACCCTGGTCTCCTGCAACCCTTACATGTGCCTGATTTTGCTTGGTGCCACATGAGTATGGACTTTGTGGAGGGAATGCCAGTCTCTCAAAACAAGGATATGATCCTGGTGGTCGTTAACAGATTCACCAAGTACAATCACTTTATTGCCATGAAACACCCCATCACAGTGCAGACTGTAGCCAATGGTTTTGTGGAAAACATATTTAAATTACATGGCCTACCTTCTGTTATTGTCACTGACAGGGACAAAATCTTCACAAGTCAGCTATGGCAGAGTTTGTTCAAACGAATGGGCATTAAGTTACACATGAGCACATCTTACCATCCTTAGACTGATGGGCAAACTGAAAGGGTGAATCAGTGTCTAGAGAACTACCTGAGATGTATGGCCTTTCTGCAACCAAAGAAATGGTTTCAATGGCTTCCCTTAACTGAGTGGTGGTACAATACATCCTATCACACCTCACTCAAGATCACCCCTTTTCAGGCACTATACAACAGAAAACCCAATATGATAGCTGAAGCAGCTCTTTACCCACCTGAGGACACTAGCAACCTTCCATCAGTCCTCACTGCTGAGCAAACTGCTGCTCACATCAAAGAAAATCTTCTCAGAGCTCTGAACAGAATGAAGCACTTTGCAGATAAGAAGAGATCCGAGAGAACATTACAAGTGGGTGATATGGTCTACTTGAAGCTCCAGCCCTACAGACACACTACACTGAGCATTCACAAGTGTTTCAAGCTGCACTCCAAGTACTACGGACCGTTTAAAGTTCTACATAAAGTTGGTAATGTTTCCTATAAACTTCTCCTGCCAAACGACTGCAAACTGCACAATACATTCCACATCAGCCAACTGAAGAAACACATTGGCCCAGCAGCAATACCTAACGCAAAACTCCCCTTGCTTAACCCGGATGGCACAATCCTACTCGAACCAGAACTACTGCTGGAGCGCCAACTGGTCCCTCGTAAACAAGGGGATATCGATATCCCTGTGGTCAGGTGGAAAATCAAGTGGAGCAACCTTCCAGTGGAAGAAGCAACTTGGGAGGATGCCACGTTTATCCAGCGAGTTTTTCCTCACTTCCAACCCTGAGGACAGGTTTGGTCTCATTGGGGGGGGAGTTGTCAGGACCCATCTGCAACGTAGCTACACCTGAAGGCGAAGTTCAGCTAATTTGAATGGCCTCCACAAGCGCGCGAAGACAGCTGAGCCGTCCATCACGGATCCAACGTTCCCCCTTCATGCGTACCGTTTCACGAGTTATGATGTAGCTGACACCGTGGACCGCGCATCGGACGGCTCCCCGACTCGGACGCGTCGCTGTTCACTTTCCGGCAAAAGGCTCGCAGCCTCAACTGCTCTGTATCCATTTTTCCTTTCTTTTCTGGGTTTGTAAGGCTATAAAGCCAGCATTCTGGAGACGCGAGAACCATCTCTGAGTTTTCTAGGGTTTCCCCCTTTGCGCCGCCAGTGTTCCTGGCTGGCTAGGTTCCCCTGTAATGAGCTTGAACTCTCCAACCCTTCCTCTGAAAGTGAATGCAAATTGCTAAGTTCAGGTAGTATTCACTGAATCCTGTTCATCAGACTACTTGGGTCTGACAGGGCAAAGGTAAAATGGTCATCTCCTATCAAAACTCACGATCTATAGATCAACCTACCAACCAGAGGGAGTTCTGCCAGCCTGTACATTGGTGTAAACCACCAGTGGGATGGATTAAGCTAAATGTGGATGGGACAAACTAGCTACACCGAAATGCAAGGGTGGAATGGGCTTCCGTGATCTCCGTTTGTTCAATCTAGCTCTTTTGGGGAAGCACGGATGGCGATTTATGACTAATCCCAACTCTCTATGTGCCCGGGTTTTGAAGGGCCGTTACTTCCCAGATTGTGAGTTTCAGCTCGCCACAGTATCGAAAGCTGCATCTGCTACTTGGCGAGCCATTGTTGCCGGTCGAGAGGCGCTCGATGCTGGCCTTATCAAACGCGTGGGTACCGGTTCAACCATATCCATATGGGAGGATCGATGGATCCCGTCGACAGTATCTATGACTCCCATGCTGCGACCTCAAAATGCATCTGTTGAGTTGGTTAGTGAGCTGATCGACACTGACAACTGGACATGGAAGACGGAGTTAGTACATGATCTGTTTATCGGCCCCGATGCACAAGCCATTCTGAATATACCTTTGCGCCAGGGGGGTGGTGATGACTTTATGGCATGGGCACATGAAAAATCTGGCATCTACACAGTCAAATCAGCGTACCGGTCTCTAGTGAACAAAAAAGAGCGCTCTGCTCTCGAAGAAGGGACAGGTATCGGGTCTTCAACCGACCACACAGAGCTGTGGCGTGCCTTATGGAAACTCAATGTGATCCCTAAAGTTCGGGTCTTCTACTGGCGAGTCTTGAGAGGAATTATTTCGGTGGAATCTACCTTAAAGCATCGTCATATTCAGGAGATCGGGAGATGCAAAATCTACATGGCCATGGATGAGGATTTAGCACACGCACTCATTCATTGTTCGCATGCAAAGCAATTCTGGGTGCAAGCTCAACAACTACTTGATCTCTCTCTACCGAAGCTACACCCAACCACTTGGTCTCGTGACATTTTATGTGACCAGCTTTTCTCAGAGAAGAAGCGAGCGATCATAGTCACAGTGATGTGGGCGATCTGGCACTCTTGGAATCGTCTCACACATGATCAGGAGAAACTTGACCCGTCTACTTCTGTGAGACGCATTAGAGAAGATCTAGCGATCTTGGACATACCTCGGTCAGACCTAAAAATCCTGCTAGGTTATGGGTGGCGTCCCCCTGATGGAACGATCATCAAAATAAACACCGATGCAGCAATTCATCTGGATGGCGGCAATAGTGGAGCAGGGGGGGTGGCGCGATCAGCCGGTCGCCTCTTGGGAGCATGGAGCAAACCTCTTGTGGGTGTCACGGACCCTCTTATTGCTGAAGCAATGGCTGTACGGGAAGGCGTGCGCTTTGCGAATCTCAGAGGATTTCAGGAGGTAATCATCGAAACAGATTGCCTGGAGGTTGTGGAACTCTGAAAGAATCGTCACAATTCCTTCGCGGTTATGGCACCGTTGTTTTATGAGATAGGAGAGCTAGCTACTACTTTTTCTTTATTTGATATTATTCATGTAATCCGGTCAGCAAACTATCCAGCTCATCTCTGTGCCAAGCGTGCTTGCACACTGAGTATGACTGAAAGTTGGCTGGAAGAGACCCCTAGCTTCCTGGTGAGCAGCCTGTTGGCTGACGATCCAGCAAATGCTTTTGTTTGAATAAAGCTCTCACTATTGCCCGCAAAAAAGATTGTAATGCTCCAACTTAATCTATGAAAAATTTTCATTCACAAAAAAAAGAATTTACAGGGTCAGCTCTCAAGAAAACAGAACTGGAATATATACATGGACTAAGATAACACGCTGATAACACAGCCCACCAGGGAGAACTCTATACACTCCCAACAGGGAGAAAACAAGAGGAACATGATTCAGAAAGAAGACAAGCAGTCTGCACCTCTCCAAGATTGAAACTCATCAATGATACCCTCAAACACCGTGTCAGCATAATTCTGCAATGTCAAAGATCCTGATATTTCGTTCTTTCTAAAAAAAATATTAACATCAGCCTACAGTTATCAGGAAACTTATATAGTGAACTACCTACAGTGTAAATAAAACTATTAGTAGAAAGCAAGGGTGCAACTATTCTGCCATCTATGCACACTCCAAAGTACACGCGAATGCAGCTACTTTTATTTCTTTTTCTAAATAGGCGATTAGGTGCGCAGAAGGATGCATCGCACAACATTTATCAAAAATATGTTTTTTTGCAGAGCCCTTGCAGAAACCCAAATTATGAATGCTTTGAACGAAAATAATAGCAGGTGCTTCCACAGAATAGCAAAATAGTGCCCCACACTGAAATAGGGTATAAACTATTTGTTCGCTGGCATGTACCACTTGCTATACTAGTTTAGATGGTAGAAAATGAGCAGATAGTTCGTCTCTTTCTAAATAATTTTATTTCCAGACCAACACTTCAATTTGTTGCAGACGAACAATTTGATCTAAAAACACAAAGCATTCTAGGAGCATACTATATAGGGTGTGATGTATCCAGGGAAGGTGGCAACAACTGGAAATAAATTGGACCATGTGGTAAGATAGAATCTTAGTGAATCATTACTGTCGTAATAAAGGCGCTACATAATTCTCATATATAGGTCAGAATGTTACTGAAAAGATAGTAGAGTACTTACAACTACAAGGCACGTAGATTTAAAGAAAATATAAGAGATTTGACTGAACCAAGGACAAATCTTCTCCCATGGGATGGATTTGATAAATTACTGAAATTGGAATTATATTAGAGGGTTCAATCAAATACTAGAAGAACTGATGATAGAGAGATTAATCCCATAAAGCCTAAATGCACACAGGAAGAAGTATGCTTTCTCAAAATTATCTACATCCAGACCATGGTTATCAAAACATTGCAGCTTGTAGTCCAGACTGCAATATAGCAAATTCAATCTGCATACCCTCCTAGAACTAATTATAACTTGCCAGAATAGAGTTTAGGTCTGTAGGATCAGCAATCAAGGTTCTGAAGATGTTCGACGTCTGGTCAAAGCCTGACTGGTTGACTCTATGCCTTTTAGAGCTGTTGAACAGTTGGAACCAAAATACAATTTCTTTTCCTCGCTAATTTTGGTCTACACAAGAGAACAATCAAACCAATCTACTGTATTTTTTTTCTATTTTTCTTTATCAGGCCTTTGTTGGCATGTCTACATGAACCAACAAGAAGCACATCTCAAACTGGGCTTCTAGTGCTTGATTGCTAAATAAACGTTAAGCACGATTCAGGAACAAAATCACCTTTTTCATTGCTCTAAACCTCAATTTTAGAGCATGTAATAGTTGCCTGCCCAGTCCGCCACACTGTTATTGGCGAGCCACCTCCTCTTTGTCTGCCCGTTATTGGTTGATTTCGGGGCCACGCTGTGGTTCCAGCCACCTTCAGTAGTGGCCTCTGTCCGCAATCTGCTAGATGTCGCTCACCCGCGGTCGACGTTCTTCATGCTCTTTTGCTGGTGCATTTGGAAACATCGCAACGACATCGTGTTCCTAAGAAAATGGAGTCTTAATGGGGTTACAGAGTCTTAAATGCAAGAATGAAAACATAGGTAAGCTTACACAGTAAAGTCTAAATAACATCTTTCGACAAAAGAGGCTCAAGCCTTGCGTCATAAGAAGCAAAGATAGTTCACTGGGTACCGGTTCTTAAAGGAACTCCTGAAGATAACATACCAAGTGCAACCGAAGCTGCAAAAATCCCCACATAGCAAAACACAGCTAATAACCTAGGAAAGACACCCAACACATGCACCAAGTAACAACGATCAAATAGAAAAATAGTTACAGGAACCTAAGAAACAAAAGGAAACATCGCATCAGAACTCCTAGCTATTGCAATGATCTCAAGAGGAACATTGAACAGCATGTTTTTTCAATGGACTAGAAAGCAACAGAATTATGTGAAGTTATCTCCAGAACAGAGTCACTTCTCAAAATAACAAGTTATAATGATTGAGAGAAAACACTGCTGAACTACAATTACAGATAAAAAAAAAGAGGAAAGTTCATCAAAGCACAGGACTCAGGAGCTCTACGTAAACCTATTCTGGCAGACTGCTCTGCCTCTCTTTTTTTAGCGAACCAGAGAATAATCCTCAGGCCAAACTAGCGATTTGGGAAGAGAAAGCAATTTAGGAAGAGCATGGCAAAGTGAAACGTAGGTGTAAGTAGATTTGAAATTTGGAACAGATAGTCAGATCGGGGGTTGCTCACCTCAACCCGTGCACTCACACCCAACCAAAATTCAATCCAAACGGCAGGCAACATCTTCAGGTAGCAGCACAAGCACGCATGCCTCCCGGAGAAATCCTGCTCTATACAAGCGACCACGGCGGCGCCCTTTCCGTCGTAATCCTCCCTCGAGGCGTGGTTTGGGAGATGCATCTCCTCTTCGGGGGGGTTCCGGGCGAAAGCTCCGACGACGATTTAGACCTTCCTGAAGGCGTCACTTGGGAACCCCTGCCATTGTCATTGCCAAGCCTCGTGCTAGGTTGCTGGCGACTTTGGGTCTGCCAATGACTCCGTGACATCCCCCCTCCAACCCATCACCCGCTGCCTCCCATCCGACCCCCGCCCTTCGGTGGTGCGTCGTCCTGTTATTGTGCCTGCTCATGACCCTCCCGTGGCTGCCGTTGTGTTGCTTCCTCGTCGAGCCCTTCGCCACCATCCTTCCGCCTTTGCTCATCATTTTGTGTGTCATCCATGTTGTTGTGTTCTTCTTCATGTGTTTTCTCTTCGGCTGTCCTTCGCGTGGTATCCGTCCTGTTGCTGTCCTGCTCAAGACCCTCCCATGGTTGCCGTTGTGCTGCGGCGAGCTTCGGGCTCTTGGTGTTGTCTCGGTTCACTTTTGCTCAATGACGACGCAATGATGCCTCCCCAACCTGCTAATCGTCTCGACCGCCCGTGGCGGATCTCCCAGTCAAGGTTCGTGTTAAGGTTTGGCACTCGTTGATTATGGATGATCCTCTGTTGTGCCGTGGGGCTCCGTACGCACGCCGGTGTGGTGCGTTAGGTTGTTTACTGAGTCTTGGTATTGTGATCCCTTGACAGCACCCCACATCTACTTGTGTCTCTCGTGGTGTTGGGTCTTTCTGCCTGCTAGCTAGGTCGTGCCTTCTCTTGGGCGTCAATTTTTTTTCTCTTCTTCTGTAACCTTGTTACATGTACGGTTTTCAGCCCGGTTTCCCTCATAAACGGGGTCAACTTGTTTAGGTTTTCGATCCGGTTTTCCTTATAAACTGGATCAGCCAAAGCTTAAGGGGAGACTCTTGGCTTTGGCAGCTTTTTGAGCAATATATTCAGGTGGGAATCCTCTCCCCCCTGGTGACTGTTCAAAAAAAAGAAAGCACGGACACACACTTGAGCGCCGCCACAATCACTCGCCACAGCTCCGCCGCGACGACCCCGCATGACGCCGCCCAAGACCTAGGCAGACGCCGCACACCATGCCGCCCCAACTGCCCAGCGACCACCTGATGAGGAACACTAGATGAGAAGAAAGAAAAACACATGCCGGATCTGTTTGGCTACTTCTAGATACTTCCACTCTAGTGTAGTATTTCTTTTCTATCCTACCTACTGTTTTCTAGAGTCTTCTAGTTGTGAGTAGCTATGAGTAGAATGGTGAACCTTAAATAATGTTTCTAGAGTATTCCAGCTATAAGTAGAAGTATGTGAAGGCTTCCCAAAGCTCTATAAATAGAGATCCTCAGCTCTACTTTGTACCCAGACTATGTACCCACTACCTATAATAGAACTTGTTGTTCTTATCTAAGATCTTGGAGTAGATCTTGTGCTCTAGGAGTTCTGGATTGAACTCTTGCTGCCATATCAGCCTACATTCGCCTCTAGAGTGATATCTAGCATAGCACGTTGAAGTTGTTCCTTCAACACTTGTGCTGTACACATTGTAGCAGCAAAATGGAGTTGCTCCTCCACAACCTTTGTGCTGCTTCAGGTGGCATCAAAGCCTCGTTGACCCATACTAGTTTTTGCTGTCCTCTTCGAGAGCAAGCTGCAGCAAGCAATGGAGCAATTGGAGAAGAGGATGGATGCTGCAGAACAACAAATCAAAGAGCTGCGTGAAGATCTTAACCGGAGATTTGGTCAGCTGGTTGAGATGATAAGAAAGGGTGTCCCCCCTGCTACCAATGAAGGAGATTCATCTAAAGAAGAAGAAGATGTTCATCAAAGAAGCAGGAGAGGTAATCTTGGAGCAAGACCGCCACAACAACGTGCTGTTCAACATGCTTCAAGAAGGCCAATTTATGTTGAAACTTCTGAAGGTGAAGAATATGATGAAGCCCTTGAAGAAGCTGATCTCTATGCATATCGGAGAGTACCCAACCCTACTACATATGCAAGGAATACATACAAGGTGAAAGCTGAGATCCCAACTTTTAATGGAAATGTTGACATTGAAGGGTGCCTAGATTGGTTATATGAAGTGGAGACTTTCTTTGAGGTCATGGAGGTTCCAGAAGATCGTAGAGTTCCTTTGGTCGCATACAAGCTGAAAGGAGGAGCCGGTGCATGGCGGCATCGCGTTCAAGAAGAGCGCAGGCTGAGAGGAGAACCTCGTGTGAGAACTTGGCGGCAAATGAAAAGTCTCTTGGAAGGGAGATTTTTGCCCGCTGATTATGACCAGATCCTATTTATCCAATTTCAAAATTGTGCTCAAGGAAATAGGACTGTTTCAGATTATACGGAGGAGTTTCTAAGGCTACAAGTGAGGTGCAACCTTGCTGAAACTGAAGATCAACAAGTTGCAAGGTACATCAATGGTCTCAATGATGCTATTCAAGATCGATTGATGCTGCAACAAATCTGGTCCATTGATCAAGCACAAGCTCTAGCCTTAAAGGCTGAGAGGTTTGTGAGGACAAGAAAGACAACTAAGGCTCCATATCCTCCATATCCTCATACTGAAGGCTTGTCTAGGAGTCAGCCTAATAGAGTGGAAGAAAAGACCGCTCCACCAAAGGAAAAACGACACATCGAGAAGCAAACTAGAGGCAAGGGTAAGTCTAATGAAGGCCCAAAATGCTATAAATGTGGTGAAGAGGGACACATATCCAGCGGCTGCCCACTAAAAAAATTGTTAACACAACTATCCATGATGGTGAAGGCGATGAGGAAGAATACGAATCTGAAGACGTAGACGGACAAGAGGTTTGTCAAGAAGAAGGTGAAGAGGTGGTATGTGTGATTCAGCGTCTCCTATGTTCCACACCACAACCTGATGACACACAAAGGAAGAAAATATTTGAGAGCAAATGCACAGTGAATGGCAAGGTATGCAAGTTAGTGATTGATAGTTGCAGCTGCGAGAATCTTATCTCCCAGAAGTTGGTGAGCCATTTAAAGCTTGATACTCATGATCATCCAAACCCCTACACTATTGGGTGGATCAAGAAAGGAGTGAATATGAGGATCACCAAACAATGCAACCTGCCACTTTCCTTGGGCAAGCATTATCGCTCAAATGTGTTGTGTGACGTAGTTGATATGGACGCTAGCCATGTTCTTCTTGGGAGACCTTGGCAATTTGATGTGGATACTACACACAAGGGCAAGGAAAACTCCTACTGTTTCATTTGGAACAAGAGAAAGATCATCATCTTACCAAACAAAACCGAAGGTAATACCTCTAAGGAGGAGGGGAAAACTATGTTAACTATCTCCCATACCTCTCATGAGTTTATGGAAGACTTGGAGGAGGCAGATTTGTGTGCTGCACTTGTTGTAAAGGGAGAAGAGCACCTGACTGTTGAAATTCCAGCAAAGGTACATGGTTTATGGCAGAATGTCAGAACATACTTGGAGAGCCACAAGGCTTGCCACCGATGAGAGGAATTCAACATAGAATTGACTTAATTCCGGGAGCAAGTCTTCCTAATCTTCCACACTATCAAATGAGCCCAAAGGAGCATAATATATTGAAGGAGAAAGTGGAGGAATTGCTGCAAAAGGGGCACATTCGAGAAAGTATTAGCCCATGTGTTGTACCAGCCCTACTCGCGCCAAAGAAAGATGGATCTAACTGTTTTCTAGAGTCTTCTAGTTGTGAGTAGCTATGAGTAGAATGGTGAACCTTAAATAATGTTTCTAGAGTATTCAGCTATAAGTAGAAAGTATGTGAAGGCTTCCCAAAGCTCTATAAATAGAGGTCCTCACCTCTACTTTGTACCCAGACTATGTACCCACTATCTATAATAGAACTTGTTGTTCTTATCTAAGATCTTGGAGTAGATCTTGTGATCCAGGAGTTCTGGATTGAACTCTTGCTGCCATATCGGCCTACATTCGCCTCTAGAGCGATATCTAGCGCAGCACGTTGAAGTTGTTCCTTCAACACTTGTGCTATACACATTGTAGCAGCAAAGTGGAGTTGCTCCTCCACAACCTTTGTGCTGCTTCACCACCACAACATCGAGACCACGCCGCCGAGTAGCATGCCGCCATGGCAGCCAGCCAACCGATGACTTCACTCAGATCCAAATCGCTGAGCACCATGCTGCCGTCTCTTGCGTGCTGGTCGCCGCCGATACTCACAACCCGTTTGGAGGCGCAGCTCTCCTTTTTTTCAGAAAAAGGACGGGCAAGGGGGTATATTCGAGTCAATGCATAAACGTAAAATTACTTGCATCCCATTGCAATTTTACAACCTGGAACAGCTGGCCTTTTTTCCCAAACGTAAAACGATGGCCTGGTAGGACTAGGACGAAACATCGATCAACCAGGGTGAAGAATAAGTAATTCTTCACCCTGGGTCTTATATATAATGTATGCTAAGAATTCAGCTAATCGACTCCATTCCTGTATCTACAAGCTTACGTGTGTTTTTTGTGCCCATATCATAACATATCCAGATGTTATTGTTTTACATACAAAAAATGGAGTGAACAAACAGGCTAGCTGCCGCACGAACTTATGAGTTCAGACACTAGCAAATTCTATTCACTGATCATTTCAAATAGGTAATCGCTTATATCCGGCGCGCCGGCCGAACGTTCCGCCGGACGCCTCGCTCGCAAACATACTAAGTTCCGTCGTGCACGCGACCACGTAACTCTTGGCCCCACGCACGCTGCTTTCTCCTTTGTCTTATCTCCCCGCAACGCAGCACGCAGCCACTCGTTCTTGTCTGTCTCTCTCTGCTAGCTCCCAATCCCCTACCTCCAAACTCCCAGCCATGGCTGGTGAGCGACTCCCTGATAATCTGGAACCGGTGCACCTACACGGCTTGCTCGGCGCCCAACCTCGTCGCTCCGTCGTTGCCGGCGAGACCATCTCCCATCCCCGCGGATCCCAGCGATCTCTTCCGCCCAACTCCAGCTTCGAGTCCCGCCGACGCAGCTACAGGGACCGGCCTTCAGGGGCTACAACGGCGAGTGGTCGTGCTGCGCACAGACTTGCTACAATCGCCGTCGACGGCTGCTAAGACGAGCGGTGGTGGTGGTGCGCACCGGCCAAGGCATGACGATTTTTTTGCTGGAACCCGTGTCCTTGTGTGCTACAACCGGCCACAAAATTTGCTACAACCGTGCTCACCAGAACTACAACCGGCAACGTCGTCGTCGACATTCTTTTTTTTTTTGCTACAACCATGCTTGCATATGCTACACTACAACCGTGATCACCAGAGCTACAACCGGTGACGCTATCGTCGACTATTTTTCGCTACAACCATGCTCGCAGATGTTACAACCGTGCTCACCGGACTTGCAGCGGCGACGCCATCATCGACGATTTGCTACAACCGGGCGGTAGGGATGCTGGAACCATTGGATTTTTTGCAGCAAGGGTAGACAGAGGTAACGACTCACAATCCTCTGATTTTTGCTGGAACCGACTAGTAGTGGAGCTACAACCATGTGATGTAGATGCTGGAACTGTTATTGATGGAAGCTGGAACCGTAGTTTTGTTGTGCTCCAACTGACGAAGCGGCACTGAGACAACGACGGGTGCCACCGCGGTGGGCTGCAACCAGCACCATCAAAAGCTACATCCACTGTTTTGTTTTGCTACAAAGGTTTGCCGAAACTATAACGCAAGAGACGACGACGAGGGCCGGCGGACGGGCACCGGTGCGCCCGAGCGTTGACGGCGAGGGGCAGAGGAGCGTCGCAACCCGGTGCTGCAACCATTGGGGCCGCGGGCTACAACCCTTTGGCGGCCTGTGCTAGGAACAGCGTTGCCGGAGCAGCGACGCATCTATGGCCAGGAGCTGCAAGACAGGTAGCGATGGTGAGTGACCTGAACGTGGCGATGGGGAAGGCTACAAGCGCACCGTCAACAGCGAGAGGCGCGCTCCCATGGCTAGGACCATGGTCGCCGTCGGCGCTCCCCGTCGCTCCTTTCTAGCGTATCTGGGGAAGAAGACAGTCTAGCGTATTTGGGGAAGAAGACATACGCAGGATGAGAACGAAGCATAGGCTCGATCTGGACGGTGAGTGGGTAGTGCATCGAACGCTCAGGGTGCGACCGGCCCAAACTTTGGGCCGGCGCACCGGCGCCCATCATTGCCCTTTCAAATACACTGGTTCAACGGTTTGTATGTTCTGACTTTCTCAATTCCTTATGTCGTCGCCGGCTAGAAAGATTGGATCTGAAACAACGGCAACGAATTCTATTACAAAAAAAAAAAAGATTGGATCTGAACTACATGCAGACGTGCCACAGAAGAGCTGTTTCCTCCAAAGAGCCACGAGGAAGAGAAAACTAATCTTCAGAAGGAGAACATGTTCGAAGCAAACTGTGTCATAATAATCAAAGATGTTATTGTCTATTTTGCAATTATACAAGGGTCTCTATTCTCTAAGCATTGTTTTCTTTTGAACTAAGTACCTTGTGTTTTCATAGCCTTTTGAACTTATCTCCTTTCAGTCATAATAATATCCCTCTGCTTAGGTGTTAAGTTGCTGCATCTATTATTCATCTACTTCTTTATGAAGAAAACTATTGAAGGACATGCATGAAACTGCTTGTTAAATAAAACTTCTGGTCCACCAGCTCCTTTCTCGATCCACTATTTATTTTTTTAACAAAAGAAAAAACAAAAATGCACACACGGGCTCCCTCATGGGCGCTGCGTGCCACCGCGCCATTCCCTGCTAGTATCCAAATTAAACAGGGTAGCAGAAGGTCGTAGAGATAGGTACCAGATGGCAGCAGGATTCCCAGGCAAACTGATCATGCAGAGGTGGCAAGAGAAGCTTTGAACCACCAAAGGGCCAGGACACATACAATAGAGGCAGCTCGAGAGGAGAACATCAGTAGAATACTGAATAGGAGGCAGCTGCTCAGTGTTGCGCCCCAGGGGCCAGGGCGTGTAACTACTTTTAGACAACGCAAAACACGTAAGTCCATTAAATCCTCAGGGAAAAACCACCTCAAATAACCACCTAGAAAGATATTAAAATGAACAATACCAGTTATACCTCTCTGCTCTGGAACACTGCTGGGGTCAAACATCTGTCTCAGCACTCGTTGCTGAGCCTCCTGTCACCTAGCAGGATCACTCGCCGCAAACACTCGGTGACACTCTTCCCATTGTCTTCCTTCCTGAGACAAGATGATCTCTTGTCCTTCTGCGGGGAACAAAATAAGGCATCGGCAAATCAGCTTTGAACAAGCCCATTATCTGGAGACAGATGGTCCAATACAGCACAAACCTCAAATGCTGATCCAAAGGTAAAAAATCCACCGGAAGATATTCAAAAGTTTTGATATAATCTCGGAAATTTATAAGAAAATTCTGCACTTCAACAGTTACAATAGGAAGTTCATAACGAAATCCTATGGTTTAAACAGTTACAACAGGAATTTCATAAGGAAATTCCCTATTCAAAGAAGCTTATTCTGAAGACTAATTTTCAAAGTCCCTGCTTATTGCTCAAGCTAACTGCTTCTTCAGGAAGGGCCTTCGAGGACAGAACCAAGAGTATGGCCAGCAACCATTCTCCTGCTTGTGCACCTCAGGGTAAGGTATATCGTCCACATCCCCCGTCCCCAGATCAAACACGATTGCCCAATGCTTCCTGTACTTGGGGAGATTGTGCACCAGGTAGTAAATGCAATTCCCCCTGATCGCAGGGTACTCCTTGGCAGACAGTGCAACTGCGTCGCCACGGCCGAGGAAGAGCGTGTAGCCGCCGAGGTCAGTCACCCTCTCACCGACCTGGAAGGCGCATCCGAGCGTCCACGACGGCCTGTAGACTTCCATGAGGGACGGGTGGCGGCCGTGGAACAGCAGCACTAGCAGGAGCTCGCCACGGCAGGCCACGACGTGCACTGCACGCACGCGTTCCTTGACAGACATGCGGGTAACCAACGACTCTGACAACTGACTAGGGGACATGCCCAAGCACTCGAGGAGCACGGGAGGAGACGTTGTGCCGAGCTTGAGATCGTAGATGGACAGGTTAGACATGCGGTCTATGCAGTATATGTTCCCCGCATGGAATTCGACGCTGTGGAGTTTTGCACAAGGAACCTTGGCCGGGCCGCTCCAGGCGGCGTCCCCGGGCCGCCAGAAGAAGATGATATGCGCCCGGGGCCGTCTGAGCTGGGTCGCGACGGCCATCCAGTGCGACGACTCGAGCGGGTCGTCGGAAAGGAAGACCTGTATGACTGAAGACAGGCATGGAAGCGGGATCTCGGTGCCGGAGTGGGGCTCCCACAGCACGAGCCGCGTGGGGGATCGGACATCGTCCGCAAGGGCGAGCCAGCCGCGAGGCGTGCCGCAGCAGTACGGGAGGCCGGGTGGGGCCGCCTTGAAGTCGACGCCCGGGACGCCGCGAGGGAGCTGGAGGGAGTACTCGCCGACTGGGCTCAGTCCGTCGGGGGCCTGTCGGGCGGCGACGACCCACGGGCGGTAGGCGGCCGGAGGAGAAATTGAGGCTCGCCAGTGGGCGCATACCTGGTGGGCGTGGAGCTGGTCTGCGTCGGTGTTCAGGCGACCCGAGATCTCATTGAGAATATTGGCGGGGAGGGAGGACCAGCCGGCGGCCATCGCCGCTTCTCTTTTTCAGTTCGGCGTGCCTGATCTATTACCGGCGGGGTTTCCAGCTGTTTTGTGTAAAACCCCGTATTCCTTCGTACGTGTAGCATTATTGTTTATCGAGGCACAGTAATTGTTTGATACGGTTTCTAGTTAGTTTGATTCGGCTTCTGGTTGGGCAAAAGGTGGTGCGTCGATTATGAACTCGATTAAAAATCTACTCAGACTGGCAAACTTAACATTGATAATGTTTAGATTTGTTTACAACACATTTAGATGTGTCTTAGTTATTGTATAAAATCAAGAATAAAAGAGATGGTCTCACAGGCCTTTATGTTGTAAAGCTGGATACCCACAAGGCCTATAATAGAGTCGTATGAATTTTTCAAGAAATATGATATAATAACAAAACTGGGGTTCCATGATCATGAGTTAATCTGATTATGAATTGTGTGAGTTCAGTTAAATACACGATCAGATACAACTTCAAGAAACTGAGAGCTTTTTACCTACCAGTTTACGGCCTGATAACATAATTTCTTCGGAACAGAGCGCTTTTGTCCCTGGGCGGATGACTACGGATAATGTGTTAATTGTTTTTGAGTGCATTCACTTTATTCATCAGGAGAAAGGCCTTGATAAGAGCTTTTGTGCTTATAAGCTAGATTTGTCTAAGTGACGGTATCCTAAATAAGGGGTTACTAATCCAGTCGGCCCATTCTCCTCGGGTTGGGCCGATGGCCCTCATTCGTGGTCAAAATGGGCCGATGGGCCCTCATTCGAGCGGGTCGTCGGAAAGGAAGACCTGTATGACTGAAGACAGGCATGGAAGCGGGATCTCGGTGCCGGAGTGGGGCTCCCACAGCACGAGCCGCGTGGGGGATCGGACATCGTCCGCAAGGGCGAGCCAGCCGCGAGGCGTGCCGCAGCACTACAGGAGGCCGGGTGGGGCCGCCTTGAAGTCGACGCCCTGGACGCCGCGAGGGAGCAGGAAGGAGTACTCGCCGACTGGGCCCTGCCCGTCGGGCGCCTGTCGGGCGGCGACGACCCACGGGCGGTAGGCAGCCGGACGAGGAATGGTGGCTCGCCAGTCGGCGCATACCTGGTGGGCTTGGAGCTGGTCTGCGTCGGTGTTCAGGCGACCCGAGATCTCATTGAGAATATCGGCGGGGAGGGAGGACCAGCCGGCGGCCATCGCCGCTTCTCTTTTTCAGTTCGGCGTGCCTGATCTATTACCGACGAGGTTTCCAGCTGTTTTGTGTAAAACCCCGTATTCCTTTGTACGTGTAGCATTATTGTTTATCGAGGCACAGTAATCGTTTGATACGGTTTCTAGTTAGTTTGATTCGGCTTCTGGTTGGGCAAAAGGTGGTGCGTCGGATATGAACTCGATTAAAAATCTACTTAGACTGGCAAACTTAACATTGATAATGTTTAGATTTGTTTACAACACATTTAGATGTGTCTTAGTTATTGTATAAAATCAAGAATAAAAGAGATGGTCTCACAGGCCTTTATGTTGTAAAACTGGATACCCACAAGGCCTATAATAGAGTCGTATGAATTTTTCAAGAAATATGATATAATAACAAAATGGGGTTCCATGATCATGAGTTAATCTGATTATGAATTGTGTGAGTTCAGTTAAATACACAATCAGGTACAACTTCAAGAAACTGAGAGCTTTTTACCTACCAGTTTACGGCCTAATAACATAATTTCTTCGGAACAGAGCGCTTTTGTCCCTGGGCGGATGACTACGGATAATGTGTTAATTGTTTTTGAGTGCATTCACTTTATTCAGCAGGAGAAAGGCCTTGATAAGAGCTTTTGTGCTTATAAGCTAGATTTGTCTAAGTGACGGTATCCTAAATAAGGGGTTACTAATCCAGTCGGCCCATTCTCCTCGGGTTGGGCCGATGGGCCCTCATTCGTGGTCAAAATGGGCCGATGGGCCCTCATTCGAGCGGGTCGTCGGAAAGGAAGACCTGTATGACTGAAACTGAAGACAGGCATGGAAGCGGGATCTCGGTGCCGGAGTGGGGCTCCCACAGCACGAGCCGCGTGGGGGATCGGACATCGTCCGCAAGGGCGAGCCAGCCGCGAGGCGTGCCGCAGCACTACGGGAGGCCGGGTGGGGCCGCCTTGAAGTCGACGCCCTGGACGCCGCGAGGGAGCAGGAAGGAGTACTCGCCGACTGGGCCCTGCCCGTCGGGCGCCTGTCGGGCGGCGACGACCCACGGGCGGTAGGCAGCCGGACGAGGAATGGTGGCTCGCCAGTGGGCGCATACCTGGTGGGCTTGGAGCTGGTCGGCATCGGAGATCAGGCGACCCGAGATCTGATTGAGAAGATCCGCCGGGAGAGAGGACCAACCGCCGGCCATCGCAAGGAAAAAGGCGGCTCCTTTCCTCTTCTTCTTTTTCAATGGGGTGTGCTAGTACTTTTTTTGATAATTGCGAGCGGGTTTCCTGCAAGTTTTATAAGGCACAGGTCGGGACAGAAAACAACTCGTTTTGTTATGGCACAGGTCGGGAGTACTCCCTCCGTCCGAAAATACTTGTCATTGAAATGGATGTATTTAGATGTATTTTAGTTGTAGATACATCTATTTTCATTCATTTTGATGACAAGTATTTCCGGACAGAGGGAGTACGTATTAGGTACGGATGAAAGATAGGAGTATCTTGCTAAGCAATCATCTTTGGTTCCTCTCTTCTACTACTAGTACTCCCTCCATTCCAAAATATAATGTGCCCGCGCTTCCCGAAGTTAAACTTTGACCATAAATTTAACGAACGAGACCGACTGCGACGGAAGAAAAAAATTACATAATTAAAAACTTCTTTCGAATACGAATTCACTGATATAACTTTTGCGCCCGCCGCAATCGGTCTTGATAGTTAAACTCACGGTTAAAGTTGAAGCACGTGGATAAAGAAAGCACTACATTGTGAAATGGAGGAAGTATGTTCTATCTTCCCTCAAAAGAAAAAAGTACTTGTAAGTACGTACGTACTATTAACAGACAAAAAGAACTAACGCGGCTGATGCGTTCTTGTCGCCCGAAAGCCGGTGGTCTCGCGGATCAAAAAATACCGCGTCGGCCACATCACGCGCTCATGACGTGTCCCCATACACGTGCTCTGGCCTCCACGAGCGTCACTTATCCCAAATCGTTTTTCTTTCTTCCCGAAAACTGCATGCACACGTCTTCTCCTTCCCTCTTTTTCTCGCCTGATCCCCAATCAATCAGTTCTGCCCCACGCTCGCGCTCTGGTACCCCATGCAGCCGTGCTATGTCTCTCACGTGTCGAAGCACGACTTAGAGTCATAACCGCATTGAAAGCAATATCGCAAGTGAGGTAATCTTCACACAACCCATGTAATACATAAGGGAAAGAGATACATAGTTGGCTTACAATCGCCACTTCACACAATACATAAATAAAGCATTACATTATCCAGATACAATCAAGGTTCGTCTACGGAACCAAAATAAAAGAAGACTACCTCAAATGCTACACAGTTCCCCGATCGTTCCGACTGGGCTCCACTATTGATCAATTAGAACGAAACAACACAAAGGACAAGATGTTCATCGAGCTCCTCCTTGAGCTTGGTTGCGTCACCTGCTCGGTTCAACGGCACCTGCAAACTGGTTTTGGAAGTATCTGTGAGCCACGGGGACTCAGCAATCTCGCACCCTCGCGATCAAGACTATTTAAGCTTATAGGCAGGGTAAAAGATATGAGGTGGAGCTGCAGCAAGCAACTAGCATGTATGGTGGCTAACATATACGCAAAAGATAGCGAGAAGAAAAGGCAAAGCACGTTCGAGAAATCTATGATCAAGAAGTGATCCTAGAACAACCTACGTCAAGCATAACTCCAACACCGTGTTCACTTCCCGGACTCCGCCGGAAAGAGACCATCACGGTTACACACGCGGGTGATGTATTTTAATTAAGGTCAACTTCAGGTTTTCTACAACCGGACGTTAACAAATTCCCATCTGCCCATAACCGCGGGCACGGCTTTCGAAAGTTCAAATCCCTGCAGGGGTGTCCCAACTTAGCCCATCACAAGCTCTTACGGTCAACGAAGGATATTCCTTCTAGCGGGAAGACCCGATCAGACTCGGAATCCTGGTTACAAGACATTTCGACAAGGTAAAACAAGACCAGTAAAGCCACCCGAATGTGCCGATAAATCCCGATAGGAGCTGCACATATCTCATTCTCATGGCACACTCAGATGAGACTAGCTACGAGTAAAACCAACCCTCAAGTTTCCCCGAGGTGGCCCTGCAGGCAGTTCAGTTCGGACCAACACTCAGAGGAGCACTAGCCCGGGGAGGGGGGTTAAAATAAAGATGACCCTTGGGCAGGCCTACCCAAGGGGAAAAAAGGCTAGGTGGCGAATGGTAAAACCAATGTTGGGCATTGCTGGAGGAGTTTTATTCAAGGCGAACTGTCAAGGGGTTCCCATTATAACCCAACCGCGTAAGCAACGCAAAATTCGGGAACATAACACCGATATGACGGAAACTAGGGCGGCAAGAGTGGAACAAAACACCAGGCATAAGGCCGAGCCTTCCACCCTTTACCAAGTATATAGATGCATTAATTAAATAAGAGATATTGTGATATCCCAACAAGTAAACATGTTCCAACAAGGAACGACATCTCCATGTTCCAACAAGAAACAAACTTCAATCTTCACCTGCAACTAACAACGCTATAAGAGGGGCTGAGCAAAGCGGTAACATAGCCAAACAACGGTTTGCTAGGACAAGGTGGGTTAGAGGCTTGGTTCAACAATATGGGAGGCATGATAAGCAAGTGGTAGGTATCGCAACATAGGCATAGCAAAAGAGCGAGCAACTAGCAAGCAATGATAGAAGTGATTTCGAGGGTATGATCATCTTGCCTGAAATCCCGCAAGGAAGAAGGACGAGTCCATGAAGAAGACAAACGGACGTAGACGACCGAGTCCTCACAAACGCGACGTTATCGGAACCAACCCGAAGAAGCAACACCGGAAAGAAGCACACAACATAGTAAACAACCACGACATAAGCATGGCATGATGCACAATCAAGTATGATGCATGTCCGGTTTAATGAAGCATGGCATGGCAAAATGCACAAACAATCCTACAAATTAAGTGGAGTTCAACATGCAACTCCGTTGCATATTGACGAAACACCACAACAAGTTATTTAGTTCGATCTCGTTTATGTACCCAACAATATTAAATGTTGATTAACATGGCAAGGGGTGAAGCACAATAAAACTACCTATCTAGTCAAGGTTAAATGAGGCCGGAAGCAACGAACAACAATTCCGGTAAATCCCCATATGCATATATTAGGTTTGGTACTGTTCTGCCCTAAACACAATTTTAGAGTTGTTAAACATGCAAAATGATGCCACCATGTTAAACTAGGCATTTTCCCATCCCATTTACATATAAAGTTTATTAAAATCCGAGTTACGGTTATTTAGTTACGAATAAAAGCATTTTAACATGGCATAGGAGCAAATTTAACCAAACAACATTTTAAGCATTTTAAACATGGATGAAAAGACATATTATGAAACTAGACAAAATTCTAAGCAACTTCCATATTAAGTTTGTTTTAATCCGATGCACGGTTTGTGAGTTATTATATGCATGTTGTTTAGGGACTTTTCTACAAATCTGCGTTCTCAGGAAAAAAATGGACAAATTCGCAGAACGAGAAAAAAACATGACATGGGCCAAAACTGGTTGGGCCAACAGGAGCAGGGGGTCTGGACGGGGTTGCTCTCCCATGGGCTTCGGCCCGATTGGTGAGGAGGCAGCCGAAGGCTAGGTGAGCTGGGCCTTGGCGCTGGCGCAGCCCACGCGTGTCGTCGTAGTCTTCCTGGAAGACGTGGGCGAGGCGCACGCGGTCGTGGTCAGCGGCTGGAGCGTTGACGAGCCAAGTGCTCGTCGTCTCCCTGACGAACGAGGCAAGGAGTGCCGGCGGCGGACTTGGCGCGGGACTCCGGGACGGCGCGGCGGCGGATCCGGGCATGGGGAGGAAGGCATGGGTGCACAGCGCCGGGGTGCTGCGGACGAGGACCGGCATCCCTGGCAGCTACTGCCATGACATGGAGAGAGGAGGGTTAGAGAGAGAGTATAAGAAGGGAGAAAAGGAAGGGACAGTGGGGCGACGCGACCTGGGTCCAGCGGGGTTGCCGTGGTCGCCGGCTGGCTCCGGCGAGGCCGTCGGCGGGTGGTAGCACTCGGAGCCGAGGGGAGTGCCTCTGCGGGAGAATGCGGGAGGCGAGGCTGAGGCAGGGGAATGGCGAGGTGGTGGTGGATGAGGTCGCTAGCGGCGACGTGCGAAGGGCAGAGCTGCTCCCAATCCATCCTCGATCGAGGCACGGGACGAGGCGCTCAGGCCTTGTGGGGCTGCGGAGAAGGAGCTCGAGCTCCTGGTTGTTGCTGGTCAAGGAGGGACGTGGGGATCTCTAGTTGGAGGGGATGGATCGATGGAATTGGGGCGATGAGTGGTTGGCCCGAATGGAAAATCAAGGAAGGATTTTGGATCGGGAGGGAATCCCGATGTGGGAGAGGAGTGGCGGCGGCAGCTAGGAGATCCCTAGAAACTAGGGATTTGGTCTTAGGTTAGACTAATATATATAGCGAGTAGGTAAGGTTAGGGGCTATCTCGTCCCTACGATCGCAATTGGACGGTCGCGAATAAAATAGCTAGGGAGTCCAATTAACAAAACGGAGACGTTTTGTAGATGTTTGGGGATGATCCGAACACAACGGTGACGACTGCCCGGGTTGGGTCCGGGACAGAGTTCGGACGCGCGCGCGAGGGGTCGGTGCACTGTGACGAGAGAGGTTAGGTAGGGCCTGGCGGTGAGAGGTAGTGCAGCAAAGGTCTGAGAAGAGAGAAGAGGAGAGGCCCGGTGACTGTTTCTGGAGACCGAAAACGTCCGACGATAGACCGGCTATACTGCCGCTATAGTTAATCGTTGGGGCGTCAAACGAACTCCAAATGCGATGAAACTTGACAGGCGGTCTATCTACACTATAATAAGACCACACGTCAACTCTCATCCCATTCCGAGAACATTTCTGGGCCATTAATAAAATACTATTTCGGACATGCCGCGGGCGCGTGCAAGTGTGTCTGGACTCGGAACGGGCAACAGAGAGAACTGGGGAAACCCGGACGGATGCAAGTTTTGAAAACACGATGATGCAATGCATATGGTGCAATGACAAGATGCAACACGCAAGCGAATGACATGGCAACGACGGTGAATAACTGGAAGACACCTGGCGCAACGGCCTCAGGGCGTCACAATCTCCTGTCGGACATAGTCGTCCCGCACCTATTTGAGGCCGTTCTCCTCGTCGGCGGCCATGGCCTCGTGCTCCTTCTTCACGGGAAGGAGCGTCGGCTCGATTTTCGGCTTGACGAAGTGGGAGGAGGGAGGAGAACGGACGCCACCCTCGTTGATGACGAGGGCGACGCCGCGGGTGCGCCGCCCGAGTCGCGTCTCTCGTGGCTCCGACCTGACCGGGAGGAGCGCCAGTGACCAGGAGGAACGGGGGCCCGGCGAGGACGAGGACACCGTCTCCCTTTGCCTCGGCGTCCAGGAACTGCCGCGACAGCGAGAGAAGGTGGGGGCGTCGGGTACTCCAACCGCGGCGAGTTGCGAGCCTCAATGTGCTCGCGGACGACTTCGAGCGTGCGCCCGGAGACGCCCCACCATTGGCGCCGCCCCTCGGAGTTGAGGCGGCCGCGGGGTTCGACGCCGCCCGTGGCAGCCAGCTAGTCGGCATGGCGGCGATCGAAGTACGCCGTCCATAGATTGTGGCTGTCGGGGGCGTACCTCGGCTGCTGTCGCGCGTGCTCCGGCAGCGACGACCTGATGCGTGCGATCTCGGTGCACCGTTCAGCATCGGAGGGCGGCGGCGGCACCGGGACTCCGCCGGTGCTGAGCTTCCAGGAGCCCGGCACCCGCATGTCCAGTGGCGATCGAAGTACGCCGTCCACATATTATGGCTGTCGAGGGCGTACCTCGGCTGCTGTCGCGCGTGCTCCGGCAGCGACGACCTGATGCGTGCTATCTCGGTGCGCCATTTAGCACCGGAGGGCGGCGGTGGCACCGGGACTCCGCCGGCGCTGAGCCTCCAGGAGCCCGGCACCCGCATGTCTAGCGGCGCCGGGTAGTCTGCCTCGTGCAGATGGTGGCAGCCGAAACCATTGGTCGTCGCTCCATCGTCGGGGTAGCGCTCGGCCATGGTTGCGGTTTTGAGACGCGGGAGGGGAGAGGGGCGTCGAGGGCGAGAGGGGCGTCGTCGGCGAGAGGGGGAGAAGGGATGTGGCGAGGGAGTGTGCGGCCACCGTCGAGAGGAGGGACGGCTTTTATAGTGGCGGGTGGGCGGCGAGCGGGCGGTAGCTGTGTGTACGCGTGGCCGGAGGGGCAGGACGCGCGTCGACGCTCCTTCACTATGCCGCCCGTGAGGAATCAAGACTGACCGACGGCAGCCTTCGCCTTGATTCCCGCGGGAACCGAGGCGATGAGGACGACGAGCGTTCCCGACGTTGCGAGTCACTGACTCGGCGGGCCCACCAGGTTTCGCGTCAAAACTTGTTTCCTCCGGTGACCCTGTGTGCCCTCCAGCGCGCCGGGTTCGGATTGGGTCCACCGGCGCCAAATTCGGTCCTAACAGGCGAAAACTGGGTTTCTGGAGACGCGGCTGGGCCGATTTTTTCGAGCCCGCGATAAAAAGGGGACTTGGGGGGCTGTTGGGGGCCGAGTGGAGATGCTTGAGTCCTGACGATATCTGCTTCATAGCTATTGGGGGCATACGTGCGCTACTACCCCAGGCCTCTAGCTGCGCGCTGCCCCAAACCTAGGGCTGCAAGGACCGCCGCCGGTGCTGCCAACACACGGTGCTACGATGGGCCCGTGGTGGTGCCGTGACGGGGGCGACTACGGTGCTTCAAAGGCGAGGGCGCGAGCTTGTCGGCAGTTCTGCAAGAAGGTGGATGGTGACGCAGGCGCCATGGTACGAGAAATTGGATATGGTGCGCGTGCTAGGAGGTACCTGAAGGGGTGACGCAGCAGCGAATCCAACGGCCATACGCGAGACTGGATCTTGTAGCTGGCGAGGTGGGGCGATTGGCGCGTGCGATACCGACGCCTATAATTTGGGCAGGGCTAGCCATCGGTCCGCCGATCTATACGCTCGACTGATCACCTTGCTAGCCGCTACTACCTATGTCTTGATTTATTAATCCCCATTGTATTTATTGCCAAATTTTAACCATAAATTTAACTAAAAAAATGTGCATGCATGTCATAAAAAATTATATCACAGAAAATTATGTTCAAATATGAATCCAACGATATATTTTTTGTTAAATTGTTTCAATAATATCCAGAATAGTTTCGAGAGGTTCTCGAAGAGTTTCGGGGTCACCGAAAGGATTTCGGTGAATATCGGGTATTATCAATTAATTATATATAGGTGGAAAATTTTTCTCGAGATGTTAAATTATATATATAATGCTCTAAAAATATTTAGAATATTATATATTTAATTTAAATATCAATGGGCGTTAAAAGGCCAAGAGGTTGAAGGCAACTTGGGCCACAAGGGCCCAAGTAGGAAGGCACCCCCCTTTCCTTGTAAGGGGGTCCGAATTGGACTAGGGGGAGGACTCCTACTCCTTCCACTTTGGCCGGCGCCCCAAGGGGGGCTATCCCCCTTGGTGATAGCCCTCTCCCTCCCCTCTAACCTATATATACTAGAGGATTTCCACCCTATGTGACACAAGTTTTGGAGCCTCCTCTAGTTGATCTAGTGCATGTTCCTGTTGGTCCTAGTTGACTAATTAGAGCGAGCCCTAGCCACCTCTAATCCTCATAATTATAAGCCCCATGTGGTTCTAAACTCCTCCCTCTAATTCTTCGGCGACGATTAGCTCCAGACGGCGAAGCGCTGCTGGATCGTGAAGACGTATGCTTGCAACCAAGTAGAGAGGCCATGCTTTCGGTCTTCAGTTCGAGGGATCATTCGTGGGCAGTTCGCGGGGTCGTCGTAGACGTTCGAGGGACTCCAGGTACAATCTACACTCACTCGTCTACTTACACTGCACTCCCGGAGTCGGTAACGATAGTTGATCACAACCCGTTATGCATCTTCATATTGTTCTTGGGTGATCGTAGGGTGATTTTTTTGTTTTCTACTATGTTTCCCAACAGTGGCATCATGAGCTTGTTTATGAGTAGATGCAGGTTGCGATCTAGATCACATCTGATATGTGAGGGTTGCTTCGGTTCAGTTCATCGGCATAATGATGTACTTTTGCTACAAGGTTCTGACAATCGATCGACTCTGGCTGTCGACGATTAGCTAATAGTTCCTTGGGCTACATCATAGTTAGGAATAGTGGATCATCGCATACACAAAAGGGTGACGAAGATGGATGATCTTCTAGGGGGTCACGCGTATTAGACGAAGTTTACTGTGGGGGACTAGACTTTTAATTAAGTCTCTCTTTCACACACACCCCAAAACTTAATCTAGCATCAAGAATATCACCTTATTGTGTGTGCGTAGGTTGCTAGTCTTAATGGATAAAATTGGTTAACCGCGTAACTAAAATTTTGCTAAAACCAAGTAGAGGACGCCTAACTTGGTTTTGCAGGGTATGCATATGATGTGGTATAGCCTTCGTCATGATAATGAGTTTATGTATGAGATGGTTATATGTTGTAATGTTAAGTGGCCTACGCATCATGGCATGATGGTTGGAGCCACGAGATTGCCACCTTAATGTAAATATCGTAAAGATAGTTTATAGGTGACAGTGGCAAGACGTACACGGAGGACCCCTATGAGGAGAAGGTGTACCAAGGCGCGGGACGAGGAGCTGTAATTTTGTGCCACGACGGAATTTCAGATTTTGGTGCCACGACAACGTTTTTGAAACGGCCGCCACAACAACATTTTTGAAACGGCCGCCACGGCAACGTTTTTGAAATGGGTGCCATGGCAACGAACTATTGGTCGTCACATCGCTTCAACTTGAGATTGAAGATGATCACGGAGAACTCCCGACGCCAAGGACTATACCATATCATGCTATTATGAATTACCTGCGATGTTTATCCTTTTTGTTGTTTTCACCATTTGATTATTTAGTACTCAATTATTAGGGTGATCTCATTGTAAATATGAAGTTAAAAGGTGCTCTTCCTAGTGTTGCAACCGTCTATAACACGTAGCATTCCAGAGTGCGTCATGTCCACATGAGTACAAATGGGGCGTGAGGTGTAAGACGGGGATGGTCAGACCACGTATGCATATAGCACTTGGTTGTCTTGAAGTTCTAGCAGAATCGTTCTGAGCTCAAAGCACAAAGCATCGAAAGATGAACAAGAGTCATATGGAGATATGATTGGCAAAAGCTTGCCCACCGGTCAAAATGCTCGTCATCACTGATGTCCACATCAATGCCTGAGAACTAGATTTGGATCTTGAATCACTCACTACCAATTATGAGAGATATTGATTTGAGTGGAAGCAAAATTATGTATTAATCAAGTTTAATAACTAGTGCAAATTAATTATGAACAATGTCTATGTGTAGTTTGCATTATAGTTGTAGAATTATGGCTCACGGTTCCGTCTTTGTTGTTGAAATTGATTGACTGATATTTATCTGGTTGAAACTTTATGTTTGAGAGGATCGTCCTCTAAAAATGCAAGAAGGATTTTGTCCTACTGCATGTTTACAATACTCTCTTGCCATTGGTACATCGATGTGCTATACAAACAGTTTTTAACCCCTTTCCGGGACGATATTCTGAACCGTCGCCGAGTGAGTGTGTGCGATAGGGGGGTCCTTCCCACACAACCCAGAAAACCGTCAGGGATAGGCCCTCTTGGCACACACGCTCGGTAAAATAAGGTTGTTTGCGACGGGCGAGCGATCAAATATGATTATACATATAGTTGTGCTAAAAAAATATAATTATACAGGCCAAATCATTTCCGGTCGTAAGTACATCCCACATGGCCATTCCCGGCTAAACGTTTCTATTCGTATGTACATTCCACACAGTCAATCCAAGGAATACATTTTCGTTAGTATGTACATCCCACACAGTTAATCAAAGAAGTATGTTTCTATTCGTATATACATCCCACACAGTCAATCCAAGGAAAACGTTTCCGTTTGCATGTGCATCACACACAATTTTTTCCATTAAATCGTTTGTGATAGCGTTGCCATTGCAGACGATATTAACAATTTTACTGTTTGCGTTATTGAGTGCATCACACACGGTGCATAGAAGAAACTGTGTGGCATAACCTGTCCATCACACACACTTTTTATGTGGTAAATGTTTGCGCAAGGTGGCCTAACGCAAACAGTTTTTAAGAGGAAGTCGTGTGTGATTGTTCATTGATCCAACACGGTTTATTCCTAGAAACTGTGTGAGGTCAACGCCCACGGTGTTTTCTCAATAACCGTTTGCAATAGAAAAACTCAATTAGCAGACTAATCGTCCATTAGCAGGCTAATTGTCCTATTATTAATAATCCATTTATTACTCTAATTGACATTTCATATTAAGCACACAATATATTTCCTTTTTGTATTAAGGAAGCCGAATTTCATAATTGAAATATATTAGAGTACAATATCATATAGCTACAGCACTCAGCTACCCCATTACACAACTGCACATGCAACATCTATAACCTTTCGAAATTAGCATCATAGATGGTACATAGACAGATGAATCTCATCTGGAAAACTGCTGAAGCGGAAGGCAAATATTGAGCCTTCGTTGATGTTGAAGGTCTTTGCAACTTTAGGCCAGTGCATGTGGATGATTGACCGTTCATCCTTCGTCCTATTCAGGAACACTTCAATATTGAACTGTGGGTGTTGTATGAATATCTTCCTGGCCTCCTGACCATATAGGTGGTTTGAGAGGTAATCATCAGTGAACTGCTTTGAAAAGGCCTGGAAATAAGGATGTGCATAAATATCTTCTCTAGATTAGAAATGGGGCAAAGGAATAAAAAAGGCAAGGTGTAATAGTTAGTACCATCCTGTAGTGAACTGATGTCTTCTTCATTGTGCAGACAAAGATCTTGTTGTTTTATGTCGCTAATTTCTTTAACCTAACAATCTTTCTGAGTTACATGACTTGACTGATATTCTTGGGCAACTCATTTCCCCATACGTAAAAAGGGTCGAACAGTAGGTCAAAACCTCTGACAGCACGACCTACATGTGTGATGTCTACTACACAACCTTCTTCTTGTAGACGTTGTTGGGTCTCCAAGTGCAGAGGTTTGTAGGACAGTAGCAAATTTCCCTCAACTGGATGACCTAAGGTTTATCAATCCGTGGGAGGCGTAGGATGAAGATGGTCTCTCTCAAATAACCGTGCAACCAAATAACAAAGAGTCTCTTGTGTCCCCAACACACCCAATACAATGGAAAATTGTATAGGTGCACTAGTTCAGCGAAGAGATGGTGATACAAGTGCAATATGGATGGTAGATATAGGTTTTTGTAATATGAAAATATAAAAACAGCAAGGTAACTAATGATAAAAGTGAGCACAAACAGTATTGCAATGCTTTGAAACAAGGCCTAGGGTTCATACTTCCACTAGTGCAAGTTCTCTCAACAATAATAACATAATTGGATCATATAACTATCCCTCAACATGCAACAAAGAGTCACTCCAAAGTCACTAATAGTGGAGAACAAACGAAGAGATTATTGTAGGGTACGAAACCACATCAAAGTTATTCTTTCTAATCGATCTATTCAAGAGTCCATAGTAAAATAACACGAAGCTATTCTTTCCGTTCGATCTATCCTAGAGTTCGTACTAGAATAACACCTTAAGACACAAATCAACCAAAACCCTAATGTCACCTCAAGTATCCGTGGGTATGATTATATGATATGCATCACACAATCTCAGATTCATCTATTCAACCAACACAAAGAACTTCAAAGAGTGCCCCAAAGTTTCTACCGGAGAGTCAAGACGAAAACGTGTGCCAACCCCTATGCATAAGTTCACAAGGTCACTGAACCCGCAAGTTGATCACCAAAACATACATCAAGTAGATCACGTGAATATCCTATTGTCACCACAGATAAGCACATGCAAGACATACATCAAGTGTTCTCAAATCCTTAAAGACTCAATCCGATAAGATAACTTCAAAGGGAAAACTCAATCCATTACAAGAGAGTAGAGGGGGAGAAACATCATAAGATCCAACTATAATAGCAAAGCTCGCGATACATCTAGATCGTGCCAAATTAAGAACACGAGAGAGAGATAGATCAAGCACATAGCTACTGGTACATACCCTCAGCCCCGAGGGTGAACTACTCCCTCCTCATCATGGAGAGCGCTGGGATGATGAAGATGGCCACCGGTGATGGATCCCCCCTCCGGCAGGGTGCCGGAACAGGGTCCCGATTGGTTTTTGGTGGCTACAGAGGCTTGCGGCGGAACTCCCGATCTAGGTTATGTTCTGGAAGTTTGGGGATATATAAGAGGTGTTGGCGTCGGGAACA
>NC_041380.1:323776453-323803318 GCF_002162155.2 Triticum dicoccoides | reverse complement strand
GGGGTCCAGGAGGAAGCCACGAGGTAGGGGGGCGCCCTCCACCCTCGTGGTGGCCTCGGGACTCTTCTGGTCCATCTCTAATGCTCCGTGGGCAGCGTAGGATGAAGATGGTCTCTCAAGCATCCCCAAGCTTAATTCCTGCTCGTTCTTGAGTAGGTAAATGTTAAAAACAGAATTTTTGATGTGGAATGCTACCCAACGTATTTATCAATGTAATTTTCTTTGTTGTGGCAAGAATATTCAGATCCATAAGATTCAAGACAAAAGTTTAATATTGACATAAAAATAATAATACTTCAAGCATGCTAACAAGGCAATTATGTCTTCTGATGGCCAAAGAAAGCTTATCCCTACAAAATCATATAGTTTGGCTATGCTCCATCTTCGTCACACAAAATATTCAAATCATGCAAAACCCCAGTTTCAGCCAAGCAATTGTTTCATACTTTAGTATTCTCAAACTTCCTCAACTTTCACGCAATACATGAGCGTGAGCCATGGACATAGCACTATAGGTGGAATAGAATGGTGGTTGTGGAGAAGACAAAAAGTAGGAAGATGGTCTCACATCAACTAGGCATATTAATGGGCTATGGAGATGCCCATAAATAGATATCAATGTGAGTGAATAGGGATTGCCATGCAACGGATGCAGTAGAGCTATAAATGTATGAAAGCTCAACAAAAGAAACTAAGTGGGTGTTCATCCAACTTGCTTGCTCATGAAGACTTAGGGCATTTGAGGAAGCCCATCGTTGGAATATACAAGCCAAGTTCTATAACGAAAATTCCCACTAGTATATGAAACTGACAAAATAAGAGACTCTCTATCATGAAGATCATGGTGCTACTTTGAAGCACAAGTGTGGTAAAAGGATAGTAGCATTGCCCCTTCTCTCTTTTTCTCTCATTTTTTGGGGCCTTCTCTTTTTTTGCCTCTTTTTTTCGTCCGGAGTCTCATTCCGACTTGTGGGGGAATCATAGTCCCCATCATCCTTTCCTCACTAGGACAATGCTCTAAAAATGAAGATCATCACACTTGTATTTACTTACAACTCAAGAATTACAACTCGATGCTTAGAACAAAATATGACTCTCTATGAGTGCCTCCGGCGCTGTACCTGGATGTGCAATGAATCAAGAGTGACATGTATGAAAGAATTTTGAAAGGTGGCTTTGCCACAAATACGATTTCAACTACATGATCATGCAAAGCAATATGACAATGATGGACCGTGTCATAATAAACGGAACGGTGGAAAGTTGCATGACAATATATCTCAGAATGGCTATGGAAATGCCATAATAGGTAGGTATGGTGGCTATTTTGAGGAAGGTATATGGTGGGTGTATGGTACCGGTGAAAGTTGCACGGCACAAGAGAAGCTAGCAATGGTGGAAGGGTGAGAGTGCGTATAATCCATGGACTCAACATTAGTCATAAAGAACTCACATACTTATTGAAGAAATCTACAAGTCATCAAAACAAAGTACTACATGCATGCTCCTAGGGGAAGGGTTGGTAGGAGTTAACCATCGCGCGATCCCGACCTCCACACATAAGGAAGACAATCAAAAAATAAATCATGCTTTAAATTTGTTACACAACACAACGGTTACCATACGTGCATGCTATGGGACTTGCAAACCTCAACACAAGTATTTCTCAAATTCACAATTACACCACTAGCATGACTCTAATATCACCATCCTCATGTCTCAAAACAATCATAAAGAATCAAACTTCTCATAGTATTCAATGCACTTTATATGGAAGTTTTTATTATATCCCTCTTGGATGCCCATCATATTAGTACTAAATTCATAACCAAAGCAAATTACAATGCTGTTCTAAAGACTCTCAAAATAATATAAGTGAAGCATGAGAGTTCATTAATTTCTTCAAAATAAAACCACCATCATTCTCTAAAAGATATAAGTGAAGCACTAGAGCAAACGACAAACTATTCCGAAAGATATAAGTGAAGATCAATGAGTAGTCGAATTATTATGTAACTATGTGAAGAATCTCTAACATTTAAGAATTTCAGATCTTGGGATATTATTCAAACAGCAAGCAAAACAAAATAAAACAAAATGACGCTCCAAGCAAAACACATATCATGTGGTGATTAAAAATATAGCTCCAAGTAAAGTTACCGATGAACGAAGACGAAAGATGGGATGCCATCCGGGGCATCCCCAAGCTTAGGCTCTTGGTTGTCCTTGAATATTACCTTGGGGTGCCTTGGGAATCCTCAAGCTTAGGCTCTTGCCACTCCTTATTCCGTAGTCCATCGAAACTTCACCCAAAACTTGAAAACTTCACAACACAAAACTCAACAGAAAATCTTATGAGCTCCGTTATTATAAGAAAATAAAACCACCACTTAGGTACTGTTGTGAACTCATTCTAAATTCATATTGGTGTAATATCTAGTGTATTCCAACTTCTGTATGGTTCATACCCTCCGATACTACTCATAGATTCATCAAAATAAGCAAACAACACATAGAAAACAGAATCTATCAAAAACAGAACAGTCTGTAGTAATCTGTAACTCTCGAATACTTCTGTAACTCCAAAAATCTACCAAATTATGAAAACCTGACTAATTTGTGTACCAATCCAGAGCAAAAAGAATCAGATCAAAATCTTGTTTCTGTGAATTATCAAAACTAATTTACTGGGCGCAAAAGTTTCTGATTTTCAGCAGGATCAACACAACTATCACCGTAAGCTATCCTAAAGGTGTTACTTGGCACTTTATTGAAACAAAATCTATAAAACATGATTACTAAAGTAGCATAATCATGTGAACACACAAAAACAGTAGGGGTAAATATTGGGTTGCCTCCCAACAAGTGCTTTTCTTTAATGCCTTTCTAGCTAGGCATGATGATTCCAATGATGCTTACATAAAAGATAAGATTTGAAACATAAAGAGAGCATCATGAAGAATATAACTAGCACATTTAAGCCTAACCCACTTCCTATTCATAGGGATTTTGTGAGCAAACAATTTATGGGAACAAGAATCAACTAGCATAGGAAAGCAAAACAAGCATAGCTTCAAGATTTTCAACACATAGAGAGGAAACTTGATATTATTGCAATTCCTACAAGCATATATTCCTCCCTCATAATAATTTTCAGTAGCATCATGAATGAATTCAATAATATAACTATCACATAAAGCACTCTTTTCATGGTGCATAAGCATAGAATTTTTATTACTCTCCACATAAGCAAAATTCTTCTCATGAATAGTAGTGGGAGCAAACTCAACGAAATAACTATCATGTGATACTTTATTCACATAGTCAATTTGAGCATTAAAATAATGATGACAAGTTTCATGGATATCATTAATCTTTATAGCATAAATTTCATCACAATAATCATCATAAATAGGAGGCATGCTATCGTCATAATATATTTTCTCATCAAAACTTGGGGGACTAAAAATATCATCTTCATCAAACATAGCATCCCCAAGCTTGTGGCTTTGCATATCATTAGCATCATGGATATTCAAAGAATTCATACTAACAACATTGCAATCATGCTCATCATTCAAAGATTTAGTGCCAAACATTTTAATGCATTCTTCCTCTAGCAATTGAGCACAATTATCGGAATCCTTATTTTCACGGAAGACATTAAAAAGATGAAGCATATGAGGCACCCTCAATTCCATTTTTTTGTAATTTTCTTTTATAAACTAAACTAGTGATAAAACAAGAAACTAAAAGATTCGATTGCAAGATCTAAAGATATACCTTCAAGCACTAACCTCCCCGACAACGGCGCCAGAAAAGAGCTTAGTTGACGGGGTGTTAGTGCCGCTTACCTAGCCTCCCCATCAACGACGCCAGAGAAGAGCTTGATGTTTACTACACAACCTTTTTCTTGTAGACTTTGTTGGGCCTCCAAGTGCAGAGGTTTGTAGGATAGTAACAAATTTATCTCAAGTGGATGACCTAAGGTTTATCAATCCGTGGGAGGCATGGGACGAAGATGGTCTCTCTCAAACAACCCTGCAACCAAATAACAAAGAGTCTCTTGTGTCCCCAACACACCAAATACAATGGCAAATTGTATAGGTGCACTAGTTCGGCGAAGAGATGGTGATACAAGTGCAATATGGATGGTAGATATAGGTTTTTGTAATCTGAAAATATAAAAACAGTAAGGTAACTAATGATAAAAGTGAGCACAAACGGTATTGCAATGCTTCGAAACAAGGCCTAGGGTTCATACTTTCATTAGTGCAAGTTCTCTCAACAATAATAACATAACTGGATCATATAACTATCCCTCAATATGCAAAAAGAGTCACTCCACAGTTACTAATAGCAGAGAACAAACGAAGAGATTATTGTAGGGTACGAAACCACCTCAAAGTTATTCTTTCTAATCGATCTATTCAAGGGTCCATAGTAAAATAACACGAAGCTATTTTTTCCGTTCGATCTATCCTAGAGTTTGTACTAGAATAACACCTTAAGACACAAATCAACCAAAACCCTAATGTCACCCTCCAATGTCACCTCAAGTATCCGTGGGTATGATTATACGATATGCATCACACAATCTCAGATTCATCTATTCAACCAACATAAAGAACTTCAAAGAGTGCCCCAAAGTTTCTACCGGAGAGTCGAGACGAAAACATGTGCCAACCCCTATGCATAAGTTCACAAGGTCACTGAACCCGCAAGTTGATCACCAAAACATACATAAAGTAGATCACGTGAATATCCCATTGTCACCACAGATAAGCACATGCAAGACATACATCAAGTGTTCTCAAATCCTTAAAGACTCAATCCGATAAGATAACTTCAAAGGGAAAACTCAATCCATTACAAGAGAGTAGAGGGGGAGAAACATCATAAGATCCAACTATAATAGCAAAGCTCGCGATACATCTAGATCGTGCCAAATCAAACACATAGTTACTGGTACGTACCCTCAGCCCCGAGGGTGAACTACTCCCTCCTCATCATGGAGAGTGCCGGGATGATGAAGATGGCCACCGGTGATGGATCCCCCCTCCGGCAGGGTGCCGGAATAGGGTCCCGATTGGTTTTTGGTGGCTACAGAGGCTTGCGGCGGCACAACTCCCAATCTAGGTTATGTTCTGGAAGTTTGGGGATATATAAGAGGTGTTGGCGTCGGGAACAAGTCAGGGGGGTCCACAAGGAAGCCATGAGGTAGGGGGCGCGCCCTCCACCCTCATGGTGGCCTCGGGACTGTTCTAGTCCATCTCCGATGCTCTTTGGGCTTCTTCTGGTCCAAAAGCAATCTCATGAATTTTCAGGTCAATTGGACTCCATTTGGTATTCCTTTTCTGCGATATTCAAAAACAAGAAAAAAACAAAAACTGGCACTGGGCTCTAGGTTAATAGGTTAGTCCTAGAAATCATATAAAATAGCATATAAATGCATATAAAACATCCTAGATGGATAATATAATAGCATGGAGCAATCAAAAATTATAGATACGTTGGAGACGTATCAATGTGCAACACCAAATTGTTAAAAACCTAAATATTAGAATGATTCCTATAATTGCACAATAATGTGCTATTAGACAAAGGACCATGCATGTGCAAACCTCGATTGTAAACCTCAGTGCTTCCCATTGTTTCCCTGCAATACATATAAGGTAGTTAGTGATCAGGTTAAGTGAGGGTTCGCATGCTCTTAGTAAAATATGTTGATGAAAATTAAGAACATTGCAGATTCATCAGATTAATTCGAGCCACATGGAAAACCCATTTATTCAAACCAAGCATGGTTGAGAACTAGGAAATATAGCAATTGTATATATTTCTCATGTATTAAGTGCAGCCAAATTCGATTTATTCCTCACATGCACAACAATACAAAATTCTACCCATGACAATTGGACATCGCATTGCGGAATTGAACCAAGCAGTTAACTAAACACCACAACAAATGAACCAAACATTAACTGAGCACCATATTGCACAATATAACATACTCCTAATATAAGATCAGATAGTTAACCAAACCTATCATGCTTAACAACTTGGAAATATAGCAATTGTATTTGTTTCTCATGTATTTAGTATAGCCAAATTCGATACATTTCTCACATGGTATGCAATAACAAAATGCACCCACAACAATTGAACATCGCATTGCAAAACTGAACCAAACATTTAACTAAACACCACAACAAATGAACCAAATGATAACTGAGCACCGCATTACACAATATATAACATACTAGAAGATCAGACAGTTAACCAAACCAAGCATGTTTGACAACTTGGAAATAAAGCAATTGTATTTGTTTCTCATTTATTTTGTAAAGATAAATTCGATTTATTTCTCACATGGAAGACAATAAAAAATTGCACCCTGAAGAATTGAACATGACATTTGCGGAATTGAACCAAACAATTAACTGAAGATGACAACTAATTAACCAAATAGTTAATAAGTGAGCACCACATTGCACGACATATAGAACATATAGACTAGAGCAACAGATTGCATGGAAAAAGTAGATAGGACAATTCACTAGAATTTGTTAAGGAAAGGAAGGAGCAGCACATGCAACGGGTAAACCGAGCATGCTTAACTGGCGTTGCTAGAAAACTGAACATAGATCCTTATAGTGAGCTAATAAGACAAGCTACTCCTCATCATCGGAGATATCGATGATGATTGGCTCCATGGACATGGAAGAGGGTGAGGCCTCCACATCGTGGGTGCCCTCGTCGTAGTGGTGAGTTGCCTGAGCCGCTCCGGACATCAACCTGCTATCTCTCGAGTTGAGGTAAGCACGGGCACGCTGAGAAAACACCTCGTAGTCTTCATTGAAGGCACCGATGGTGGCCTCGAGGAAATGGCACGAACTGTCATTTAAACCAGCCAACCGCATCGCGGTATCAGTGTGCAAGCCGTCAACAGTGGCCTTGATACGTCTTCATCGTATCTACTTTTCCAAACACTTTTGCCCTTGTTTTGGACTCTAACTTGCATGATTTGATTGGAACTAACCCGGACTGACGCTGTTTTCAGCAGAATTGCCATGGTGTTATTTTTGTGCAGAAATAAAAGTTCTCGAAATGACCCGAAAATCAACGGAGATTATTTTTGGAAATAATAAAAAATACTAGCAAAAGAATCAAGGCCAGGGCCCACACCCTGTCCACGAGGGTGGGGGCGCGCCCCCTGCCTCGTGGCCCCCCTAGAGCTCCACCGACCTCAACTCCAACTCGGGCGCGCCCCCTGCCTCGTGGGCCCCCTGGAGCTCCACCGACCTCAACTCCAACTCTATATATTCACGTTCGGGGAGCAAAAAATCAGAGAGAAGGATTCATCGCGTTTTATATGGAGCCGCCGCCAAGCCCTAATCTCTCTCGGGAGGGCTGATCTGGAGTCCGTTCGGGGCTCCGGAGAGGGGGATCCGTCGCAATCGTCATCATCAACCATCCTCCATCACCAATTTCATGACGCTCACCGCCGTGAATGAGTAATTCCATCGTAGGCTTGCTGGACGTTGATGGGTTGGATGAGATTTATCATGTAATCGAGTTAGTTTTGTTAGGGTTTGATCCCTAGTATCCACTATGTTCTGAGATTGATGTTGCTATGACTTTGCTATGCTTAATGCTTGTCACTAGGGCCCGAGTGCCATGATTTCAGATCTGAACCTATTATGTTTTCACGAATATATGTGAGTTCTTGATCCTATCTTGCAAGTCATTAGTCACCTACTATGTGTTATGATCCGGCAACCCCGAAGTGACAATAATCGGGACCACTCCCGGTGATGACCGTAGTTTGAGGAGTTCATGTATTCACTATGTGTTAATCCTTTGGTTCGGTACTCTATTAAAAGGAGGCCTTAATATCCCTTAGTTTCCATTAGGACCCCGCTGCCACAGGAGGGTAGGACAAAAGATGTCATGCAAGTTCTTTTCCATAAGCACATATGACTATATTCAGAATACATGCCTACATTACATTGATGAATTGGAGCTAGTTCTGTGTCACCCTATGTTATAACTGTTGCATGAATAATCGCATCCGGCATAATTCTCCATCACCGATCCAATGCCTATGAGCTTTTCACATATTGTTCTTCGCTTATTTACTTTTCCGATTGTTGCTGTTACAAACACTACAAAACTGCTACCCTTTCTTTTGCCACCATTACCATTACTTTCATACTACTTTGCTACTAAATACTTTCCTGTAGATACTAAGTTATCCAGGTGTGGTTGAATTGACAACTCAGTTGCTAATACTGGAGAATATTCTTTGGCTCCCCTTGTGTCGAATCGATAAATTTGGGTTGAATACTCTACCCTCGAAAACTGTTGCGATCCCCTATACTTGTGGGTTATCAAGACTATTTTTTGGCACCGTTGCCGAGGAGCATAGCTCTATTCTTTGAGTCACTTGGGATTTATATCTGCTGATCACTATGAGGAACTTGAAAGACGAGAAAACCAAAATTTATCCCTCAACTACAAGGGGAGGTAAGGAACTGCCATCTAGCTCTGCACTTGATTCACCTTCTGTTATGAGTAAATTTGTGACACCTACACCTGCTATTAACTCTGATATGTCGCATGTTATTGATGATGCCACTTCTGCTATGCATGATACCTATGATGAAACTACTTCTATGCTTGATACTACTGTGCCACTTGGTGAATTTCTTGATGAACAACTTGCTAGGGCTAGAGAGAACGAAATTATTGAAACTGATAATATTGATGAAAGTGATGATGAAGATTCTCCCCCTAGATATGAATTGCCTGTTGTGCCTGAGGGTTATGTTATGGATGAATAAACTGCTAGAGACTTTCTTGCTTGCAATGAAAGGAATGATCTTAAGAAATTATTAGCTAAGCTGAAAGAAAAATCTTTGAATGCTAGAATGAAATATGATCCTACTTATGCTACTTCACCTATCTTTGTTACTGATAAGGATTATGATTGCTCTATTGATCTTGAGATAATTACTCTGGTACTGTTGTGGCACATCTTACTAAATTAAATGATATAGCTACCCTATTCACTAATGATGAGAAAACTCGCTACTATTATATCCTTAAATTATTTCCGTTCTCATTAAAGGGTGATGCTAAGACATGGTTTAATTCTCTTGATCCTGGTTGTGTGCGTAGTCCCCAGGATATGATTTATTACTTCTCTGCTAAATATTTCCCTGCTCATAAGAAACAAGCTGCTTTAAGGGAAATATATAATTTCGTGCAAATTGAAGAAGAGAGTCTCCCATAAGCTTGGGGGAGGCTTCTCCAATTACTTAATGCCCTGCACGATCATCCTCTCAAGAAAAGTGAAATACTTGATGTTGGGGATATTACTACTGGGCGTAAACCGGCCAGGAGAGGCCAGGTTAACTTCATCAATAGTATCATATCTGAAGCCCATGAAGACAGAAGAAGACGCTTCAAGAAGGCCCAGGGCCCAAAGCCGGTTTAAGGCCTGTATACATAAACCGGCATTGACAATGTAACTTGTACTATATGGTAGAAAGAACAGAGACCGAGTCGGACACGCTTATGAGCCGGCCTCGGGATTCTGTAAACCGACGAGCGTCAACCCATGTATATAAGGGGACGACCTGGCGGCGGTTCAGGGACAACAGACAACAACTCAAGACTCAAGCAAAGCGTATTCGCTCCCTGGTCATCAAAACCCCATCAATTCCATCACAACTAGATGTAGGCTTTTATCATCATCGTAAGGGGCCGAACTAGTATAAAACTCTCTTGCGTCCCTTGTCCGCTTTAAGCCCTTTAAGCTAGCCCGTAGCGATGGCTCCACGACTAAGTCCTTTCATGAGGACATCTTCCGTGACAAAACGACGACAGTTGGCGCCCACCATAGGGCTATCACACGATGGTTTCAAGTTCTTAGAGGGAAACTTCGAAGGACTCAAGGGTTACGCTGTGGGCCGGATGACCAAGAGTCATCGCGGCAAGCTCTACATCGACGATGCAGGCTGGGGCCCCGAGGCCGGCTCAATCGAGTACAGGTACCGGCTCCGCTTTGGTGGCATACACGTTTTCATCAGCAAAATCGGTGAACCGGGCCCTGAGCCGGACATCCGCACCGACCTCATCGAAATGGCTCAGCGTGCGAGATCTGCCCAGGTCAAGCCTGTCATGAAGCGTGCCTTCGTGGGAGTCATCCATGAAGGGGAATACGAGGACAGATCGGAATCTGGTGGTGAGACCGTCGTGTATTCCGGCGACGAGTCATCAACCGGAGAGACCAAGTCGTTATATCAGCTACAAGATGGACGGATTGGGGGCTGTTCCGATGGCGACAGTATTCCGGACCCCTCTGATCTGCCAAACCGGGTTGCAATCTTCATGGCCGGTATGCAGCCGGCGCTCCACTCTTCGACCGCAGTAGCAATGATTTCCGGATCAGCAGCGGCGACGGCAGCCGGGGCAGGAGGCCCTGTGCGACCGCCGGCTCAGGTCTTGTCTGATTTATTTGATGTGTTGGCAACGCTGATGGCGGAGGCTAACCCAGTGGATCAGGATGCGCACAATGCAGAAATCGCGAAAGTAAAGGATCAGATTACTCAGGCCAAAGCCGACTTGGCAACTGAAGATACAAGGATGGCCGCAGAGCGGGCCGCTTTGGATGCACAGGCTTACCGGCTTATGCTGGATCAGAATGCGTCACACGAAGTCCTGAAAAGGAGACACTGATCTCGCCTGCCTCCAGTTTATGATGCTAGAAACCTCTTTAATACCTCAGGAGCGGGGACCAGTAATCCGCCGGTAGCAAACCGGGCGGAGGCACCGGGAGCAAGGGGGCCGGTTCAGCCCCGTTTGACGGATCCACCTCGTCAGAACAACATTGTGACGCAGCCTGTCCTGACGCCACCAGGTCATTATTCTACTCCGATGGACAATCTTGTCACTGCCGCTTCACGGCTTGCGGCCATCCCGATCGAAGGTGATTCTCCAGCGGCGGTTGAGACGCGTCGGGTTAAGGAGCTTCTTCAAACGGCTTTGGTTCAACAGGAGGCCTATTCATATAGTCGCGATCGGATCCATTCCACTCCCCATCCAACACGGAGTTATAGCAGGCGGATGGATGAACCAACAGTGTCAAGCAACGCGCGGAATCGGGATCCGCCCGCGGCAACAACCCAGCGGGTGATGCTCAGGAGGTGGTGGACCGGGCTCGGGCACGCAGAGAGTCCGAGTTAGCGGCGCAACACGAAGCCCGTCAGCTTACTCCGGTTCATCCAACCACATCAGTGGAACCAGGGGTTACTTCTAGTTCTTTGGGAGTGTCGTGCCTCGTCCCAACACTACACAATGTGCGCCTGCCAAAGGATTTCAAAGGCCCGCGCAAGGTCTCAAAGTACACTGCCGATTTATCTCCAGAGACGTGGGTTGAAAGCTATGAGATGGCCATGGAGATGCTGAATGTGGATGATGCGGCATGTGCGAAATACTTCACCATGATGCTTCAAGGGACGGCCCGTGTAACGCCCCAAGACCGAAGCTTCAGATGCCTTCCATGTTTCCGGGTTTTGTCGTGTGATTTGTTTGGTTCATCGTTTTCATCTTTGCATCATGTGCATTTGCATCATGTCATCATGTCATCATGTCTTTAATCTTTGCATCTCAAATCAAATAAAAAATCGTATGGATTTTCAGTCCATTTAAACCGAGGGAGTTCACCTGGTGATTTCTCTATATAACATATCCTCCTAATAATTATTATGCTATTATTAAATATTCCATTCTTTTGGAATTAACCGTTGACACACTTGCAAATAAATCCCAATGCCTTGGTTATCTCAATTCTTGGTCTCCGACTTGTCTTCATTTTCTTTTATCGTTTTATCGAGGCTCTTCCTAGATGTTCAACATTTTTGGAAACTTCGGATCCCTACTCCTTTCAAACGAGTTGAATTAAATTCAAATACATTTGGATTTATTCTTTCAATCTTGGTCTTTCCTAATTTTCTCGGTCCTAACATATTTTTGTGAGTCCGGGAAAACTATCCGCGCGTCCAGCTTCGTGCCCTATCCTCTCTTTCTTTTCTTCCTTATCTCTGTTTTTTTCTCTTTTGAGTGGGAGAGAGGGTGCCCAACAGGCCATTTAGGCCCAGCTGCACCTCAGGCCAGCCGCAGCCCACTTGGGCCTCCCTAGGCCCACCCCAGCGCTGGCCTCTAAGGCCCAGCCCCCACCTACAGCTAACCCTAGCGCCAGGGAGCTTCTCCCCTCGCGCCACCACAGGGAGAGCATGCACGACCCCTTTCCTCCTCCCGCTCGATACCTTGGCCTCTCCCTCTCGTTCGGTCCCTCCTTCCAGTGTCGTCAGAGAGAGAGAGAGAGAGAGATCGACAGCGCCAGGGAGGAGCCTGATCCCCATCCCCAACGCTCGCAGGCCCCTCTGCTCGATGCCATTTCTCTCCCTCGCGCCACGCTTGCCTCCCCTTGCGATCGCTCTCTCCCCTCCATCCTCCTTCCACCGCCACGCACACACAGAGAGGAGCGAGAGCTCCTCGCGCTCGATCCCCTTGGCGCCTTGTGCAACAGCCGGCTGTGCGACCCACCTACCGCGACGAGCTACGCGCCCTTCTCCTCCCTCTCCTGCGCGCCTCGCTGTCGTCTCCTCCGCTGCTGCGCCAGTTTGCCACCACGCCGACGCCGCCGGCGACCATCCCGGCCAACCTTCGTCGTCGGTCGTCCTCCAGCAAGCCCCGTCTACGCACCCTGCATCCTCGACCTTCCCGGAGCACCGGTCGACGTCGATGTCCCCTGGTTTCCCTCTGTCTCGCATGTGCTCTCCTTGGAGCATAGCACCACGGCGCCTGATCTGCTCCAGCCGATGTCGGATTCTTCGCTGCTGTTGCTGTTTTGCTTCTGTTGCTGCATCTCGAGCCGTCCCCGTCGTTCGTAGACGACCACGCCTGTTGGCTCCTGCGATGCTTGTTGTTGCCGCTGTTTTCCTAGTTCAAACAAACAAAACACCTCCACCGGAGGCCGCCAAGACCGTCCAGGATTCGCCAAGTACAACGCCGTCGGTACCCCTCCAAGTTTGATGTTGGAACATGCACGACTACGCGGATTCGCCAAGTACCACGACGCCCCCCCGAAGAGTTCGGGTTCGAAAAGTCCGATGTCGCGCTTGTACAACTACGCTGCCGATATCGAGACCGGCGAGACCGACCTTGTAACGCTATGCCAAGTACCTCTACCGGCGACTCGAACATCTACGAACCGTGTACAACTACCGCCGCTGTAATTTTGATGAGAAACGTGTACCACTACCGTCGCGAGTACCTCTACCATCGGCATGTACCCCTACTTCCACTACCGTCACGAGAACAACTACTTCCTCTACACCGCTTGACCCGAACCGCTCCGATAACGCACGCTTCAAAGGTATAACCCCGACATGACCGCCGTGAACGAATGCATGTGTGATGTATGAGATGCTCGTGCTTGCACCGTGCTCAATTTGTCGGTGCATGTTGCCCTCTTTTACCTTGTCACCGTCATGTGGGAACCCGGTAACCGGGAGCACCCCACCTTCTATCGCATGTCACGCTCCCGTCGCACTTTCTTTGCACCGGGATCTCAATCGAGTTACCGGAACCGAAATGTTGCCGTGGCATCACTTTAGGATTCATCCCTGTGGCCCCCTTTTGTTTCCGCCAAGATGGCAAAATGCTTCTTAATATGCTCTTATCAACTTTCTCATAAATATGGCTTAAAACTTGAACATGTCATCCGCATCATGTTAACAACAATAAGATGGTTTAAATTGTTGTTTGCTTTAATTTGCTAAATGCATATGGGGATTCACCGGATTCGTTATTTGTTATATCCGGCCCCATTTAAATTGTTTAGATGGTGTAGTTTTGTTATGCCTCACCTCTTGCCATGTTAACCAACATTTAATATTGGTGGGTACATAACTGAGAGAGAACTAAATAATGGATGTGGTGTTCCGTCAATATGCAACCCGTTGCATATTGAGCTCCACTTAATTTGTAGTTTTGGTTGTTGCACTTTGCCATGTCATGCATATTTAAACCGGACATGCATCATACTTGGTTGTGCATCATGCCATGCTTATGTGTTGGTTGTTTACCATGTTGTTTGCTTCTTTCCGGTGTTGCTTCTTTGGGTTAGTTCCGTTAACGTCGCGTTTGTGAGGATCCGTTCGACTACATTCGTTTGTCTTCTTCATGGACTCGTTCTTCTTCCTTGCGGGATCTCAGGCAAGATGACCATACCCTCGAAATCACTTCTATCTTTGCTTGCTAGTTGCTCGCTCTTTTGCTATGCCTATGCTGCGATACCTACCACTTGCTTATCATGTCTCCCATATTGTTGAGCCAAGCCTCTAACCCACCTTGTCCTAGCAAACCATTGTTTGGCTATGTTACCGCTTTGCTCAACCCCTCTTATAGCGTTGTTAGTTGCAGGTGAAGTTTGGAGCCTGTTCCATGTTTGGAACATGGATATTTTGTTGGGATATCACAATATCTTTTACTTAATTAATGCATCTATATACTTGGTAAAGGGTGGAAGGCTCGGCCTTATGCCTGGTGTTTTGTTCCACTCTTGCCGCCCTAGTTTCCGTCATATCGGTGTTATGTTCCCGGATTTTGCGTTCCTTACGTGGTTGGGTTATAATGGCAACCCCTTGACAGTTCGCCTTGAATAAAACTCCTCCAGCAAGGCCCAACATTGGTTTTACCATTTGCCACCTAGCCTTTTCTTTCCCTTGAGTCGGCCGACTCAAGGGTCATCTTTATTTTAACCCCCCCGGGCCAGTGCTTCTCTAAGTGTTGGTCCAACTGAGCGATGTCCGAGGCTACCAGGGGCAACTCTGGGCTGGCTTACCCGACGTCTGGCTCATCCGGTGTGCCCTGAGAACGAGATATGTGCATCTCATATCAGGATTTGTCGGCACATCTGGGTGGCTTTGCTGGTCTTGTTTTACCATTGTCGAAATGTCTTGTAACCGGGATTCCGAGTCTGATCGGGTCTTCCCGCTAGAAGGAATATCCTTCGTTGACCGTGAGAGCTTGTGATGGGCTAAGTTGGGACACCCCTGCAGGGATTTGAACTTTCGTAAGCTGTGCCCGCGGTTATGGGCAGATGGGAATTTCTTAATGTCCGGTTGTAGAAAACCTGAAGTTGACCTTAATTAAAATACATCAACCGCGTGTGTAACCGTGATGGTCTCTTCTGGGCGGAGTCCGGGAAGTGAACACGGTGTTGGAGTTATGCTTGACATAGGTTGTTCTAGGATCACTTCTTGATCATAGATTTCTCGACCGTGCTTTGCCTTCTCTTCTCGCTCTCTTTTGTGAATAGGTTAGCCACCACATATGCTAGTCGCTTGCTGCAGCTCCACCTCATACCTTTTACCCTTACCTATAAGCTTGATAGTCTTGATCGCGAGGGTGTGAGATTGCTGAGTCCCCGTGACTCACAGATACTTCCAAAACTAGCTTGCAGGTTCCGATGAACCCATGCAGGTGACGCAACCAAGCTCAAGGAGGAGCTCGATGAAGATCTTGGCTGTTGTGTCGTTTCGTTCTAGTTGATCAGTAGTGGAGCCCAGTTGGGGTCGATCGGGGATCTGTGTAGCATTTGGGGTAGTCTTCTTTTATTTTGGTTCCGTAGTCGGACCTTGATTGTATCTGGGTGATGTAATGCTTTATTCATGTAATTGTGTGAAGTGGCGATTGTAAGCCAACTATGTATCTCTTTCCCTTATGTATTACATGGGTTGTGTGAAGATTACCTCACTTGCGACATTGCTTTCAATGCGGTTATGCCTCTAAGTCGTGCTTCGACACGTGGGAGATATAGCCGCATCAAGGGCGTGACAAGTTGGTAATCAGAGCCTTCCCCGACCCTAGGAGCCTCCCTGCTTGATCGAATCGTTGGCATTGTTGAGTCTAGTAAAATATTTTGAGTCATTTAGGAATTATATATCAGAGAGTTTAGGAATTCTTTTTACTCCTCAGTCCCTTCGTCGCTCTGGTGAGGCATCCTGACGTAGAGTTTTGACTCTTCTCTTCTCAAATTTCACTAAATTTTTTTAGGATCACACGGGTATCTTGGAATCATTCCGATGGTTTTGTGACGAGAACATTGTTCTTGGTGCCTCCTGACATTTATGGGTTGTGGCAGTGTCCTGGGGAGTTAAGCTCCGAGGTGTTGTCGTCACAATTTTATCGTTGCAGTTCTGGAATACCTGAGTTTAGTTTCACCGACATCGAAAATCTCTTTTATGCAGTTATTGGTGAGATAACCTCGACGCCACCCAGTACTGGGGCGGGAGTTCGGGAGTATTGCCATAACTCATATAACGGATGCTTTTCGAAGGTTGAGGTAAATGATTTTCAAAGGTTTCTTGGTTATGTGTTGAGGGATGGATACAACTGGATGTAGGATTTGCTAGATTTGGGTGAGATATTATGCTTCCCCTGTATCCCCAACACCTGATTGCATAACTGGAAAATTTCGGGAGTTTGATAAGTGGGAATTCAAGTAGCTCTTAGGATATCTTTCCGACAGATGTATGATATGAGATTGGGGTTCGACGTCTAGTGGTCCGCCTATCCACGGTCGGTTTTATAGTGGTCTCGTTGTATCTTAAAGACTCCTTGGCTATGCCAACTCGGGGACGCTTAGTATGTCATGTGCACTGCCTTGTACATGATGGTGTTGTACGATCGAGCCTGTGTAGGCCCCACCACGAAAACTTCGGACGAAATCTCTATCATATGTTTGTTTCGGCTTTTCTTTCCGTTCGATCTATTCAAGAGTTCATACTAAAATAACACAATCCTAGAGTTCGTACTAAAATAACACCAAAGCAAATTCATATTCATAATACTTAATCCAACACAAATAACTTCAAAGAGTGCCCCAAGATTTCTACCGGAGAAACAAAGACAAGAACGTGCATCAACCCCTATGCATAGATTACCCCAATCTCACCTCGGGAATCCGCGATTTGAGTGCCAAAACATATAGCAAGTGAATCAATACGATACCCCATTGTCACCACAAGTATACAATTGCAAGACATATGTCAAGTGTTCTCAAATCCATAAAATTATTCAATCCTATAACAATGAAATCTCAAAGGGAAAAACACAATTCATCAAAACAAGATAGAGAGGGGAAAACACCATATCATCCGACTATATTAACAAAGCCCGCGATACATCAAGATTGTGACATCTCAAGAACACAAGAGAGAGAGAGAGAGAGAGAGAGAGATTAAACACATAGCTACTGGTACAAACCCTTAGCCCCGAGGGTGGACTACTCCCTCCACATCATGGTGGCCGCCGGGATGATGAAGATGGCCACCAGTGATGATTCCCCTCCCCCTCCGGCAGGGTGCCGAAACAGGGTCTAAATTGGTTTTCGGTGGCTACAAAGCCTTGCGGCGGTGGAACTTCTGATCTAAGTTAACCCCGAAGGGTTTCAGAATATTTGGGAATTTATAGTGCAAAGAAGGGGTGCAGGGAGGCCACCAAGGTGGGCACAACCCACCTGGGCGCGCCTGGGGGCCCAGGTGCTTCTTTGGCCCACTGTTGGTCTTTTGGTCCATAAAAAACCTCCATGAAGTTTCGTTGCATTTGGACTCCGTTTGGTATTGATTTCCTGTGATGTAAAAAACAAGCAAAAAACAACAACTGGCACTGGGCACTGGGTCAATAGGTTAGTCCCAAAAATGATATAATGTTGCTATAAAATTATTGTAAAACACCCAAGAATGATAAAGAACATCATGAATACTTCATAAATTATAGATACGTTGGAGACGTGTCAGCATCCCCAAGCTTAATTCCTACTCGTCCTCGAGTAGGTAAATGATAAAAGAAATAATTTATGAAGTGTGAATGCTAGCAAAGTGCATAAGTTTGATCAATGATAATTTCAATCACTTCTCCTAGCATCATAACATCAATACTTTCTTATAAAACTTCTCATGTTATAGTAGCAACCAATTCACATGTTAAGGTTCAAACAATGAACTCTCTTGAAACTCAATAACCTATGTTCTTAGTCACCAAGCAATTACATTTCAACTTATTCAACAAAGTTTAAGTACGAGCTCCACATACTCAACCATCATATAGTCTTCTATGATTGCTAACACTCACCGCATACACATGAGCAAAACGTTTCAATCGGACACATAGAAAGATAGGGGCTTATTGTTTTGCCTCCCAACATATTCAACTCTAGGGCGATGTCAACAATAATAACTCATGCTACCCATATTCAACTGGACATATGTGCCTAGATCTTTCCTCACCACATGATGCTTGCCAAAAGAGAAAAATAAAAAGGAATAGAGAGAATAACTTTGACTCTTTGCATAAAAATAAATACTGAAAATTAAAAGATAGGCCCTTCGCAGAGGGAAGCAGAGGTTGCCATGCGCTTATTTGTTTGTATGCTCAACCCCTTAGTGCAAAAGAATGTCACGTTATATAGCCCCTTATGATAGCAACCTTTATTATGCAGTCTGTCGCTTTTATTGCTTTGCCATCACAAGTTCGTACAACGCACAATTTTCTCTTACACTAAATGATCTAACACTTTTAGAAGTAATTTTTATTGCCTTATTGCACCGATGACAACTTACTTGAAGGATCTTGCTCAATCCTTAGGTAGGTATGGTGGACTCTTGAAAATAAGATTTGGGTGTAAGGGTTTTTGGATGCACAAGTAGTATCTCTACTTGGTGCGGAATTTTTGGCTAGCAAAGATGGGGGCAAGCACCACATGTTGAAGGATCTATGACAATATAACTTCTATGTGAATATGAACAAACATAAATCATTACGTTGTCTTCCTTGTCCAACGTCAACAATTTTGGCATATAATATTTTGATGGGGCTCACAATCACAAAAGATTTCCAAGATAGTGTATTTGCATGTGAAAGTTCTCTTCCTTATACTAATTATTCGTGAATTGCTTGTATGGCCAAAATTGTGATTGTCAAGCCTCAAAAGATTTCACTTTCTAAACCCGATGTGAAGCTACCACTAGGCATGGTATGATTTCAACTTCATGACATGCAATTTATTCAACAATTTACTCATAGGATATAAGTGAAGCAAAATAGCAATTCCAAAGAAAAGAGCTTCGTTGACGGGATGTGGATGTCGCTTACTTAGCCTCCTTAGCAACTATTTGAGGACTCTATTTTATTTAAAAACTTTTATATCTAAGTATTTTATTAAAACAGCAAGCAAAACAAAACAAAATGCAATTCTAAGAATAACACAACTCATGTGAAGAAGCAAAAAACTTAGGCTCAACCGATACTAACCGATAATTGTTGATGAAGAAAGGTGGGATGCCTACCGGGGCATCCCCAAGCTTAGATGCTTGAGACTTCTTGGAATATTAGCTTGGGATGCCTTGGGCATCCCCAATCTTGAGCTTTTGTGTCTCCTTAATTCCTCTCATATCACGGTTTTCCTAAATCTCAAAAACTTCATCCACATAAAACTCAACAAGAACTCATGAGATAAGTTAGTATAAACCAATGCAAAAACCTTATCATTCTCTACTGTAGCAAATCAATAAAATTATTATTCAACATTGCATACTAAATGCCTCTGCATATTTAATACCCCTATCCGCAAATAGAATCATTAAACAAGCAAACATATGCAAACAATGCAACCATAACAGTAATCTGCCAAAATAGTACAGTCCGTAAAGAATGCAAGAGTATCAATACTTCCCTAACTCCAAAAATTCTGAAAATTTACCACCTGTAGAAAATTTATCAGATCTTATTAGGCAAAAAAATCAACATTTTATCACATACTGAATTTTCTAGGCAATTTTTACAACAGCGATAAACTTTCTGTTTTCAAACAGCAACATGTAGACTTGTAAAATAAGCATAGTAAAGGCTGTCATTGACATTTTTATTGAAATAAAAGATGCAAAAAATTATTCTAAATAACATCAAGCAAATCCTAACAAAATAAAATGATGCTCCAAGAAAAACACATATCATGTGACGAATGAAAACATAGCTTCGAGTGAGGTTACCGATAATGTTGGAGACGAAAAAGGGGATGCCTTCCGGGGCATCCCCAAGCTTAGTTGCTTGGATCTTCCTTGGATATTAACTTGGGGTGCCTTCGGCATCCCCAAGCTTAGGGTCTTGTCACTCCTTATTCTCCTCATATCTATGTTTCACCCAAAACTAGAAAACTTCATTCACACAAAACTTAATGGAACTTTGTGAGATAGGTTAGTATGATAAAGAGCAAACCATTCACTTTTGGTACTATCAAAGACAAGATACATAATTGTTCTCACAAAATGCCTATTGTATCATATCATTTCCACAATTTATATTGAGCAATATAAGCCATAGAAACTAGAAAACACGCAAACTATACATTAAAAATAGAATGTGTCAAAAACAGAACAATTTGTAGTAATCTGTACTCCAACCATACTTCTGCTACTCAAAAGATTCTAAAAAATAGGAAACCTGAGAAATTTATATATGAATATTCTGCAAAAATAAACAGAGAAAAAGCACGTTTCTGTGATTTATTAAAATTATTTTCATGAGTGCAAAAGTTTCTGTTTTTCCGCAAGATCAAACAACTATCACCCAAGAAGATCCTAAAGGCTTTACTTGGCACTTTATTGGAACAAAAGCTATAAAACATGATTAATACAGTAGCCTAATCATGTTAACACACAAAAACAGTAGGTAAAAGTGTTGGGTTTTCTCCCAACAAGCGCTTTTCTTTAATGCCTTTTAGCTAGGCATGATGCTTTCAATGATGCTCGCATAAAAGATAAGAATTGAAACATAAAGAGAGCATCATGAATCACATGAAAAGCACATTTAAGCCTAACCCACTTCCTATGCATAGGGATCTTGTGATCAAACAATTTATGGGAGCAAGAATCAACTAGCATTGGAAGGCAAAACAAGCAAAACTTTAAGATTTTCAACACATAGAGAGGAAACTTGATATTATTGCAATACCTACAAGCATATGTTCCTCTCTCATAATAATTTTCAGTAGCATCATGAATGAATTCAACAATATAGATATCACATAAAGCATTCTTTTCATGATTCACAAGCATAGAAACTTTATTACTCTCCACATAAGAAAACTTATTCTCATCAATAATTGTGGGAGCAAACTCAACAAAATAACTCTCATGTGATTGGAAATTAAAACCATGATGACAAGTTTCATGTTTATAATTATTCAATATGTCATCACCATAATCAACATATATTGGAACTTTGTTGTCATACACTAGTAGAAAACAGGGCTTTGGTCCAGGCCGGGTCAGCCCATTAGTCCCAGTTCAGTCCAGAACTGGGACCAATGTGGGCATTGGTCCTGGTTCGTGAGCCCAGGGGGCCGGCCGGGCCACGTGGGCCATTGGTCCCGGTTGGTGGGATGAACCGGGACCAATGGGCTGAGCTCCTGGCCCACCACCATTGGTCCCGGTTGGTGGCTTGAACCGGGACCAAAGGCTCCCCTTTAGTCCCGGCTCATGTCACCAACCGGGACCAATGAGGTGCCTATATATACCCCTCGCTCGCGAGCAGAGCACCCCAGTGCTCTGTTTTTCTCTGGCCGAGGGGGAGAGGGCTTGGTGGTGCTCTAGCTCACCTCCTATGCACACAAGGTGTTCGATGGAATGCCCGAGCCACACTACTTAAGCTTTCTCCTCTCCAAGCTCGACCTCGAAGCTCCATTTTCCATAATATTTGTCTAGGTTTAGCGGTCCGTCACGCCCCGTCCCCGTCTTCACCACCGTCGATCACCCGCGCCGAGCTCATCGCCGGCACCACCGTGGTGAGCCTCTTGTTCTTATCTTCTTTCTGAAAGGAAAAATATTCTTACTTGTATGTTTACATAGATACTTGTATTATTTTCTTACTTTTATTATTGCATCTTATATAGTGCGATGGTTTTGGTATCCGCCCCCGTCGGCCCTCGTCGTGTCTATGATTCGGATGTGGTATATATATTATCTTTTTAACTATTGGTTCATTTATTGTTTATGAAAATTATGCCGACCAACGTGACATAGATTTTATTTATGTAGGATGTATGTGAATCGGAAATGCCAACCGGCCCTATTGTCGAGAGGTTAAATTTAGTTGAAGAAGAAAACAATTTGTGGAAGGGAAAAATAAAAAAAATTGCAGAGGAGAAGATGATATTGGAGTTGCATGTTGCGGATGTCGTCGATGATCACAAGATCAAGATGGATGCAATGCGCTTGAAGATTAGAAAGATTAGAAAATATGCCATTCATACCGAGGCTTGGTATCATTATGCCGTTGGATCAATTGTTACCTTGGTTGCGATTATGATCGCATTTGTTTTCGCATTGAAATATTTTACATAGTTTCAATGTATGGTTTAATTAATTAGATGTTCTGGAGAGCTATATGTTGTTAGATGAGAACTATGTATGCACTTTGGTTTTAATGTGATGATGAACTTCTATTAATTTGGACACTTAATTATATATAATGCACGCAGATGAACCGGCAATGGATGTACGATGACACACACCCGCGAGTACATTAAGGGCGTGCATGAGTTTCTCGATGCAGCTGAGGCAAACAAGCAGAATGGTTTTATGTGTTGTCCATGCACTGAATGTGGGAATACGAGGTCTTACTCTAACCGGAAAATCCTTCACTCCCACCTGCTTTACAAGGGTTTCATGCCACACTATAATGTTTGGACAAGGCACGGAGAAATAGGGGTTATGATGGAAGACGGCGAAGAAGAAGAGTACGGTGACAACTATGTGCCCCCTAAATACGGTGATGCTGCAACGGGGGGAGCTGGTGAAGATCAAGAGGAACCAGACGATGTGCCCAATGATGCTGCAATGGGTGAAGCTGCTGAAGATCAAGAGGAACCAGACGATGTGCCTGATGATGATGATCTCCGCTGGGTCATTGTCGATGCAAGGACGCAATGCGAAAGTCAAAAGGAGAAGCTGAAGTTCGATCGCATGTTAGAGGATCACAAAAAAGGGTTATACCCCAATTGCAAAGATGGCAACAAAAAGCTCGGTACCGTACTAGAATTGCTGTAGTGGAAGGCAGAGAATGCTGTGGCTGACAAAGGATTTGAGAAGCTACTGAAAATATTGAAGAAGAAGCTTCCAAAGGATAACGAATTGCCCGACAGTACATACGCAGCAAAGAAGGTCGTATGCCCTCTAGGATTGGAGGTGGAGAAGATACATGCATGCCCTAATGACTGCATCCTCTACCGCGGTGCATACAAGGATCTGAACGCATGCCTGGTATGCGGTGCATTGTGGTATAAGATCAGACGAGATGACATTGGTGATGTTAACGGCGAGCCCCCCAGGAAGAGGGTTCCTGCGAAGGTGAAGTGGTATGCTCCTATAATACCACGATTGAAATGTCTGTTCAGAAACGAAGAGCATGCCAAGTTGATGCGATGGCACAGTGAGAAACGAAAGAAAGATGGGAAGTTGAGAGCACCCGCTGACGGGTCGCAGTGGAGAAAAATCGAGAGAAAGTACTGGGATGAGTTTGCAAAGGACCCAAGGAATGTATGGTTTGCTTTAAGCGCGGATGGCATTAATCCTTTCGGGGAGCAGAGCAGCAATCACAGCACCTGGCCCATGACTATGTATGTATAATCTTCCTCCTTGGATGTGCATGAAGCGGAAGTTCATTATGATGCCAGTTCTCATCCAAGGCCCTAAGCAACCCGGCAACAAAATTGATGTGTACCTAAGGCCATTAGTTGAAGAACTTTTATAGCTGTGGAATGGAAATGGTGTACGTACGTGGGATGAGCACAGACAGGAGGAATTTAACCTTAAGGCGTTGCTGTTCGTGACCATCAACGATTGGCCCGCTCTCAGTAACCTTTCAGGACAGACAAACAAAGGATACCACGCATGCACGCACTGTTTAGATGACACTGAAAGTATATACCTGGACAAATGCAGGAAGAATGTGTACCTGGGCCATCGTCGATTTCTTCTGACCAACCATCAATATCGAAAGAAAGGCAAGCATTTCAAAGGCGAGGCAGATCACCGGAAGAAGCCCGCCATGCGCACCGGTGATCACGTGCTTGCTATGGTCAATGATTTACACTACGTAATCTTTGGAAAGGGTCCCGGTGGACTAGCTGTTCCGAATGACGCTGAGGGACACGCACCCATGTGGAAGAAGAAATCTATATTTTGGGACCTACCCTACTGGAAAGACCTAGAGGTCCGCTCCTCAATCGACGTGATGCACGTGACGAAGAACCTTTGCGTGAACCTGCTAGGCTTCTTGGGCGTGTATGGGAAGAAAAAAGATACACCTGAGGCACGGGAGGACCTGCAACGTTTGCACGAAAAAGACGGCATGCCTCCGAAGCAGTAAAAAGGTCCTGCCAGCTACGCTCTTACGAAAGAAGAGAAAGAAATCTTCTTTGAATGCCTGCTCGGTATGAAGGTCATGACTGGCTTCTCGTTGAATATAAAGGGAATAATAAATATGCCAGAGAAAAAGTTTCAGAACCTAGAGTCTCATGACTGCCACGTGATTATGACACAACTGCTTCCAGGTGCATTGAGGGGGCTTCTACCGGAAAACGTCCGATTAGCCATTGTGAAGCTATGTGCATTCCTCAATGCAATCTATCAGAAGGTGATCGATCCAGAAATCGTACCAAGGCTAAGGAGTGATGTGGCGCAATGTCTTGTCAGTTTCGAGCTGGTGTTCCCACCATCCTTCTTCAATATCATGACGCACGTCCTAGTTCATCTAGTCGACGAGATTGTCATCCTGGGGCCCGTATTTCTACACAATATGTTCCCCTTTGAGAGGTTCATGGGAGTCCTAAAGAAATATGTCTGTAACCGCGCTAGGCCAGAAGGAAGTATCTCCATGGGCCATCAAACAGAGGATGTTATCGGGTTTTGTGTTGACTTCATTCCTGGCCTTAAGAAGATAGGTCTCCCTAAATCGCGGTATGAGGGGAGACTGACTGGAAAAGGCACTCTTGGAAGAGACTCAATAATATGCAGGGACGGATATTCTTGGTCTCAAGCAAACTACACAGTTCTACAGAACTCTACCTTGGTGACCCCGTATGTCGATGAACACAAGATCAGTCTGCGCTCCAAACACCCGGAGCAGTGCGACGACTGGATTACATGTGAACACATCAGGACTTTCAGCAGTTGGTTGGAAACACGTCTCAGAGGTGACAACACTGTTTGTGATGAGTTGTACTTATTGTCCAGGGGACCATCTTTGACTGTATTGACTTACAAAGGATACGAGATAAATGGGAATACATTTTACACGATCACCCAAGATCAAAAGAGCACCAACCAAAACAGCTGTGTCCGCTTTGATGCAGCAACCGAGAGTGGAAAGGACACATATTATGGTTACATAGTGGACATATGGGAACTTGACTACGGACCTAATTTTAAGGTCCCTTTGTTTAAGTGCAAATGGGTCAATCTGTTAGGCGGCGGGGTACAGGTAGACCCACAGTATGGAATGACAACAGTGGATCTGAAAAATCTTGGGTACACTGGCGAACCGTTCGTCCTAGCCAATGATGTGGCACAGGTTATCTATGTGAAGGACATGTCTACCAAACCGAGAAAAAGAAAAGATAAGGAAGCGACTACATCATACGATGAGCCAAAGCGCCACATAGTTGTTTCAGGAAAAAGGGACATCCTGGGAGTGGACGGCAAGACAGACATGTCTGAAGATTATGAAAAGTTTCATGAAATTCCTCCCTTCAATGTCAAGGCTGACCCAAGCATCCTGATAAACAATGAAGATTATCCATGGTTACGGCGCAATAAGCAAATGACACAAGCGAAGAAAAAGTGAAGACTTTCTCCCGCAACTATTATGATGATACCATGCCAACTTTGTAACACACGAACATGCTACCATTGTCCGTTTTGTACATGCACATGCTATGTGGGTGAAATTATGATACCATCCCAACTTTCAACTTTTTCAGAGTTCATTTGAAATGCTTTCATGTCTTATGGTTCGGCCCTCGTAATACCATGACCATTAGTCCCTGGCCCATGCCAACTTTCAACTTTCAACTTTCTAAAACTAATGACACTAACAGAAAGTTTATAATTTTGCTCCTCGCCCCTGGCCCATGACCATTAGTCCCGATTTGTGCCACAAACCAGGACTAAAGGGTTGGTCCTCGTTGCGGGCAGAGTTTAGTCCCACCTCGCCAACCGAAGGGGGCTCACACCGGTTTATAAGCCCTTCCCTCTCTGCCTTGTTGAGCTCCTCTCAAAGTGAAAATAGATGCCCTAATAGAGAAAAGTTTAACCTAAATTCATAGTGAATTTCTCTGAAATTCATAGAAATTTACTAGGAATTTAGGTTGAATTTTCTCTATAAGCGCATCTATTCTCATTTTTAAGTAAGTTAATCACAAACTTGTGATTCAAACAATTTTCAAAGAATTCAAATTTTAACTATTCAAATTTGAAAACTAATGGCACTAACAGAAAGTTTATAATTTTTCTAAAACTAATGGCACTAACAGAAAGTTTATAATTTTGCTAACCTAAAAGCAAACAGAATAAAAAATTAAAGCAAAAAACAAAACAAAATAAATAATGCAAAAAACAAATCAAAAAAACAGGAAAAAAAACTATTTTTATAGTAAAGTTAATCACAAAATAAAATAAATAAAGCAACAAAGAAAACTAAAAAACTAAAAAAGTGTTTTCAAATTTGAAA
>NC_041380.1:323775553-323776126 GCF_002162155.2 Triticum dicoccoides | reverse complement strand
TGGAAAAAAATAGCAACAATAAGTATTTTGTTGTAAGTAGAAACAAAATAAAATAAATAAAGCAACAGAAAGTTTATAATTTTGCTGACCTAAAAGCAAAAAGAATTAAAAAATAAAGCAAAAAACAAAAGAAAATAAATAATACAGAAAACAAAACAAAAAAACTGGAAAAAAAATAAAAATAGCAATAATAAGTATTTTGTTGTAAGTAGAAACAAAATAAAATAAATAAAGCAACAAAGAAAACAAAAAACAAAAAAACAAAAAAAGTGCCACCTACTGGGCACCCACGGCCTGAATACGACTAGAAACCCTACCATGGGCCAGGATTCAGGCCCGCGGGAGGCCCAGTTGGCCCACAGGCACACATTGCACGGTTAGGCCCGAAAGCCTGCTTTAGAGAGGAGCTCGAGAGGGAAGGCGCACCGCACCTTATAAACGGAGCGGCTCCCTCTCAACTAGCGAGGTGGGACTAAACATTTGGGCGCGGGGCAGCACAAGGCCTTTGGTTCCGGTTGGTGGCACCAACCGAGACTAAAGGGGGCATTGGTCACGGTTGGTGCCACAAACCGT
>NC_041380.1:323692804-323775543 GCF_002162155.2 Triticum dicoccoides | reverse complement strand
GTCCCGGTTGGTGCCATGAACCGGGACTAGTGCTCTGGCTATATAAGCCAACACTTGTGAAATTCTCGACTCAGTTCGATCGATCTCCTTGTCCTCTCCTCCGACGACGCCGCCAGGCTGCTCCTCGTCCTCGTCGCTGCTGAGCCCTCCGGACCACGTCGTCACCTTCCTGAGCCCGCGCCGTCCTTGTCGCCGGCATCCCTGAGCCCGCCGCCCTCGTCCCCGTCGCCGCGTGCCTCCCCGAGCCCGCCTCCTTGTCCCCGTCACCATGTGCCACCCCGAGGCTGCCGTCCCCGTCACCGCGTGCCGCCCCGAGCCCGCCGTCCTCGTCGCCGGACTCCAGCCGTCGCCGCCCCCCTCAAAGTGAGCCCCCCTCCCGAGTGCCACTCTTGCCCCCGAGCGCCCCTTGCTCCGCCCCTGCTCCATGGTCGCCGCCGGCCCTGATGCATTGAAGAGCAGAAGGAGAGGAGAAGTAGAGGAGAGGAGAAGTGGAGCAGCAGCAACGCGCTGTCCACTTTTCTGAATTTTTTGGAATTTCTGAATTTTTTGTCCATATAGAAGGTGTTTGATGAAATGCTAGATGGCTTTGGGCATTTTTGGAATTTTTAATTTTTTTTGTGGTGAGGTACTGATGCAAGACAAAGGCGATGGCAAAATTTCAGAATTTTTGGAGTGGTTTAGAATAGGTTTTCAACAAGTTATTTGAATCCGATTCAAATTTCATTTGAATGAAACTTGAAAATTTTGAACTATGGATCAGAAGGTTTTTGGTGAAATGGATTGTGGGTACTGTCATGAAGTTGGAGTAATTTTTCTGGATGTAAAAGAGTTAGGAAAATTTAGAATATGCTAAATATGTCAAAAATGTTTTTTCATATGATGTTTTTTTTCATATATGTATTAATTTTTTTATTTAGGTTGTTAATTAGTAGATATCGATTTTAGGTTAGTGTAGAGGAAAAAGTAAAATAAGGAAAAGGAAGAAAAGAGGAAGAAGGAAGAAGAAGAAGAAGAAAAGGAAGGAGTGGAAAAAGGAAAATAAGAAGAGGAAGACTTCTTTTTTTTCTTCGATCTTCTCCTCTATTCCTTTCTTCTTCTCCTCTATTTTCTTCTTCGATCTTTTTTCCTCTTCTTACATGAGGGTGGGGGTCGATATACCCCCTCTCCGATAACTTCGACATGAGGGGGGGTGTCACCAAGGGTTCGAGGGGCGAGGGTCGGAAACTATAGGGTAGAGGTTCAAGGGTCACCGAGGGTTCGAGGGGCGAGGGTCGGGAACTAGGGTAGAGGTTCGAGGGTCACCGAGGGTTCGAGGGGCGAGGGTCGGGAACTAGGGTAGAGGTTTGAGGGTCACCGAGGGTTCGAGGGTCGTCAAGGGGTCGAGATGTTGCCTAGTGTCAAAGTATTAAAGATCCATGGCTTCATCATTAGACGGAAGTAACCGGGTCATGATGGTACGAAGTTGTGCAAAGTTGTTTTGGAATGGAGTTCCGGATAGAATAATTCGCCTTTTTGTACGAATTTCAGCAAAGGCCTTCCAAATAGGGATATTCGGAAGGCTCTTGCTGAACTTTGTACGAAAAAGCGAATTATCCTATCCGGGACTCCGCTCCAAAACAACTTTGTAGACTTCGTACCATCATGCGCCTGTTACTTTCGCCTAATGATGAAGACATGGTTTTGTTGACTCCTTTGACACTAGGCAACCTCCCGCCCCCTCGGCGACCCTCTCGAACATGAGAGGAAGAAGAGGATCGCCGAGGGGTCGAGGGTTCCAGGGTCGTCGAGGGTTCGAGGGGTCGAGGATCGTCGAGGGGTCGAGAGAGGTTTCCTAGTGTCAAAGTATTGAAGAAATCCATGGCTTCATCATTAGCCAGAAGTAACCAGGGCATGACGAAGTCCTCCAAAGTTATTTTGGAATGGTGTCCCGGATAGGATAATTTGCTTTTTTGTATGAATTTCAGCAAAGGCCTTCCAAATAACGATATTTGGAAGGTTCTTGCTGAACTTTGTACCAAAAAGCATCCTATCTAGGACTCCATTCCAAAATAACTTTGGAGAGCTACGTACCATCATGCACCTGTTACTTTCGCCTAATGATGAACACATGGTTTTGTTGAATCCTTTGACACTAGGCAACCTCCCGACCCCTCGGCGATCCTCTCGAACATGAGAGGAAGAAGAGGATCGCCGAGGGGTCGAGGGTTCGAGGGTCGTCGTGGGTTCGAGGGGTCGAGGATCGCCGAGGGGTCGAGAGAGGTTTCCTAGTGTCAAAGTATTGAAGAAATCCATGGCTTCATCATTAGCCGGAAGTAACCAGGGCATGACGAAGTCCTCCAAAGTTATTTTGGAATGGTGTCCCGGATAGGATAATTTGCCTTTTTGTATGAATTTCAGCAAAGGCCTTCCAAATAACGATATTTGGAAGGTTCTTGCCGAACTTTGTACCAAAAAGCGAATTATCCTATCTAGGACTCCGTTCCAAAATAACTTTGGAGAGCTTCGTACCATCATGCACCTGTTACTTTCGCCTAATGATGAAGACATGGTTTTGTTGAATCCTTTGACACTAGGCAACCTCCCGACCCCTCGGCGATCCTCTCGAACATGAGAGGAAGAAGAGGATAAAAAAAGAAGAGGAAGAAGAAAAAAAAGAGGAGAAGAAAGAATAGAGGAGTTCTTCTCCTCTATTCTTTCTTCTCCTCTTTTTTTCTTCTTCTTCCTCTTTTTTTTTATCGGGAACGAGGGTCGTCGAGGGACATAGATGTAGTGTCGTCGTTGTCGATATACCCCCTCCCGATAGCTTCAACACGTGGGGGGGGGTCGATATTACCCCCTCCTTGAAGCGTTCTCGAGGCCACCCCCAAACCCTTGAAGCGTTGTCGAGGCCACCCCAAACCCTAGAGAAGCAGCGTCGAGGCCACTAATTAATATATATGATTCCTTACTATGATTAGGTAGCTAGTTCTATGTTTGCCACTAATATATCCATCTGTCATGTTTGAATAATAATTGCCATGTTGTAAATATTTGTAGAAACTATGGACACCGCCCGAGACGAAGCAAAAGAAGCGTTGTTGAGGGACATAATCGCAGAAGGAAGTGATGCCATCTGGTTGTTTCTCAACGACACCGATGGTCTGGAAGGAGAGGGTGAAGAAGCTGGCTACGGTGACCTAATGCCGGTGCAAGAAGAAGAACATGAGGATGGCTCCGATGACCCAATGCCGGTGCAAGAAGGAGACCGTGATGACGGCTCTCGTGACCGAACCGAGTCCGGCGAGGTATATATATTAGTTAAGCCTGTGCTGACTAGCTAATTGATGCATTCATTGTTTTGGTATGTACACATATTAATTAAGTCTTTGTTCTTTTTTCTAGCCCTCCGGATCGAGCACAACTTCGGTAAAGAGACGAGGCCCGAAGAAAAAGTTGAGCTCGGATGAAAGGTTTGAGATCATAGCAATCGCGCCCGACGGCCAACCGATTGAACCCATCCGAACAAAGAACGCATTTGTTGCTCAGTGCGGGGTTCTGGTTAGGGGCAAGATCCCGATCAGCATCCAGCAATGGTTTAAGCTGGCTACAGAAGACCCTGAGGTGTCTTATGTCAATGATATGCAGAAAAATGATCTTTGGACTGAGCTGAAGTCAAATTTCACCCTACCACCAGAGGATAATCCAGAGAACCCAGTTAAAGAGCAATTAATCAAGTCTTTTGCTCTTAAGAGGATGGCAGAACTATTCAGGAGGTGGAAGAAAGAGCTGAATAAGTTTGTCGAAAATAATGAGACACCATAATTCAAGGGAAGATATGAGAAGATCAGAGATCACTGGCCCGCATTTGTGGCCCACAAGACATCGGAAAAGAGTAAGAAGATGTCGGTGACAAACAAGCAAAATGTTGTGAAGAAGAAGCATCACCATCGCACGGGGTCAGGTGGCTACCTCATAGCCTGGCCTAAGTGGGCCAAGACTAAGAATGATCTGATTGATAAAGGGATCGAACCAGAGACAATTAACTGGCCAGACCATTGCCGGACTTGGTTCTTCAGGGCTGGCGGAACCTTGGACCCTGTAACAGGGAAGTGCATTTGGACGAACGATCAACTGGACATACCAGTCAGGAAGCTTTAGCAATATATCGAAGCAGCGCAGCAAGGGACGTTCTTTCCAGACAGAGAGAACGACGAGCTCACAATGGCCCTCGGGAATCTTGAGCACCCTGGACGGACACGAGGCACGCCAGGCTCCATTCCGTGGAAGGTTGGGTTTCCGGACGCTGGCGATTACAAATCCCATGAGAGGAGGAAAAAATTGCAGCAGACCCAAATGTAGGCGCTGCAAGCAAGGGTACAAGCGATAGAGGAACGAGAAGCAAATCGCAGCAAACGTACTGCTGAAGCTTCCCCCGAAGCTACCCCGCCATCTCAGCGGAGAAGCAGCGTGGCTTCCACCGAGCTGCTTCAGCCGGAGCATGCCTTGACGGCTCCTGCCAGCTATCCCGTGGATGCTATCACAGAGTCTCAAAATTGCTACCTTATGACGCAATGGATGAATTTGAAGGTCAAGGCGGCTGTTGGCTCTGTTTATCCTACTGAACCCAGTGCAACTTTTCACTGTCGGCCGATTCTAGAAGGATATGCTAGGGTGATGGTGGATGAAATAACGGAGGGATTTGAGGACCTCCAGCTTGACCACCCCACCGGTGAAGGGGAGACTAGGCTAGGGTCTACTCTAAAGACTCCATGCCTATGGCGGAAGGAGCTCATCAACCTTCCGAACTGGACGCCTCCGCCTCCTCCTCCTCTGGCAAGTCAGGGCACTCCGCCTCCTCCATCGCCTCCTCCTCCGTCGAGTCAGGGCACTCCGCCTCCTCCATCGCCTCCTCCTCCGGCGAGTGACGATCAGGGCACTCGACCGGCTCCTTCTCCAGCGCGTGGCGGCACTCCGCCTCCTTCTTCGCCTGCACCGACGCGCCCGAGCAGCCAACCTCCTCCTTCTCCGCCTCGTCAACAAGGGCGGAAGAGACCTGCCGCTGCTCCGGCTGCTCCGGCGTGTCGTAGTCCTTCTCCTCCGCCCCGTAAGCAAGTAAAGAAGACAACCACTCCGTCTGCTTGGCCGGCGTCTAGCAGTACAGCCAGAGGCGGGAGGACATACAGATTCGGTCCTTCTCTGAAGACTCCAAAGAAGTTACCATACGAGAGGACCCCGAAGGAGAACACCGAGATCGCACAAACTGAAGTGGATGAATGGTTTCAAGGGTTGAAAGCAAAGAGACATCCACTTCCGGAGGAGAAGGTAGATCCGGTGAAAGCGAAGCGCACTCTGGCTGCCCTGACAAAACCACCCAAGTTTCCACCGAAAGGAAACTATGAGCGCATTATTGGAAAGGAATTTGCCGAAGCGGAGCGGTCGGGAAGTACTATCAGTGATCAAAGGCTGAAAGAACGACGAGCTGGGAAACAAATTGCCCAGCTCGGCGAACAAGCGAAGCAATCGTGCCCCCCGCTCAAGGTGCCTAGCCACAACGTCGCTAATGATCCGAGGATGGTGCCCGGTTATAGCAATCTTGCAGATTACCTGCCTGATGATGTACATTATGAACCCATGGAGGTGCAGATACAAAGATACGAGTACGGGAAGCCTCTCGTCAAAGATGAAAGATCTCTATCAACGATGATGCGAAGATTGCATGATTGGTACTTGAAAATCTGCAGAGACTCTGGGGGGAGGAGTACTTTGTATGTGAAAGTTAAAAAGGAGCATGACCTCGTTGGAATTGAACTGTTGCCTGTTCCATTTGAGGAGTTCTATCAGTTTTTCAATCAATTGGCCCTCGATAAAACAACGGTCGCCTGCTACTATCTGTAAGTAGTACTACTTCTGTCATTAAGTTTCTCTATATAGCTCAGCTCTTCCATTGCATGTATTTATAATCATCCTCACTATATTATGCAGATTGAAGATCGCCAAATTGAAGAAAAGACAAGTCGGTGATATTGGGTTCATTAACACATATCTCATAGATGCAACTCAGGTTAAATTTCATGCCGCAGCTACCAAGGCCAACTTGCTACGATCGTTGGTAATAAATGAAAACAAAGATATAATACTCTTTCCTTACAACTTCAAGTGAGTGTTACTGTCTTGTGCGTATTCGGTTTCCCTTATATATTAGTCAAGGTTATAGTAATGTAATTGATGAGTTATGCATGCGTGTGCAGTTTCCACTATATTCTCCTAGAGATTAAGCTTGAGCAGGGACTAGTAACCGTCTTAGACTCAAGACGAAAAGATCCCCAGGACTATGCAGACATGACTCAAATACTCGAGAAGTAAGTTAAATCGATCATTATCCACCATATCAGCAACTTTGTTCATTTCCTGATATATCAAGTAATTGTTTTCTTTGTCCGGCAGGGTTTGGAGAAAATTCACCAGAAAAGCTCCGGGACTGCCGAAGGAGCTGCAGTTTAGACACCCGAAAGTAAGTACTATAGTAGCATGTTCCGCACATCTACTAGTCATTCAAGCGCTAGTTTCATCAATACCATTTGGCATTCTTGCTTATCAGTTTGATTGACCTCTATTTCTTGTGAAGTGGTTGTGGCAGGAACAAGGGAATGATTTCTGTGGATACTACGTTTGCGAGTCCATCCGCCACACGACCTGTGAGCGGGGCTACACTGACGAACAATATGAAGTACGTAAATAACAACATTCACAATTTTATTTTATTACCATCATTTGTGTTGAGTTTCATTCATTCATATATATATATATATATGTATTGACCCCCTTCTTTAAATTAGATGTTTCGGAAGCGGGATGAACTCCTAGCACCAGCTTGCATGCGAGCAATTCAAGAGGAATTGGCGGCATTCTTTCTTGACCACGTGATCCCTGAAGACGAAGAATACTATGTGGACCTTGAGTCCGTATGATTATATTTGTAAGAGATAATTATTGTATATATGTAGCCGGTAGTGCCGGATAGATATACGAGAACTTGTTGTTCGACCAATCTCTCGGAGAAGGAGAGGTGGTCGATATCACTTCTCTCTATATGCATATATGTTCATGACGATCTTCTGTTTCCTTCGTTTGCTTACTAGCTAGCTAGCGTGTCTAGTCCTCTCTATACGTATGTATAGTACGTAGCGTCGACCAAGCACGGACATAAGAGAGGACACTTCTCTCTATTAATTATAGCTAGCTAACACAATATATGAAACACCTAAATTAACCCCCCAAACCCCCCCTTTCAAAAAAATAAAAACCCTAGCCACAGAAATGCTGACGTGTGGATGCCTATTGGTCCCGGTTGGTGCCACCAACCGGGACCAAAGGGTCTCCTGCCTGGGCTCCGCGCACAGGCCACGTGGAGGCCCATCTGTCCCGGTTCTGGATTGAACCGGGACTAAATGGACAGGGCATTAGTACCGACCCTTTAGTCCCGGTTCCAGAACCGGGACAAAAGGCCCTTACGAACCGGGACAACAGGCCCTTTTTCTACCAATGATAATCAATTGCAACCTCCTCCAAAATAGTGGATTCATCATTAAATAAAGTCACGGCCTCTCCAAATCCACTTTCATCAATATAATCATCATAAATAGGAGGAATGCAATCATCATAATAAATTTTCTCATCAAAACTTGGGGGACTAAGAATATCATATTCATCAAATATATCATCCCCAAGCTTATGGCTTTGAATAACATTAGAATCATGCATATTCAAAGAATTCATACTAACAACATTGCAATCATGCTCATCATTCAAATATTTTGTGCCAAGTATTTTAGTGACTTCTTCTTCCAACAATTGAGCACAATTTTTCGATCCATCATTTTCAAGAAAGATATTATAAAGATGATCAATAATATGATGCAACCTCAATTCCATTTTTTATGTAGTTTTCTTTTATAAACCAAACTAGTGATAAACAAGAAACTAAAAGATTCGATTGCAAGATCTAAAGATATACCTTCAAGCACTCACCTCCCCGAAAACGGTGCCAGAAAAGAGCTTGATCTCTACTACATAACTTTATTCTTGTAGACATGTGTTGGGCCTCCAAGCACGGAGTTTTGTAGGACAGTAGCAATTTTCCCTCAAGTGGATGACCTAGGGTTTATCAATCCGTGAGAGGTGTAGGATGAAGATGGTCTCTCTCAAACGACCCTCCAACCAAATAAAAGAAATCTCTTGTGTCCCCAACACACCCAATACAATGGCAAATTATATAGGTGCACTAGTTCGGCGAAGAGATAGTGTTAAAAGTGTAATATGGATGGTAGAAATATATTTTTTAATCTGAATAAATAAAAACAGCAAGGTAGCAAATAGTAAACGGGCACAAAAATGGTATTGCAATGCTTGATATGAGGCCTAGGGTCTGTACTTTCGCTAGTGCAATCTCTCAACAATGCTAATATAATTGTACCATATAACCACCCCTCAAAGTGCGATGAAGAATCGCTCCAAAGTTCCTATCTAGCGAAATACATAAGAATAAATTGTTTGCAGGGTACAAAACCGCCTCAAAGCTATTCTTTCCGTTCGATCTATTCAAGAGTTCATACTAAAATAACACAAAGCTATTCTTTCCGTTCGATCTATCATAGAGTTCGTACTAAAATAACACCAAAGCAAATTCATATTCATAATACTCAATCCAACACAAAGAACTTCAAAGAGTGCCCCAAGATTTCTACCAGAGAAACAAAGACAAGAACGTGCATCAACCCCTCTGCATAGATTACCCCAATGTCACCTCGTGAATCCGCGAGTTGAGTGCCAAAACATATATCAAGTGAATAAATACGATACCCCATTGTCACCATGAGTATTCAATTGCAGGACATATATCAAGTGTTCTCAAATCCATAAAAGTATTCAATCCAACAACAACGAAATCTCAAAGGGAAAAACTCAATTCATCACAACAAGATAGAGAGGGGAAAACACCATATGATCCGACTATATTAACAAAGCCCGTGAAACATCAAGATCATGACATCTCAAGAACACGAGAGAGAGAGAGAAAGATTAAACACATAGCTACTGGTACAAATCCTCAGCCCCGAGGGTGGACTACTCCCTCCTCATCGTGGTGGCCGCCGGGATGATGAAGATGGCCACCGGCGATGATTCCCTCCCTCCGGCAGGGTGCCGGAACGGGGTCTAGATTGGTTTTCGGTGGCTAAAGAGCCTTGCGGCAACGGAACTTCTGATCTAGGTTAACCTTGAAGGGTTTCGGAATATTTGGGAAATTTATAGTGCAAAGAAGGGGTGCAGGAGGCCACTGAGGTGGGCACAACCCACCTGGGCGCGCTTGGGGGCCCAGGCGCGCCCTGGTGGGTTGTGCCCCCCTCGGGGCACCCACCAGGTGCTTCTTTGGCCCACTGTTAGTCTTCTGGTCCATAAAAAATCTCTGTGAAGTTTCGTTGCATTTGGACTCCGTTTGGTATTGATTTCCTGCGATGTAAAAAACAAGCAAAAAACCACAACTAGCACTGGGCACTGGGTCAATAGGTTAGTCCCAAAAAATGATATAAAGTTGCTATAAAATGATTGTAAAACACCCAAGAATGATAAAATAACAGCATGAATACTTCATAAATTATAGATACGTTGGAGATGTATCACAGCTCTATCGAGCTAGGCATTATGTCTTCTCCCTCCTCCAACAACGGGGAAGATGATGGTTGGCTGCTGAAGATGGAAGTAAGGAGAGAGAAAATATGATAATCAATATTGATTTTATAATAATGATCATGATGCTACTATGCCCGTATTCTATTTTTATCGACACCTCTCTCTCTAAACATGTGGACATGATTATCGATGCCGGCTTTCGCTTGAGGGCAAGCGAGGTCTAAGATCAGGGGAGTTGATACGTCCATTTTGCATCATGTTTTCTTACTGTTATTTATAGTGTTTTTAATCAATATAACACTTTGTGGAGTAATTTTAATGTTTTTTCTCTCATAATATGCAAGGTTTACACAAAGAGGGAGATTACCGACAGGTGGATTTCTCGACCTGAAAAAGCTATGTCAGAGATACCTATTCTCCACATCTCCAAAGGAGCTGAAATTTAGATTTATATTTGGAATATATAAAAATTATTGGAGAAAAGAAATACCAAAGGGGGCCACCTAGGTGCCCACTAGGCACCAGGGCGCGCCCACCCCCCTGGCACGCCCTGGTGGGTTGTGGGCCCCTGGCTAGCCTCCGATGCCCATCTTCTGGTATATAAGCCCATTTGCCTTAGAAAAAAAAATAAGGAGAGGACTTTCGGGATGGAGCGCCGCCCTCTCAAGGCGGAACCTGGCAGGAGCACTTTTGCTCTCCAGCGAAGAGATTCCGCCAGGGATACTTCCCTCCGGGAGGGGGAATCAAAGCCATCGTCATCACCAACAACCCTCTCATCGTGGGAGGGCAAATCTTCATCAACATATTCAACAACACCATCATCTCAAACCCTAGTTCATCTCTTGTATTCAATCTTTGTATCAAAACCTCAAATTGGTACCTCTGGGTTGCTAGTAGTGTTGATTACATCTTGTAGTTGATGCTAGTTGGTTTATTTGGTGGAAGATCATATGTTCAGATCTATTATGCTATTCAACACCTCTCTGATCTTGAGCACGAATATGTTTTGTGAGTAGTTACTTTAGTTCTTGAGGACATGGGAGAAGTCTTCTCATAAGTAATCATGTGAATTTGATATTCGTTCATTATTTTGATGATATATATGTTGTTGATTCCCTTAGTGGTGTTGTGTGAACATCGACTACATGATATTTCACCATCTTTGGGCCTAAGGGAATGCATTGTGGAGTAGTTATTAGATGATGGGTTGCTAGAGTGATAGAAGCTTAAACCCTAGTTTATGCGCTATTCCATAAGGGGCTGATTTGGATCCATATGTTTAATGGTATGGTTAGATTTTATCTTAATTCTTCTTTCATAGTTGCAGATGCTTGCGAGAGGGGTTAATCATAAGTGGGAGGCTTGTTCAAGCAAGAACAACACCCAAGCACCGGTCCACCCACATATCAAATTATCAAAGTAGCGAGCGCAAATCAAATAAACATGATGAAAGTGCTAGATGAAATTCCCGTGTGTTCTCAAGTACGCTTTGCTTACTATAAGGGACCCTTCCGACATGTCCTTTGCTACAAAAAGGATTGGGCTGCCTTGCTGCACTTTAGTTACCATTACTATTACTTGCTCGTTACAAATTATCTTGCTATCAAACTATTTGTTACCCACAATTCCAGTGCCTGCAGAACAAATACCTTGCTGAAAACTATTTGTCATTTCTTTCAGCTCCTCATTGGGTTCAACACTCTTACTTATTGAAAGGACTACGATTGATCCCCTATACTTGTGGGTCATCAATGATAGTATTGAACATCCATAACAGTGATGCTAAATGTCGCAAGACTAAAATTACCACATATGTGTGTGGCACTGCATTTAGTCACATTGGAGAAACCCGCATGGAGAAATTCCATAGTGATTGATTTTGGAGTCATATGATTATGAATCATCTGACACTTGCAACTTTCATCCAAATAGTGAAGTGAACTAAAATACAGCCATAAAGAACGAGCAACAAAAATAATTGGAAATATGCATATATTGATGTATGTAGTCCAATAAGTGTTGTTGCAAGCAGTGGATTTATCTATCTTCAATGATGATTCAAGTAGATATTTATATTTACTAATTGAGACATAAATCTAGATCATTTGAAATGTTTTGAAAGGATTTTTTAGCATGAAGTAGAAATTATTATAACAAGAAAATTGCATTTCCACAACTAGATTGCATAAAAGAATATTTGAGTTACAAATTTAGCGAATGTCTGATGAGCTATAAAAGAATTTTCATAGCTTGCACCTGCTAGAAACACCACTAAGAGTAGAGTGTTTTGAGTAGATGTAATCAAGCTATGTATGACACGGTGAGATCAGAGATGACATTGATTGTTCCGCCAATATACTTTTAGTGTGATGCTTCAGATAATATGGCTTTTTACACAGAAAAGAGTGCCATAAAATTTGTTGAAATAAGTGCTACTTTGTAGGTTATCCAAAATAGTTGGGTATTCCTCTATCACTACGCTAAGGCAAAGTGTTTTGCTAGAGAGTGCAGAAATTTTGAAGAAAATGTTTTCTGCAAAAGAGTGAGTGGGAGGACAGTGCAATTCGATGAGATTATAGAATCTTCGTGATCAAGTAAAAAAACAGTAGAAGTGGTTCAAAATTTCTTACTGCGGCTGATATAGAAGTCTCTACATAGGATATAGAGACTTTGGTTGAACATGCAGCTGAACTATATAGGTTGGAAAATTCATACAGACCTTCAGGGTATGCAGACGAAATATTGTTGAAACAAAAAATGAACCTATAATACACAGAGAATCATTTACGGGCCTCACGCCAGAATTGGCTATATGCAAAAATAATCCAAGATAGTATACATAAACATAATTCAAGTTTAGAACTTGATAGACCCTTGATACGTCTCCAACGTATCTATAATTTTTGATTGTTCCATGATGTTATAATACCATTCTTGGATGTTTTACAATCATTTTATAGAAACTTTATATCAGTTTTTGGGACTAACCTATTGACATAGTGCCCAGTGCCAGTTGCTGTTTTTTGCTAGCTTCTACTTCGCAGAATATCTCTATCAAACGGAATCCAAATGCAGCAAAAGTTTTGGAGATTTTTTTGGACCAGAAGACACCTTGGAGGCCAAGAAAGTACCTGGGAGGAGGCCAGTGGGGACCACAAGACACCAGGGCGCGCCCTGGTGGGTTGTGGGGCCCACGGGGGTCTCCTGCACCGCCTCTTCGCCCTATAAATTCCCAAATATTCCAGAAACCCTAGGGGAGCAGACGAAACACAATTCGAGCCGCCGCAAGTTCCAGAACCACGAGATCCAATCTAACACCATCACGGAGGGGTTCATCATCCTCATTGGTTCCTCTCCGATGATGCGTGAGTAGTCCACCATAAACCTAAGGGTCCATAAGCAGTAGCTAGATGGCTTCTTCTCTCTTTTTGCTTCTCAATACAATGGTCTCTTGGAGATCTATTTGATGTAACTCTTTTTTGTGGTGTGTTTGTTGGGATCCGATGAACTTTGAGTTTCTGATCAGATCTATATCCACGAATATTATTTGAGTTTCTTCGATCTCTTATATGCATGATTATTTATATCTTCGTATTTCTTCTTCGAATCTTTGGTTTAGTTAGGCCAACTAGATCGATATTTCTTGCCATGGGAAGAGGTGCTTTGTGATGGGTTCGATCTTACGGTGTCCTCACCCAGTGACAGAAGGGGTAGCGAGGCATGTATGTATCGTTACTACTAAGGATAACAAGATGAGGTCTATACCTACATGAATAGATCTTGTTTACATCATGTCATCATTCTTATTGCATTACTCCGTTTCTCCATGAACTTAATACACTAGATGCATGCTGGATAGCGGTCGATGTGTGGAGTAATAGTAGTGGATGTAGGCAAGAGTCAGTCTACTAATCTTGGAGTGATGCCTGTATATTGATCATTGCCTTGGATATCGTCATGATCATTCGATCTTCATCAATTACCCAACAATAATTTTTTTACCCACCGTATGCTATTTTCTTGAGAGAAGCCACTAATGAAATCTACGGCCCCGGGGTCTATATTTTATTATATTGCTTTCAAATCTATTTTCCACTGTATTTGCTTTCAGATCTATTATTCCAAAAAACCCAAAATACTTTGCTGCACTTTTTATTTGCATCTTTTATTTCGCGTTTTATTCAGATCTATTTATCCAAACATATACAAACCAATCTATCTTTTTATCGAGGAGGGATTGACAACCCCTCTTACGGGTTGGGTTGCGAGGATTTGTTCTTTGTGTGCAGGTACCGTTTACATAGTGTTGCTTGGTTCTCCTACTAGATTGATACCTTGGTTTCATAACTAAGGGAAATACCTATGTAGATGTACTGCATCATCCCTTCCTCTTTGGGGAAATACCGACGCGGTCTCAAGCCGCATTAAAAGGAATTTCTGGCGCCGTTGCCGGGGAGACATCATCAACATCTATCAAGTTCCTAATCACAAATCTCATCTCCTTGCAATTTACATTATTTCCCATTTGCTTCTCATTTTCATCTCCCCCACTTCACAAAATTTTGCCTTTTTATTTGCCTTCATTTTGTTCGCCTTTTTCTCGTGAGATCTTTTGTTTGCTTGTTTGCTATCTTTGCTTGTGTTGCCATGTGCCTTCTATTTGCTTGCTAAAACTCTATTTATATGGATCCTCATCCACTTGCTAATATTTTTAAAAGATCCAATCATGATGAACCAATTGGTAGTGAGTTGAGTGCACTAGATTATCTTTATGAAGTTTTGATTGAGATTCATGAATCTGAAAATTGTGATGGAGAAATTTATAAAATTATTCATGATAGCTCCTTGAGTGAAAAGCATAATTGCAATGATTTTACTATAAATTCTATTAATGTCAATTGTGCTAATAATATGCAAGGCTACAAGCTTGGGGATGATAATTTTGCTTTGTTCGCTACTTATTGCAATGATCATGATTGGGGTGATGATGCTTCTTATGATCTTGAAAATTTACTTAAGCCTCATGATGAATATGATATTGATAATAATGTTTGCAATAATATTGAAAGTGGGTTTGGAAGAGCGTCAACTTTAGGTAGAAATAATCCCACATATTTGGAGAGTGTCCAATCTTATGAATTTTTTGATGAAAGTGGGTTTGGAGATGTCATGACTTTAGTTGATGTTAATCCCACTATCTTAGAAGATTATAAAACTTTTATGATGTACATCAAGGAGAGAAAATTTTATATGATAGCCATATTGTCGAATTTGATTACGATCCTACATGTAATTATTATGAGAGAGGAAATATGATTGTAGAAATTTTCATTTTACTAAATTACCTCTCGTTATGTTGAGATTGACAATGTTTTATTCCTTTCCTTATATGCTAGATATTTCTTATCTTGATAATTTGTTTGCTTATAAAATTCTTATGCATAGGAAGTATGTTAGACTTAAATGTGTTTGACACATGTTTTATGATGCTCTCTTTGCGCTTCAATTCTTATCCTTTATGTGAGCATCAATAAAATCTCATGTCTATCTTGATGGCTATAAAGAAAGAGCTTGTTGGGAGGCAACCCAATAAAAAAAATTATTTTTACCTTTTTCTTTTTGTTCTTGAGTGTTTATGAAATTATGCTACTATTATGATTGTGCTTTTTATGTTTTAATTAGTGTTTGTGCCAAGTAAAGCCTTTGGGATCGTGTTGGGTAATAGTTGATTTGATCTTGTTGAAAGCGGAAACTTTTGCGTCTAGTAGTAGAATTTTGTAAAATCACAGAAGCGACGAAAATTCTGATTTTTTTACACAAGATTGATAAACAATTGCCTACGTTTTCGTAAGTTTTCAGAATTTTGGGGGTTACAAAGTATGGTTAGAGTCCAGATTACTACATATTGTTCTGTTTTGACGGGTTCTGTTTTCGTTGCATTGTGTGCTTATTTCGATGAATCTATGGATTGTATTGAAGGGTATAAGCCATGTAAAAGTTAGAATACAGTCGGTATAATGCAATAATAGAATATGAATGGGTTTGCAACAGTACTTAGAGTGGTGATTTGCTTTATTATACTAACGGATCTCACAAAGGTTTTGTTAAGTTTTGTGTGATTGAAGTTTTCAAGTTTTGGGTGAGATCACGATGGATGAAGGAATAAGGAGTGAAAAGAGCCTAAGCTTGGGGATGCCCCATGGCACCCCAAGTTAATATTCAAGGAGAACCAAGCAACTAAGCTTGGGGATGCCTGGGCATCGCCTCTTTCTTCTAATGACCATCGGTATTTTACTTGGAGCTATCTTTTTATTCATCACATATCATGAGTTTTGCTTGGAGTGTCTTGTATTATATGAGTGCTTTTTTTTCTTTTTAGTTTGTCACATCTATCCTTGCTGGACACTTATATTTGAGAGAGCCAAAATTATGCTATGATTTGTTAGAATTGCTCTTTATGCTTCATTTAAATTTTTCGAGCTATGGAATTCCTCTAGTGCTTCAGTTATATATTTTTTTTAGCACAATGTGCTTTCATATTTTTGAAGAAATACTCTCATGCTTCACTTAGATTTATTTTCGAGTTAGTAAAAATTCTCTCAATCTTCACTTATATTATTTTGAGAGAAGAAAATCTTTATGCTCATGTTCTTCACTTAAATTTGTTTGAGCTTGTCAAAAGCAATTGCAACATATGAAACTAGTCCAAAAATGATAGATATTCAAGAGGGATATAATAAAAACTTTCATGAAGATCATTGGACAAAATAAACTTGATTCTTTGTAATAGTTTTGAGATATGATGATGGTAATATGTGAGTCATGTTGGTGAATAATTATGCTTTAGTAAGAATATTGGTGTTAAGGTTTGTGATTCCCTATGAAACCACAAAATTCAATAGTTATGCAATGAAATTACATCCTACTTATGGTGCATTATTGGTTTTAGTTATGCTTAATGCTCGTTTATGAGAATTCTCGTTTGGTTGGTTGCTTCTCAATCTTTTTGCTAGCCTACACTTGTACTAAGTAGAAATACTACTTGTGCATAAAAAATCCTTAAACCTAGTTTTGCCATATGAGTCCACCATACCTACCTATATGTTGTATTTTCGTGTCATCCTAAGTAAATTTATATGTGCCAACTCTAATTTTCAAAATGAATTTCCTTTTTGTGTGCTTGTACCGCTCATGAAGCGGCAGGGGGTGGCCAATATTTTCCATGCTAGATTAGTTATTATCAAGATGAGTGTTTATTCACTTGTCATTGCACGGGAGTATGTCGGTAATAGGGACGCCCAGTCCCAAAATGAAAAAGAAATTTACTTTATGTTGTCAAATAATAAATTCCTTGGAAAGTGTTGGTTTGGATGGTACCCATGGATACGACTAGCCGTGGAGTTACTACTAGGAAAAGGCATGCTAGTGCCGCACCGAATTTGCCTTCTAATGGCGCACTACCGGTGCGCCACTGGCATCACGCCATTAGAATTAAATTCTAATGGCACACCACCGGTGCTCCATTAGTATCTGGTGTTCTAATGGCGCACCACGTAGTGCGCCATTAGTATAGCCTGCAGTGCGGCATTAGAATGCCTCCCAAGGGGACATATGTACCCATGTGCTTTGGCATTCTAATGGCGCACTAGCAGTTAATGCGCCATTAGTGTGATGATCACAGTGCGCCATTAGTGTCTTGTGTGGTGCGCCATTAGTATGAATATTAGGTTTTATTTTATTTTTTGCTTTTCTGATTTTTGCACAGGTTACAAAATATATTATTGGAAAGAATATAGACAGCAGCACACAGCAACATCAGATTCATCGAATACAATAGAAGATTAGTCTCCGAATACAATTCATCATATTAGTCTCCGAATTCAAAAGATTGAACAAAGATAAAACATTACAAGTCTCAAGACCGCGAGTATCGAGTTTGTCGGAAGTAATACTAATCCTAACAAGTCCTACTAATCATCATCATACAACTTCTACTCGGTATTCATAACAAGTCATACGATCATCATCTTGATAGTCTTCGAACCAACCCTACTTAATTGTTCTTAGCACATGATCATCAGTATTAGGCAGGACCTAAATACCCTATTTAAGCTAAAATAGCATAAAACAATATAGACCCTGACTCTCCATTATGGAGAATGGAGAACATCCTGTCTCCAATTCTTGCACTTTGCTTCCTTTTGCTTCCAAGAAGCTCCTTACGACTGTCCATACATTTTTTCCATCCTTTGATTTTCATGTCTCCACTTCTTTTAGAAATCTCGTATGGACAGTTGAGATTCGTAGGACGACCTGGCTGTATGTTCAAAACATTAACACTACCTTTCAGATACATCATATGAGGCACACAATTCTCTGGGATTATCTGTTGAAAAACATAGTAATAACTTAATAGTTAGCGATGATGTACTAGTTTTAGAAGTATGCAAAAGATGCACGGATGTCGTAATAGTAAAAATCTTACCAGGGTATCTCCATGGTAATTAACGTAGTTGAACACATGCACTAGTGGCACGTATTTACCATAATATTGAGGAGTTTGATTGTAGATATTGTAATTCTCAATATCAGTACAAAATCCGACCAAATGATTTTTCTCCTTGTAAGTTGTTAATTCGGAGCCATCGGTGTAGTGGGTTTTGTCTACCATCTCCTGCACATTCTTTGAAAAATAAAAATAAGCTGTCAATGGAAATAAGCTGTCAACTATTTTGAAATAAACAATATAAATTAGCTAATAACTATGTTTGAGAAACTCACATAGTGATAGAACTGGAGGCGTATCAACAAGGACCCAAATGTCCATATTGTCTTGGTTGATGTCAGGATTACCAAGATCCATGGTGATAAGCATACCCTCATCAAAACCATACATCTTGCAAAATGCTTCCCAATTTTTGTAACCAAAATGGGTTACGCTCTCAGAATTATATAGATTTACTTCAAAGTCCACATCGTGATGAGTCCTTAGGTGAATTTTCTTTGTTTCAGAAATTTCATGGTCTTCAAAATCCATCCTCTCCAAGACATAGCGTCTTGCATGGCATGGGATAAGCTATACTCGAATTGTAAAAGATGAAAATTACACGTTGAAATAGTTGAAGTCATGCTTAATTATGAAAATAACACTTGTCGTCGTTGTGTACCATTTCAAATTCGAAGGTCTCCTCGAGCTTAATGCTGAAGCGCCGATCATCGTCCATGTGAGGCATGTCGCACAGACCTCGATCATTGTGGCACTAGTCGCACTCCGCCGGGAGACTTTCGTCGTCCGATGATGATGATGACATATCCTACGTTCATAATTCAAAACTACATCATTTAGGGTTTGTCGACACCGAGGCACCCTAAAAGCCTAAGCTTTCATCATTTAGGTTTTTTCGATGCTGAGGCACCCTAAAAGCCTAAGCGTACATCATTTAGGTTCTCATCGACACCGAGGCACCCTAGGTTGGGCCTAATCACTTGGCACTAATCACTTGGCTCTATTGCCACCTATGTTGGGTTTATCATCTAGGGTTTATCGATGCTAACAAGAATTCTAAGTTGGGCCTAATAACTTGGCTCTATTGCCACCTATGGTTTAATGCAGCAAGAATGGCAGGGCAGTTGATCCTACTTAACTAAATACTAAGATACTCCGGCCCATGCATTAGTCGCAAGTACCCCATATGTCCTATTTTTAGCAAAGTCATGCTAAAATTCACGGAAAATTTTAGCATGACCTTTGCTGAAAATAGGACATATGGAGTACCCGAATTTGCCGGAACGGAAGTTAATCGACATTCCGGCAAACTCAAGGGCCTCTCGGGGTACCTGCAAAATCATCACGACACGAAGGGCCTCTCAAGGGCCTCAAGCAGCAGCGGCGTCTCCCAGGACCCCATTTTTTTGCTAAATTTCTTTGAGCAACAATCAGAGCAGAAAATTCAGCATATTTCTATACAACAGTGTGAAAGTATGGTGAAAAAGGAATAAACTTTATTTTATGCTTGGGAACGTCTATGATATATCTAGCATGGAAAGTGTTGGGAACTACTCAGTCGTTTTCATTGACGGGAAAAGTATGCCTCTCAAAATATTTGTATCTCTTAATTTATGCTTTGAGCTCTGGCACCTCTACAAATTTGTACTTCCCTCTGCGAAGGGCCTATCTATTTACTTTATGCATTTTTTATTTTTATTTGAGTCTCCATCTTCTCTTCTAAAGCACCAACTAGGGAGCACTATGATCGTACTTGAGCATTGGATCTAGCTAATATTCGAGTGTGTTTCATGAATTGACCAATGATTGAGCATGATGGGCTAGGGATAACTTTCTTTAGTGTTGATATTTTGAAAGACATGGTTGCTTGTTGATATGCTTGAGTATTGAAGTTATCATTTCAAATATAGACTATTGCTTTGAACCTTCTAAAAGTCCAAATGTCCATGCTACAAAAGAAAAGAATATGTGATGAACATGTTAGGCAACATTCCACATCAAAAATTCTATTTTTATCATTTACCTACTCAAGGACGAGCAAGAATTAAGCTTGGGATGTTGATACGTCTCCAACATATCTCTAATTTTTTATTGTTCCATGCTGTTATATTATCATTCTTGGATGTTTTACAATCATTTAATAGCAACTTTATATCATTTTTTGGGATTAACCTATTGACATAGTGCCCAGTGTCAGTTTCTGTTTTTGGCTTGTTTTTTACTTTGCAGAATATCCCTATCAAACGGAGTCCAAATGCAGCGAAACTTTTTAGAGATTTTTTTTGGACCAGAAGACACCTTGGAGGCCAAGAAAGCACCTGGGGGAGGCTCGTGGGGACCACAAGACACCTGGGTGTGCATAGGAGCCCGGGTGCGCCCTAGTGGGTTGTGGGGCCCATGGGGGTCTCCTGCACCGCCTCTTCACCCTATAAATTCCCAAATATTCCAGAAACCCTAGGGGAGCAGACGAAACACAATTCGAGCCACCGCAAGTTCCAGAACCACGAGATCCAATCTAACACCATCACGGAGGGGTTCATCATCCTCATTGGTGCCTCTCCGATGATGCGTGAGTAGTCCACCATAGACCTAAGGGTCCATAAGCAGTAGCTAGATGGCTTCTTCTCTCTTTTTGCTTCTCAATACAATGGTCTCTTGGAGATCTATTTGATGTAACTCTTTTTCGTGGTGTGTTTGTTGGGATCTGATGAACTTTGAGTTTATGATCAGATCTATATCCATGAATATTATTTGAGTTTCTTTGATCTCTTATATGCATGATTATTTATAGCCACGTATTTCTTTTTCGAATCTTTGGTTTAGTTAGGCCAACTAGATCGATATTTCTTGCCATGGGAAGAGGTGCTTTGTGATGGGTTCGATCTTACAGTGTCCTCACCCAGTGACAGAAGGGGTAGCGAGGCACATATGTATTGTTACTATTAAGGATAACAAGATGGGGTCTATTCGTACATGAATAGATCTTGTCTACATCATGTCATCGTTCTTATTGCATTACTCCATTTCTCCATGAACTTAATACACTAGATGCATGCTGGATAGCGGTCGATGTGTGGAGTAATAGTAGTAGATGCAGGCAGGAGTCGGTCTACTAATCTGGGACATGATGCCTATATATTGATCATTGCCTTGGATATCGTCATAATTATTCGATCTTCATCAATTACCCAATAGTTATTTGTTTACCCACCGTATGCTATTTTCTCGAGAGAAGCCACTAGTAAAATCTATGGCCCCCGGGTCTATCTTTTATTATATTGCTTTCAGATCTATTTTCCACCGTATTTGCTTTCAGATCTATTATTTCAAAAATCCAAAAATACTTTTTTACACTTTTTATTTGCATCTTTTATTTCGCGTTTTATTCAGATCTATTTATCCAAACATATACAAACCAATCTATCTTTTTACCAAGGAGGGATTGGCAATCCCTCTTACGCGTGGGGTTGCGAGGATTTGTTATTTGTGTGCAGGTACCGTTTACATAGTGTTGCTTGGTTCTCCTACTGGATTGATACCTTGGTTTCATAACTGAGGGAAATACCTACCGTAGTTGTACTGCATCATCCATTCCTCTTTGGGGAAATACCGACGCGGTCTCAAGCCGCATCAACCCTCTAAAAGCCTTAAGGTCTAAAGTGTAGTGATGGATCTATGAATTAACAAAGATAAAAATGTTTTATAATGATTGACTTTTTGCAAATAGTTTATGAGAAGATAAAGGAGTTGATTATGACGAGATTGTATCTTCATAATAATACTAAAATTTAGTTTGGATTAAACTAGCAATTACTAAATATTCCAGTTATGAGATGTAACAGATGTATGTCAAAATGATTCCCATGAGATGGAAATACAAGGATGTGTATTTGACATAGTCCAAGGTAATTTTCTCGATCCAGAGGATGTTAGTAAGTCTCCAAACTTCAAAAGATCATGTTATGATCTGAAGTAAGCATAGTGGAGTTGGAATCTTTGTTTTGATGAATTGACCAAATAATATGATTTCATCAATACAAACAAAGATGCTTGTATTTACAAGATAGTAAGTGGGAGCATGATAATATTTCTAAACAATGTGTATGCATGACACATTGTTGATTGGAAATTATATAAATTTCTTGACACGGATTAAGACTTTATTGAAAATAGTGTTTTCAGTGAAGTACTTAGGCAATATAGTCCTTGTATTAGACGTAATAATCTATGGAGATGGTAGTGTCTAATCAGGCTTAGCCAAAATACATATTGACAAAAGTACTAAAGCAGTTTAGTGTGAAAAATGCCAAGAAGAGTTTTCTTGTCAAAGTCACGTGGAAAGAGTTCTTAGCAAGAATCGGTATCTTGAAATATTGATGAGTGAAATACATGATTTCAATCACACTTGTGTTAATTCCATGGTATGTAATAACTAGATATGTTCAAGTACTCCAAGTAAGTTGTGAGTAAAGCTACCAATATGGTCAAATTATTGATCATAAGACAACAATCAAAATATCATTAAGTATTAACGACATGTTTCTCACATATGGAGAGAATGGAGAGATTGTTGTAAAGATTTACATCAACACACACTTGATGTAAGTAGTACATCGACAAAAATCATCAATTGGTGCTCGAAGCGAATTTCGATTTCAACTAAATGATTTATGGTGGCACAGTAAGTTGGAATTGGTCCAAGAAAATTACTGTGGTGAATTCTATAATAGAAGGATGAGTGTATTGTTGCTTTAGAAGCAACAATAGAGGGTGAAGAATGAAAGGTTCATTTATGAACTTAGTATGGTTTTTAGATGATTGTGCAAATAGAACAATGTTGTCATATAGTGGTTCTATGCCTCAATCTAAGGAACCAAAGGTCTTGCCAGTGATTCAATATATATTAAGCTTGTTTCACATAAATTATGAATTCATGTGAAAGCATGACGGATGCATAGAAATGCAAATGACACACACAGATCTGAAGTTGTCAGATTCGATAGGACGAAGTCTATACCACAAAAAAATCATGGACTTACACCAGATTGCCATTGTTGTAAAAGTTAAAAGTGCTAACTAGATTATTGACTCTACTGCAAGTGGGAGACTATTGGAAATATTCCCTAGAGGCAATAATATTTGTACTATTATATTTCCCTATTGATAGCTAAGATTTTATTTCATGCTACAACTGCTATGATCCTGAAATATGTGATTCAGTGGAAAACTCACAAGCACGTGTGAAGTGATAAATGGTAAACAATAGGTTCCCGGTCTCGCCTCTAAAACTGGCTCAAGTGTTGTTTGTGATCATGTTTCCTGGATCTTAGGATATCGTTAAGTGCAACGATAGTCCTAAAGCAACATTGAGGGTATGACGTTAGAAGAACGATCATATTGAATCGATCCAATACTTGCATGTTATACTTTGTGATTATATTGTCTGAAATTATCTCTTATAACACAAAGTGTTAGCATGTGTTTTAGGTCCTCAGACCATGAGAGTCGGTCACTTCCTACCGGATGGCGGACTTTGGGGTTGCTCAAACATCATATGTAACAAGGTGATAATAACGACAACTTTCAGGCTCACCGGAAAGTTTGACAAGTGACTGGATAGCTCGAGAGTGGGATTTCTCTTCCGACGATGGAGAGATATTTTTAGGGCCCTCTCGGTGTGACGACATCTATCATCGTCTGGCTAGACATAGATGACTACATCAATCCGACCCATGGGCACGTGCGTCCATAGGCACCCGACCCGAATGGGTAGGGCATGGGTCGTCATGTTCGTCCATGGGCACGACCCATGGGCAACCCAATTAGTGGTGGGTAGGGCATGGGTATAGGTCTACGCCCATGGGTTACCCGATGGGCAACCCAATTAGCATGACATGTGGGCCATATAGATATATACACATACATATAGTGGTCTAGTTTTTGTGCACTAATTATTTTGTGTGAAGCGTCCATGTACCGCCAGCCCCAACCCAGGCATCACTCAGAGTTTGCAAAAGGCTATGGGCCGGTCAATACTAACAAATGGAACCAAGGCTATGGGTTTCACGTTGGCAGAAGAGAAGCAGCCGGCCCAACCTAGGCACGGTAGCAACTACTTAACGAGCGCTCCTTCGGAAGCCTCGCAACGATCAGCGTCACTTGGCGCGCTCTCAGCCATTCGCCACGTGTCGCGCTCTAGACGCTCCCTTCGAATTCTTTTTTTATTTTTCCGCACACGTTTTCAACTTTTTAAACAGTTTTTTTTTGTTTTTTCGACGTTTTGGTTTTCTCCGGTCTTTATTACCTTTTCGATCAAAAAAATTTGCGCGAAAAAACGTGTTTTCTTTTTTTTTCCTTTCGCAAAAGTCACGGTTTTTCTTCCGCGAGAGGCACGGTTGTGCTTTATCGAGAGTCACGGCTGTGCCTTTCGGACGAAAATAAACATGTTTTGTGTTTTTTTTCTTTTGCGAGAGTCACGGTTTTGCTTCCGCGAGAGGCATGGTTGTGCTTTCGCGAGAATCACGGCCGTGCCTCTCGGAAAGGGAAAAACAAAATGCGTTTTTTGTTTTTTTACGTGAGAGTCACGGTTTTGCTTCCGCGAGAGGCACGGTTGTGCTTACGCGAAAGTCACGGCCGTGCCTCTCGAAAAGGGAAAAATACGCGTTTTCTGTTTTTTTCTTTTGCGAGAGTCACGGTTTTGCTTTCGCGAGAGGCACGGTTGTGCTTTCGCGAGAGTCACGGCCGTGCCTCTCGGAACCGAAAAAAAGCGCGTTTTCTGTTTTATTTTTTCTTCCACGAGAGTCACGGTTTTGCTTCCACGAGAGGCACGATTGTGATTTCGCGAGAGGCACGGGCGTGCCTCTTTCGGAAAGAGGAAAAAACCATGCTCCCGGTTCAGTTTTTTTGCCCGGTTTTTCTCGTCCGATTTTTTTGTGAAAAAAAGTTCGTCAAAACCTATCAACATGGATCTAGTTTTGAAGATCTCGACGCGAGGAATTCAATGATGAAAATGGTTCAAGATTTGGACGCACGATTTAAGAGATAAAACATTTTGAATAAACGGATTTACAAAAAAAGGGAAAATTCCCAGGTTGCGACAAGTGGCGCGCTGCATATACACCACTTGTCGCGACCTGGGAAAGCGAAGTATTCTTTGCAATGAGTATTCCTTAATTAGTGATTTCGCCTAGGCAGCAAACAGCCAGCTTCACGTTCGCTTCTTTCACGTTTCAAGAATCCAGGCCCAACAAGATTTAGCCAGTGGTCCATACAATACACTCGTTGCTGGTTCATGCACTGGTATAGTTTAGTACCACCTCGCCCAGCTACGGGAAAGGAACCACCAGCGAGCCTATAAAACACAGCTGCTGCACGCTGCTTGCTTGTGTGGTTGGGATTAGACAGCGCCAAATCTTGTTCGCAACAACAGGAATCATTTACCAAGAGTTTTGGCAGAATATAAGTAAATTATATTGAAAATAATATCTTGCGCCCGATGGGGTAGACCCATTTACTTATAGGGCATGGGTTTGATAGAGGTCGATCTGACCAAACCCGACCCGACTGCCAGGATGAATCACAGGGATGCCGGAACACCGATAATGAGAGGATGCACACCGGGTTTTGTCAAGTATCACGACGAAGCAAAGATAACATCAAATGATAACCAAAGGTTCATCAGAATATCATTTGCGTGATCCCCAAAGATAACATCAAATGATAACCAAAGGTTCATCAGAATATCATTTGTATAATCATAGGGATCGATATGGATGTCCACGGTTCCGCTATCGGTCATTGAACGAAGGGGCTTCGTTCATGTCTGGTTTACCGACCCTGCGGGATCACAAGCTTAAGGTAACCACAATCTGTTGAGTGTCATTGAGATGGGAGTGATGAGAATATATTTTTGAAATTATTTCATTAATATCCGAAATAGTTTTGAGAGGTTCCGGAAGCGTTTCGAGGTCACCGGAAGGATTTTAATGAATATCGGCTAATACCGGATATTACCGGTTAATTATATATAGGTGAAAAATGTTACTAGAGATGTTATATTATATATATAATGCTCTGAAAATATTTAGAACATCTATTATATATAAAAAGTACTTAATGGGCTCACTAGAAAAAAGAGAAATATTAGAAAATCCCACAATATTTAGGAATATCTGACCATTAATTTGCTAGAGCAGAAAACTACAGCCACCAGATTAATTCCAATTCTAAATATTTTCGGAGCATTATATCCAGTTCTTTACAAATGGTATTTTTTTTTCTTTCGAGAAAATCTCTTTACATAGCTGTCATCAACGAAAAGAACTATGTGCAAAGTAACTATTTTAATTATACATCAATGGATGAATGGATGAATGGATGAAACAAACAGATAATCTGATATTTTGCTGCCAAAACACCAAGGGAACAAAATTGAACTTTAGATTGATTTGTTCTACCAGGCTGGTGGCTGCTACCTCGAGCAATCGAGGCAAAGCGATACCACGAGAAGGTAATGTTGTGATTTATGAATTCCGGCAATCAGGTTATAAATGGTGCCAGGGCGATGAAACCACCCATACAAGCTAGCATCAAGTCAGTTCCAGCACGCCCCACAAGTCAGATCCCACCTTCAGAGCTCACCTTCTTCATTATCTTCCTCCAGTGATCAGCACTTGGACATCGCCTTCCTCCAATAGTTGCAAGCGTCCCAGTCTCCTCTGTTGACTCTCCTCGACTGTTAATGGCTCCATTGAGCAATCACACAACCTCCAGTAAGTATCATGTGCACATAATTAGAGATCAAATTATCTTCAGTATGTATCACCTGCACCAATTTAGATAATTTGCACGGTTCCTGTATATGCCATTGATGAATTTGTTACTGATCATGGATCAATGGATTGGGTTGCTTACCATGATGAAACCAATTGAGGAAGTATAGAAAAACAAATGGGCAAGCAGAGAGCAAACTTCAAACATCCGCGAGATGCAAGTCCTTTTGCTAGAGTAAGTTATTTCAACTGCACCAATTTAGATAATTTGTACGGTTCCTATATATGGCATTGATGAATTTGTTATTGATCATGGATGAATGGATCAATAGATTGGGTTCCTTACCATGATGAAACCAATTGAGGAAATACAGAAAAACAAACGGACAAACAGAGAGCAAACTTCAAACATCCGCGAGATGAAAGACCTTTTGCTAGAGTTAGTTATTTCAATTACGTAAGCAATTTTAAAATTATTTTTGACTTTTACATGGTCAAATTCTTTCAGTTGTGAGAAGGTAGGGATCACTCTATGGGGAAATATTTTAGCAAATATGGCAGATGGAAGTTTTGCACACAAAAAACAACCGTGACTATCAATTTCAATTTTATCAAAGTAATCAGAGGTGAGAACTTTAAACTCTTCTCACAATACCCCCAAATCTAATGTTCTTAACCGTTTATCCCTAACCAGGGTCATTATTGCACTTGCACACAATAAATGCATGTACAGTTACTGTCAAAAAGATGTTTTCTAAACGATGATGGAAGTTGATGAAAGCACCAAAGAAACAATTTAACAAACAAATGTACCGTAACAGAAAAACACTATGGGGAATTGTAGAATTGCGGTATGATGATGCTAAAAAAAGGTTTGTCTCTGCTATAACGTACCTTCTTCTAATATTGTTACATTATCCGATTTGACCAGTTCACTCTTAAATTAGGAATTGGTAGGCACAACAAAAACAAGATTTCATGAGATTATATCTGATAAGGTTGGTGGTACATGGTATGCAAAGTTTGCTTTTCTGCGACAAGAAAGGAATATGGTAACTGTATTTGCAATTCATTCTAATGAAGTGGATTAAAATGTGGATCTCCGGTGATCATACCCTCCATCATATTAGGTATATACTTAAACTCAAGGTAAGCATCCGAGCATCGTTATATGTTATGTGTAAAATGCAATCAGACCAAATTTTACTGTTCGATTATTAAAACGCAAAGACACTAATTATTTCCTTAATTTGCTGAAAATTAATGGCCGTAGCCTGTAGGGGGGCGAACACTACAGATTCCGGTCCCAAACCCCGGAAAAAGTGGAGGGGACAGAAACTAATTAACATTTTGCCTTAAGCTGCGTTAGGCCCAGAACGTACTATATTCATTTGGTAGATCCACAAGAAATCAATCTGGATGGAAATTAACAAGACCAAGTATGCAGGATAGTACAAAAAACAGAAATGGTAACATTTGTCACTAGCAAGCAGTACATTAAATTATATTGCAGGTCCTTCGAGGATGAAGAAGATGCGTCGGGTGCCTCGCTTGGCGGCAGCAACGACGCCTGCAGCTCGGCGGTTGGGGACGGATAACGCTCCTAAGACCCCAAAAATTGCGCAGGAGCTAAGGGAACGAGATCCACTCCTTCATTGCCTCCATGGACGCTGACGGGAAAGGCACCGTCGAGTTCGATGACCTCGCATCCTCCATCACGCAGCCGCTATTAGGGCCCTGCTACATGTTCATCGGCCGGGAGATCGACGAGGCAGGCGCGGAGCCAAACCAAGCACCGTCCCAGCCACGAGGTGCGCGTGCAGGCAAGGGCCAAAAAGTAGCAAACCGAGGGGAGCCTCGGGCTGAACCTCAGATGCGGTGGATCCAAGCTGGCTCAGCCTTTTCCGTGGCTGAGAGCATACCTGGCCAGACGGGCCGGCCCGGCCTGTGCTAATCATGCCTGGCCCGGCACGTTTAATAGCCGGGCCATGACGTGCCGGCCCACGGGCGCTGCTCTTTGGCCCATGCACGGTCTGATTAGTAAACGGGCCGACCCGATGGCCCGTTTAGCACGCTGGGCTGCATATTTTTATCCTACTGGGCTGATTTTTAGGCCTATTGAGCTATATTTTATGTATACATTTATAAAAAAAATCGGAAATATGTATAAAAAAAATTAAACGGGGCGTGTCGTGCCGGCCCGCATGCCCAGGCTCCAGGCCCAGGCACGGCCCAAGGCGTGCCGCGTGCCGGGCATGGCCCGTTTAGCCCGTGCCGTGCCTGACCCATGGCGGGCCGTGCCGGCGTGCTTGCGGGCTGGCCTGTTTGGCGTGGCCCATTTGGCCAGCTATAGCTGAGAGCTCCTAGAAGACAAGAAGACTAGAGAAAATGTTCAGAAAAAAAGAATAGAGAAAGAAGAAAATGAATACTCATGTTGGTGGGACCTCTGAAGCTACAATACGTGTTGATAGTGTGGAGTAGTAGGTGAGAAGATTTTTCTTTTTTGAACGAAGGCTCAAGAAAAGCCCGGCTTTAAATTAACAAAGCCATCAACCGGCCAGGAATTACAACGACCCATACAACGGGAAAGAAAAAACATAGAAACTAGAAACGGCAGATACAAGGTGCTTCAAAAACAGCTTACATGCACCACAACAGAAAGTACAAGGATATTCTACAAGAAGACTAGCTAAATGTTGATGGAGCTCTTCGACGCGAATGAAGCACCAAAGCAATAGCAGCAAGCGAAATTCAAGGGGTAATCGCGCGCAGTGAAGATGAACATGCCCTCATCTAACCCAAAAGGAGTCCAGCATCATCGAACCTTCCTTCTTGAATTCCGAAGGGGACCCCTGCCCCTCACACTGGATCGAAGGGCGCCGGACCGTCGCAAATTGAAGCAGCTCACCCTAGAGCAAGAGCAGTAGATGCTGTAGTGCCTTGGGAGCTAATCTTGCGAAAAAACTGGCCTATGAACAACCACAGGGAGCTAATCTTGCGAAAAACCCCAGTGTTATCTCCAACCGTGATGTCGCTGCACGCCTGAGAACCACATCCAAACACCAATGCACACCCCCAACTCACCCAAGACGACACCTTCAGGAAGGTGACGACGCAAGCCGCGCCGCTGCCGCCTAGACCACAACTGGCAAAGGTTTTCACCCGGGAATGAGAGGGGAGGGAGAGGGAATCGAACCTCGACGGCGCCTCCAAGAAGGGAACGACGCTAGCCGGCATCGCCGCCGCCATGAACGAAAAAACCCGGCCAAAAGTTTCTCCCAGTCCGAGCTCACAACTCTGGCAACCCCACCTTCAACAGATCCAGTGACCGATGCTCGCCACGACCCAGATCCAGCGGGGAAAAGGCGAGGGAAGGGGGAGGAAGAAGACCTCCAGATCTGACGCGTAGCCAGGGGCACAAGGCCACCCGCCTCGACCATCGCCCAACGCCTCCACCACTCGCTGCTCGCACGACCAAGTGGGAAAGAGGAGCACCAGCGAACGCCACTCGCCGCGAAGCAGGCGCTGCCGCACCACCCGAGGCCGCTGCCTCGGCTACAGGGGCCCTCCGCGCATAGACAGAGCAGCACGACCTCGCCGCCACCTTCCTTGGCAGCCGCACGGACTTCGCCGATGCCCCCTCTGGCGGCGGCGAGGCGGGGGACGGGGGAAGGTGAAGGAAATATGCCCTAGAGGCAATAATAAAGTTATTATTTATTTCCTCATATCATGATAAATGTTTATTATTCATGATAGAATTGTATTAACCGGAAACATGATACATGTGTGAATACATAGACAAACATATAGTCACTAGTATGCCTCTACTTGACTAGCTCATTAATCAAAGATGGTTATGTTTCCTAACCATTGACATGTGTTGTCATTTGATTAATGGGATCACATCATTAGGAGAATGAGGTGATTGACATGACCCATCCCGTTAGCTTAGCACTTGATCGTTTAGTATTCTGCTATTGCTTCCTTCATGACTTATACATGTTCCTGTAACTATGAGAATTGTGTAACTCCCGTTTACCGGAGGAGCACTTTGGGTACTACCAAACGTCACAACGTAACTGGGTGATTATAAAGGAGTACTACAGGTGTCTCCGAAGGTACATGTTGAGTTAGCATAATTCGAGATTAGGTTTTGTCACTCCGATTGTCGGAGAGGTATCTCTGGGCCCTCTCGGCAATGCTCATCACCTAAGCCTTGCAAGCATGTAACTAATGAGTTAGTTATAAGATGAAGTATTACAGAACGAGTAAAGAGACTTGTCGATAACGAGATTGAACTAGGTATTGGATACCGACGATCGAATCTCAGACAAGTAACATACCGATGACAAAGGGAACAACGTATGTTGTTATGCGGTTTGACTGATAAAGATCTTCGTAGAATATGTAGGAACCAATATGGGCATCCAGGTCCCGCTATTGGTTATTGACCAGAGATGTGTCTCAGTCATGTCTACATCGTTCTCGAACCGTAGGGTCCGCACGCTTAAGGTTTCGATGACAGCTATATTATGAGTTTATGTATTTTGATGTACCGAAGGTTGTTCGGAGTCCCGGATATGATTACGGACATGACGAGGAGTCTCGAAATGGTCGAGACATAAAGATTGATATATTGGACGGATATATTTGGACACCGGAAAGGTTCCGGAGAAGTTTGGAGCCCCGGAAGGTTACCGGAACCCCCCGGGAGGTATATGGGCCTTATTGGGCCCATGTAGGAGGAAGAGAGAAGGAGCAAGGGAAGGGGGCGCACCCCCCCCAAGCCCAATCCGAATTGGGGAGGGGGGCCGGCCCCCCCTTTCCTTTCTCCTTCCCCTCTTCCTATTACTACTACTAGTACTACTTCCTAATACTAGTACTCTTTCCTTCCCCCTCCAAATAAGATAAGGAAAAGAGAGGGAAACCTACTTGGAGTAGGTTTCCCCCTCCTCATGGCGCGCCCCCCTAGGGCCGGCCACCTCCTCCCTCCCTCCTTTATATACGGGGGTAAGGGGGAACCCTAGGACACACAAGTTGATCATTGATCGTTCCTTAGCCGTGTGCGGTGCCCCCCTCCACGATATTACACCTCGGTCATATTGTAGCGGTGCTTAGGCGAAGCCCTGCAACAGGAGAACATCAAGATCGTCACCACGCCGTCGTGCTGACGGAACTCCCCCTCGGCGCCTCTGCTGGATCGGAGATCGAGGGTGCGTCATCGAGCTGTACGCGTGTCAAGAACTCGGAGGTGCCGGAGTAACGGTACTTGGATCGGTTGAACCGGAGGACGTACGACTACTTCCTCTACGTTGCGTCAACGCTTCCGCTTCGGTCTACGAGGGTACGTAGACAACACTCTCCCCTCATTGCTATATCATCACCATGATCTTGCGTGTGCGTAGGAAATTTTTTGAAATTACTACGTTCCCCAACAGTGGCATCCGAGCGTAGGTTTTATGTGTTGATGTTATATGCACGAGTAGAACACAAGTAAGTTGTGGACGATATAAGTCATACTGCCTACCAGCATGTCATACTTTGGTTCAGCGGTATTGTGAGATGAAGCGGCCCGGACCGACATTACGCGTACGCTTACACGAGACTGGTTTCACCGTTACGAGCACTCGTGCTTAAAGGTGGCTGGCGGGTGTCTGTCTCTCTCACTTTAGTTGAACTGAGTGTGGCTACGCCCGGTCCTTGTGAAGGTAAAACGAAGTCTATTTGACAAACTATCGTTGTGGTTTTGATGCATAGGTGAGATTGGTTCTTGCTTAAGCCCGTAGCAGCCACGTAAAATTTGCAACAACAAAGTAGAGGACGTCTAACTTGTTTTTGCAGGGCATGTTGTGATGTGATATGGCCAAGACATGATGCTATATTTTATTGTATGAGATGATCATGTTTTGTAACCGAAGTTATCGGCAACTGGCAGGAGCCATATGGTTGTCGCTTTATTGTATGAAATGCAAACGCCCTGTAATTGCTTTACTTTATCACTAAGCGGTAGCGATAGTCGTAGAAGCAATAGATGGCGTAACGACAACGATGCTACGATGGAGATCAAGGTGTCACGCCGGTGACGATGGTGATCACGACGGTGCTTCGAAGATGGAGATCACAAGCACAAGATGATGATGGCCATATCATATCACTTATATTGATTGCATGTGATGTTTATCCTTTATGCATCTTATCTTGCTTTGATTGACGGTAGCATTTTAAGATGACCTCTCACTAATTATCAAGAAGTGTTCTCCCTGAGTATGCACCGTTGCGAAAGTTCTTCGTGCTGAGACACCACGTGATGATCGGGTGTGATAGGCTCTACGTTCAAATACAATGGGTGCAAAACAGTTGCACACGCGGAATACTCAGGTTATACTTGACGAGCCTAGCATATACAGATATGGCCTCGGAACACGGGGACCGAAAGGTCGAGCGTGAATCATATAGTAGATATGATCAACATAGAGATGTTCACCATTGAAACTACTCCATCTCACGTGATGATCGGACATGGTTTAGTTGATTTGGATCACGTAATCACTTAGATGACTAGAGAGATGTCTGTCTAAGTGGGAGTTCTTTAGTAATATGATTAATTGAACTTAAATTTAATCATGAACTTAGTACCTGATAGTATTTTGCTTGTCTATATTTGTTTGTAGATAGATGGCTCGTGCTATTGTTCCGTTGAATTTTAATGCGTTCCTTGAGAAAGCAAAGTTGAAAGATGATGGTAGCAATTACACGGACTGGGTCCGTAACCTGAGGATTATCCTCATTGCTGCACAGAAGAGTTATGTCCTGGAAGCACCGCTGGGTGCCAGGCCTGCTGCTGATGCAACTGACGACGTTAAGAACGTCTGGCAGAGCAAAGCTGATGACTACTCTATAGTTCAGTGTGCCATGCTTTACGGCTTAGAACCGGGTCTTCAACGACGTTTTGAACGTCATGGGGCATATGAGATGTTCCAGGAGTTGAAGTTAATATTTCAAGCAAATGCCCGGATTGAGAGATATGAAGTCTCCAATAAGTTCTACAGCTGCAAGATGGAGGAGAACAGTTCTGTCAGTGAGCATATACTCAAAATGTCTGGGTATAATAATCACTTGATTCAACTGGGAGTTAATCTTCCGGATGATAGCGTCATTGACAGAATTCTCCAATCACTGCCACCAAGCTACAAGAGCTTTGTGATGAACTATAATATGCAAGGGATAAACAAGACTATTCCCGAGCTCTTCGCGATGCTGAAAGCCGCGGAGGTAGAAATCAAAAAGGAGCATCAAGTGTTGATGGTCAACAAGACCACTGGTTTCAAGAAAAGGGGCAAAGGGAAGAAGAAGGGGAACTTCAAAAGGAACGGCAAACAAGTTGCTGCTCAAGTGAAGAAACCCAAGTCTGGACCTAAGCCTGAAACTGAGTGCTTCTACTGCAAGCAGACTGGACACTGGAAGCGGAACTGCCCCAAGTATTTGGCGGATAAGAAGGATGGCAAAGTGAACAAAGGTATATGTGATATACATGTTATTGATGTGTACCTTACTAATGCTCGCAGTAGCACCTGGGTATTTGATACTGGTTCTGTTGCTAACATTTGCAACTCGAAATAGGGACTACGGATTAAGCGAAGATTAGCTAAGGACGAGGTGACGATGTGCGTGGGAAATGGTTCCAAAGTCGATGTGATCGCGGTCGGCACACTACCTCTACATCTACCATCGGGATTAGTTTTAGACCTGAATAATTGTTATTTGGTGCCTGCGTTGAGCATGAACATTATATCTGGATCTTGTTTGATGCGAGACGGTTATTCATTTAAATCAAAGAATAATGGTTGTTCTATTTATATGAGTAATATCTTTTATGGTCATGCACCCTTGAAGAGTGGTCTATTTTTATTAAATCTCGATAGTAGTGATACACATATTCATAATGTTGAGCCAAAAGATGCAGAGTTGATAATGATAGTGCAACATATTTGTGGCACTGCCGTTTAGGTCATATCGGTGTAAAACGCATGAAGAAACTCCATACTGATGGACTTCTGGAATCACTTGATTATGAATCACTTGGTACTTGCGAACCGTGCCTCATGGGCAAGATGACCAAAACACCGTTCTCCGGATCTATGGAGAGAGCAACAGATTTGTTGGAAATCATACATACAGATGTATGTGGTCCGATGAATGTTGAGGCTCGTGGCGGATATCGTTATTTCCTCACCTTCACAGATGATTTGAGCAGATATGGGTATATCTACTTGATGAAGCACAAGTCTGAAACATTTGAAAAGTTCAAAGAATTTCAGAGTGAAGTAGAAAATCATCATAACAAGAAAATAAAGTTTCTACGATCTGATCGTGGAGGAGAATATTTGAGTTACGAGTTTGGTTTACATTTGAAACAATGTGGAATAGTTTCGCAACTCACGTCACCTGGAACACCACAGCGAAATGGTGTGTCCGAACGTCGTAATCGTACTTTACTTGATATGGTGCGATCTATGATGTCTCTTACCGATTTACCGCTATCGTTTTGGGGTTATGCTTTAGAGACGGCCGCATTCATGTTAAATAGGGCACCATCAAAATCCGTTGAGACGACGCCTTATGAACTGTGGTTTGGCAAGAAACCAAAGTTGTCGTTTCTCAAAATTTTGGGGCTGCGATGCTTATGTGAAGAAACTTCAACCAGATAAGCTCGAACCCAAATCGGAGAAATGTGTCTTCATAGGATACCCAAAGGAGACAATTGGGTACACCTTCTATCACAGATCTGAAGGCAAGATTTTCGTTGCTAAAATCGGATCCTTTCTAGAGAAGGAGTTTCTCTCGAAAGAAGTGAGTGGGAGGAAAGTAGAACTTGATGAGATAACTGTATCTACTCCCTTATTGGAAAGTAGTTCATCACAAGAACCGGTTCCTGTGACAACTACACCAATTAGTGAGGAAGCTAATGATATTGATCATGAAACTTCAGATCAAGTTTCTACTGAACCTCGTAGATCTACCAGAGTAAGATCCGCACCAGAGTGGTACGGAAATCCTATTCTGGAAGTCATGTTACTAGACCATGATGAACCTACGAACTATGAGGAAGCGATGATGAGCCCAGATTCTGCAAAATGGCTAGAGGCCATGAAATCTGAGATAGGATCCATGTATGAAAACAAAGTATGGACTTTGGTTGACTTGCCCGATGATCGGCAAGCCATTGAGAATAAATGGATCTTTAAGAAGAAGACTGACGCTGATGGTAATGTTACTGTCTACAAAGCTCGACTTGTTGCAAAAGGTTTTCGACAAGTTCAAGGGGTTGACTACGATGAGACTTTCTCACCCGTAGCGATGCTTAAGTCTGTCCGAATCATGTTGGCTATTGCTGCATTTCATGATTATGAAATTTGGCAAATGGATGTCAAGACTGCATTCTTGAATGGATTTCTAGAAGAAGAGTTGTATATGATGCAACCTGAAGGTTTTTGTTGATCCAAAAGGTGCTGACAAAGTGTGCAAGCTCCAACGTTCCATTTATGGACTGGTGCAAGCATCTCGGAGTTGGAATAAACGTTTTGATAGTGTGATCAAAGCATATGGTTTTATACAGACTTTTGGAGAAGCCTGTATTTACAAGAAAGTGAGTGGGAGCTCTGTAGCATTTCTAGTTTTATATGTTGATGACATATTATTAATTGGAAATGATATAGAATTTCTGGATAGCATAAAGGGATACTTGAATAAAAGTTTTTCTATGAAAGACCTCGGTGAAGCTGCTTACATATTGGGCATCAAGATCTATAGAGATAGATCAAGACGCTTAATAGGACTTTCACAAAGTACATACCTTGACAAAATTTTGAAAAAGTTCAAAATGGATCAGGCAAAGAAAGGATTCTTGCCTGTGCTACAAGGTGTGAAGTTGAGTCAAACTCAATGCCCGACCACAGCAGAAGATAGAGAGAAAATGAAAGATGTTCCCTATGCTTCAGCCATAGGCTCTATCATGTATGCAATGCCGTGTACCAGACCCGACGTATGCTTAGCAATAAGCTTGGCAGGTAGGTACCAAAGTAATCCAGGAGTGGATCACTGGACAGCGGTCAAGAACATCCTGAAATACCTGAAAAGGACTAAGGATATGTTTCTCGTATATGGAGGTGACAAAGAGCTAGTCGTAAATCGTTACGTCGATGCAAGCTTTGACACTGATCCGGACGATTCTAAATCGCAGACCGGACACGTGTTTTTATTAAAATGGTGGAGCTGTAAGTTGGTGCAGTTCTAAACAAAGCGTCGTGGCAGGATCTACATGTGAAGCGGAGTACATAGCTGCTTCTGAAGCAGCAAATGAAGGAGTCTGGATGAAGGAGTTCATTTCCGATCTAGGTGTCATACCTAGTGCATCGGGACCAATGAAGATCTTCTGTGACAATACTGGTGCAATTGCCTTGGCAAAGGAATCCAGATTTCACAAGAGGACCAAGCACATTAAGAGACGCTTCAATTCCATTCGGGACCAAGTCCAAGTGGGAGACATAGAGATTTGCAATATACATACGGATCTGAATGTTGCAGACCCGTTGACTAAGCCTCTCTCACGAGCAAAACATGATCAGCACCAAGACTCCATGGGTATTAGAATCATTACTATGTAATCTAGATTATTGACTCTAGTGCAAGTGGGAGACTGAAGGAAATATGCCCTAGAGGCAATAATAAAGTTATTATTTATTTCCTCATATCATGATAAATGTTTATTATTCATGCTAGAATTGTATTAACCGGAAACATGATACATGTGTGAATACATAGACAAACATATAGTCACTAGTATGCCTCTACTTGACTAGCTCATTAATCAAAGATGGTTATGTTTCCTAACCATTGACATGTGTTGTCATTTGATTAATGGGATCACATCATTAGGAGAATGAGGTGATTGACATGACCCATCCCGTTAGCTTAGCACTTGATCGTTTAGTATTCTGCTATTGCTTCCTTCATGACTTATACATGTTCCTGTAACTATGAGAATTGTGTAACTCCCGTTTACCGGAGGAACACTTTGGGTACTACCAAACGTCACAACGTAACTGGGTGATTATAAAGGAGTACTACAGGTGTCTCTGAAGGTACATGTTGAGTTAGCATAATTCGAGATTAGGTTTTGTCACTCCGATTGTCGGAGAGGTATCTCTGGGCCCTCTCGGCAATGCTCATCACCTAAGCCTTGCAAGCATGTAACTAATGAGTTAGTTATAAGATGAAGTATTACAGAACGAGTAAAGAGACTTGTCGATAACGAGATTGAACTAGGTATTGGATACCGACGATCGAATCTCGGACAAGTAACATACCGATGACAAAGGGAACAACGTATGTTGTTATGCGGTTTGACCGACAAAGATCTTCGTAGAACATGTAGGAACCAATATGGGCATCCAGGTCCCGCTATTGGTTATTGACCAGAGATGTGTCTCAGTCATGTCTACATCGTTCTCGAACCGTAGGGTCCGCACGCTTAAGGTTTCGATGACAGCTATATTATGAGTTTATGTATTTTGATGTACCGAAGGTTGTTCGGAGTCCCGGATATGATTACGGACATGACAAGGAGTCTCAAAATGGTCGAGACATAAAGATTGATATATTGGACGGATATATTTGGACACCGGAAAGGTTCCGGAGAAGTTTGGAGCCCCGGAAGGTTACCGGAACCCCCCGGGAGGTATATGGGCCTTATTGGGCCCATGTAGGAGGAAGAGAGAAGGAGCAAGGGAAGGGGGGGGCGCCCCCCCCAAGCCCAATCCGAATTGGGGAGGGGGGCCGGCCCCCCCTTTCCTTTCTCCTTCCCCCTCTTCCTATTACTACTACTAGTACTACTTCCTAATACTAGTACTCTTTCCTTCCCCCTCCAAATAAGATAAGGAAAAGAGAGGGAAACCTACTTGGAGTAGGTTTCCCCCTCCTCATGGCGCGCCCCCCCTAGGGCCGGCCACCTCCTCCCTGCCTCCTTTATATACGGGGGTAAGGGGGCACCCTAGGACACACAAGTTGATCATTGATCGTTCCTTAGCCGTGTGCGGTGCCCCCCTCCACGATATTACACCTCGGTCATATTGTAGCGGTGCTTAGGCGAAGCCCTGCAATAGGAGAACATCAAGATCGTCACCACGCCGTCGTGCTGACGGAACTCCCCCTCGGCGCCTCTGCTGGATCGGAGATCGAGGGTGCGTCATCGAGCTGTACGCGTGTCAAGAACTCGGAGGTGCCGGAGTAACGGTACTTGGATCGATTGAACCGGAGGACGTACGACTACTTCCTCTACATTGCATCAACGCTTCCGCTTCGGTCTACGAGGGTACGTAGACAACACTCTCCCCTCGTTGCTATATCATCACCATGATCTTGCGTGTGCGTAGGAATTTTTTTGAAATTACTACGTTCCCCAACAGAAGGTGGTTTGGTGGCTAGGGTTGCGTCGCCGCCCACATCGCCCCAGGCGGAGCGAAGCGGGGGCCTTTTTTCCAGGTGGGGGAAGGTCTCGGCCTAGGTGAGAAGATTAGTCGACACCGGTCCTGCTTCTGGTCATCTAGTGTACTATGTGTTTTATAAATTCATTAACTCAATCAACGTCCATGAAATAAGGAAAGAGCTAAAATAACAAATTTAATGGATATATAGTAAATGCCAATTTACTTTATATACCAATTTCAAAAAATAAAAAATATGTTCACAGTCAATTAAAATTACGAGGTTAAACATAATTGATGAATATTATAGGTACTCCCTCCGTACTTGTGTATTAGTCATTTTAGATTGTCCACCGCGACCAAAATGGGAGAAAAATGAGAGAACTTGATGTTTATTTACTAATTAATGTCATTGCATGTAAAGAACTGACCACTGCATGTTGTGCTTAGTAGTCTAAAATAATTGAATGCATACAAGCCCCACATCTCCCATTGGCAAATTTCAATTTTTGTGGGAAAAACAGGAAACAAGGTGGAAGTTAATGCACCGCGCCTAAGAATTTTGGGATTATGTGGTTTTCGTAATGTGACTTATGCACGGGTACAGAGGGAGAACACACATCTACAACTAACAAATTGTGTCAATCTTACATTGCATTAGCAAATATACTTATAGAAAATGGCAAAAAAATGGGACAACATGCATAACAAGCAGATACATGATTACTGCATAATACGTATATTTATATATCAGTGAGAAAACCAAACATACCTAAAAATACGATTGTGAAGGGCTCATATTTGTAAATTAAATTTTGTTTGATTTTTCTTTAGACAAAACAAAAAATATTCTAATAACACTTTGTAAAATATAGCCCGTACATCGGGCGGGCCACTATACTAGTTATATATTTAATTTAAATATCAATGGGCCTTAAAAGGCCAAGAGGTGGAAGGTAACTTAGGCCAGAAGGGCCCAAGTAGGAAGGCGCCCCCGCTTTCCTTTTAAGGTGGGCCGAATTGGACTAGGGGAGGAGTACTCCTCCCCCTTTGGCCGACGCCCAAGGGGTGCTTTCCCCCTTTGGTGGTAGCCCTCTCCCACCCTTCTAACCTATATATACTAGAGGATTTCCACCCTATGGGACACAAGTTTTGGAGCCTCCTCTAGTTGATTTAGTGCATGTTCTAGTTGGTCCTAGTTGACTAATTTGAGCGAGCCCTAGCCACCTCTAATCCTCATAATTAGAAGCCCCATATGGTTGTAAACTCCTCCCTCTAATTCTCCGGCGACGATTAGCTCTGGACGGCGAAGCGCTGCCGGATCGTGAAGACCGTACGCTTGCATCCAAGTAGAGAGGTCGTGCTTCCGGTCTTCAGTTTGAGGGATCGTTCATGAGCGGTTCGCAGGATCGTCATCAACGTTCGAGGGACTCCAAGTACGATCTACACCGACTCCTCTACTTTCAGTGCACTCCCGGAGTCGGTAACGCTCGTTGATCACGACTCGTTATGCATCTTCATATTGTTCCTGGGTGATCATAGGGTGATTTTTTTTGTTCTACTACATTTCCCAACACCTAAAGGGCTCCTCCCTTAAGGAAGAGCATCGTGCCTTAATAGGCGTGGCGCTGTAGGGATTCTAGTCCGCAAGGGATGGCCTGCATGAGGTTTTCAAGAACCTCGTCACGAGCTTCGATGTATGCCTCTTTGTGCCGAATTGGCTTATTTTTTGATCTTGGCGATTTATGTATTTGTCCGAGGACATGATATCACAGCTTTCTAGGTAGAAAACTAAGGCCGAACTGTTTCAATGACAGCAGTGTTAGCTGAGCTTGAGACGCTCAAGGCCGAGCTCCAAAAAGCTCGGCAAGAGGTGAAGCAGCATGAGGCTGCAGCCATGAAGGCGGAGAAGACCCGAGCCGCCGAGAAGGTGGTCGGTGAGAAGTACCGGGCGCGGGTCCTAGAGGTTGAGGAGACCCTGAAGGGCGTGTTTGAGGCATGCAAAAAGCTTCGAAAAGCTCCAGCTTGCCCACTCCGAGCTCAAGACCACGGCGTGGGTTGATCGCGAGGTGCTCCAACAGTTGGAGCAAGTCACCTCTGGTTAGCTATACTTATTGTAGTGTGTGTTTGGCAGCAAAGGGTGCGTCAAGCTCACCCAGCTGCGGCATTCCACAGAAGTCTTCGCGGATCTCCCGCAGAGCATGGCGGATGCCGCTGTGCATTTTGACCAGTTGGCGGGTCACGAGGTGGAGAAGGCCTTCTGGGGCAGTTCCCGGGGTATCCGTCATCACAGTTGCTGAATAATCGAATGAAGCAGCCGGCGGAGCTACTCCACATGGTGAGGCCAGCGCTTCAAGACCTCTGCGTCACGTTGTGGCCTGCCGAAGCCCTTCCAACCAACCCCTTCGGCCTCGTGTTGTGCCTTTCGGGGGCTATCTTGTGTGCCGATAGCTGGAGGAGGTCCACGTGCTTTGAAGGAGCACGGAGGGCGTATACCTGCGTGAAGACGCACTTCCGCAAGGTCGATGCCTTGATGGTGGCCACGGGTCCTCCTGCGGACAAGCCTCGCACCACAAGTAGTTTTACCCTGAGGTGGAGGAAGGAGCTCGGATTAGCGAGGCCGTGTGTTGCTACCTCTGGAGCTGGCGTTGGTTTTTCCCTTGAAGAGGAAAGGGTGATGCAGCAAAGTAGAGTAAGTATTTCCCTCAGTTTGAGAACCAAGGTATCAATCTAGTAGAAGACAACGCACAAGTCACTGGATACCTGCACAAACAATCAAACAAACTTGCACCCAACGTGATAAAGGGGTTGTCAATCCCTTCACAGTTACTTGCAAAAGTGAGATCTGATAGAGATAGATAAACGATAAAGTAAATATTTTTGGTTTATAGATCGGAAAGTAAATATTGCAAAAATATTAGATCAAAAACTAATATTGTAGATCGGAAACTTATATGATGGAAAATAGACCCGGGGGCCATATGTTTCACTAGAGGCTTCTCTCAAGATAGAGAATATTACGGTGGATGAACAAATTACTATCGAGCAATTGATAGAAAAGCGCAAAGTTATGACGATATCTAAGGCAATGATCATGAATATAGGCATCGCGTCTGTGTCAAGTAGACCGAAACGATTATGCATCTACTACTGTTACTCCACACATCGACCGCTATCCAGCATGCATCTAGAGTATTAACTTCATAAAGAACGGAGTAACGCATTAAGCAAGATGACATGATGTAGAGGAATTAACTCAAGCAATATGATAAAACCCCCATCTTTTTATCCTCGATGGCAACAATACAATACGTGCGTTGCTGCCCCTACTATCGATGGGAAAGGACACCGCAAGAACCCAAAGCTAAGCACTTCTCCCATTGCAAGAAAAACCAATCTAGTTGGCCAAACCAAACCGATAGTTCGAAGAGAATTACAAAGATATCAAATCATGCATAAAAGAATTCAGAGGAGATTCAAATAATATTCATAGATAAGCTGATCATAAATCCACGATTCATGGGATCTCGACAAACACACCGCAAAGAAGTATTACATCGAATAGATCTCCAAGAACATCGAGGAGAACATGGTATTGAGAATCAAAGAGAGAGAAGAAGCCATCTAGCTACTAGCTATGGACCCGTAAGTCTGTGGTAAACTACTCATGCTTCATCATAAGGCAATGGTGTTGATGTAGAAGCCCTCCATGATCGAATCCCCCTCCTGTAGGATGCCGAAAAAGGCCCCTAGATGGGATCTCACGGTTACAGAAGGTTGTGGTGGTGGAAAAGTGTTTTCATGCCCCCTGGTGGTTTGGGGACATATTGGAATATATAGGTGAAGAAATTAGGTCAGGGGGTGCCCGAGGGGCCCACAAGGGTGGGGGCGTGCCCTACCCCCCTGGGCGTGCCCTCTGTCCTTGCGGATGCCTTGTGGCTTCTCTGACTTCATCTCCAAGTCTTCTGGTTGTCTTCTGGTCCAAGAAAAATCATCGCGAAGGTTTTATTCTGTTTGGACTCCGTTTGTTATTCCTTTTCTGCGAAACTCTAAAACAAGGAAAAAACAGGAACTGGCACTGGGCTCTAGGTTAATAGGTTAGTCCCAAAAAATAATATAAAATAGCATAATAATGCATATAAAACATCCAAAACAGATAATATAATAGCATGAAACAATCAAAAATTATAGATACGTTGGAGACGTATCAAACATCCCCAAGCTTAATTCCTGCTCGTCCTCTAGTAGGTAAATGACAAAAACAGAATTTTGGATGTGGAATGCTACCTAACATATTTATCCATGTAATTTCTTTGTTGTGACATGAATGTTTAGATCCGTAAGATTCAAAGCAAAAGTTTAATATTGACATAAAAACAATAATACTTCAAGCGTACTAACAAGGCAATTATGTCTTCTCAAAATAACATGGGCAAAGAAAGCTTATCCCTACAAAATCATATAGTCTGGCTATGCTCCATCTTCATCAAAAAAAATATTCAAATCATGCACAACCCCGGTTTTATCCAAGCAATTGTTTCACACTTTAGTATTCTCAAACTTTTTCAACTTTCACGCAGTACATGAGCGTGAGCCATGGACATAGCACTATAGGTGGAATAAAATGATGGTTGTGGAGAATAAAAAAAGAGGGAGATAGTCTCACATCAACTAGGCGTATCAACAGGCTATGGAGATGCCCATCAATAGATATCAATGTGAGTGAGTAGGGATTGCCATGCAACAGATGCACTAGAGCTATAAGTTTATGAAAGCTCAAAAAGAAAACTAAGTGGGTGTGCATCCAACTTGCTTGCTCATGAAGACCTAGGGCAATTTGAGGAAGCCCATCGTTGAAATGTACAAGCCAAGTTCTATAATGAAAAATTCCCACTAGTATATGAAAGTGACGACATAGGAGACTCTCTATCATGAAGATCATGAAGCACAAGTGTGGAAAAAGCATAGTATCATTGCCCCTTCTCTCTTTTTCTCTCATCATTTTTTTCTTTGTTTGGGCCTTCTCCTTTTTTTTATTTGGCATTTTCTCTTCCCTTTTTTTCCTCACATGGGACAATGCTCTAATAATAAAGATCATCACACTTTTATTTACTTACAACTCGAATCTAGAACAAAATATGACTCTATATGAATGCCTCTGGCGGTGTACCGGGATGTGCAATGAATCAAGAGTGACATGTATGAAAGAATTACGAACGGTGGCTTGCCACAAATACGATGTCAACTACCTGATCATGCAAAGCAATATGACAATGGCGAAACGTGTCATAAATAAACAGAACGGTGGAAAGTTGTATGGCAATATATCTTGGAATGGCTATGGAAATGCCATAATAGGTAGGTATGGTGGCTGTTTTGAGGAAGGTATATGGTGGGTGTATGGTACCGGCGAGAGTTGCGCGACACTAGAGAGGCTAGCAATGGCGGAAGGGTGAGAGTGCGTATAATCCATGGACTCAACATTAGTCATAAAGAACTCACATACTTATTGCAAAAATCTATTAGTCATTGAAACAAAGTACTACATGCATGCTCCTAGGGAAAGGGTTGGTAGGAGTTAACCATCGCGCGATCCCGACCTCCACACGAAGGATGACAATCAAAAAATATCTCATGCTCCAACTTCGTTACATAACAGTTCACCATACGTGCATCCTACGGGACTCAAAAACCTTAACACAAGTATTTTTCAAATTCACAATTACTTACTAGCATGACTCTAATATCACCATCTTCATCATAAGGAATCAAACTTCTCATAGTATTCAATGCACTTTATATGAAAGTTTTTATTATATCCCTCTTGGATGCCTATCATATTAGGGCTAAATTTATAACCAAAGAAAATTACCATGCTGTTTAAATACTCTCAAAATAATATAAGTGAAGCATGAGAGTTCATCAATTTCTATAAAATAAAACCACCGGCGTGCTCTAAAAAGATATAAGTGAAGCACTAGAGCAAAATTGCCTAGCTCAAAAGATATAAGTGAAGCACATAGAGTATTCTAATAAATCACGATTCATGCCTGTCCCTCTCAAAAGGTGTGTACATCAAGGATGATTGTGGCAAACTAAAAAGCTTAGACTCAAATCGTACAAGACGCTCCAAGCAAAAGACATATCATGTGGTGAATAAAAATATAATCTCAACTGAAGTTACCGATAGACGAAGACGAAAGAGGGGATGCCTTCCGGGGCGTCCCCAATATTAGGCCCTTGGTTGTCCTTCAATATTACCTTGGGGTGCCTTTGGAATCCCCAAGCTTAGGCTCTTGCCACTCCTTATTCCATTGTCCATCAAATCCTTACCCAAAACTTGAAAACTTCACAACAGAAAACTCAACAGAAAATCTCATAAGCTTCGTTAGTATAAGAAAATAAATCACCACTTTATGATACTATTGTGAACTCATTCTTTATTTATATTGTTGTAATATCTACTGTATTCCAACTTTTCCATGGTTCATACCCCCCGATACTAGCCATATATTCATCAAAATAAGCAAACAACACAAAGAAAACAGAATCTGTCAAAAAGAGAACAGTCTGTAGTAATCTGTAACTCTCGAATACTTATGTAACACCAAAATTCTTCAAAAATTAGGAAAACCTGGAAAATTTGTGTACCAATCAGATACAAAAAGAATCAGATCAAAAGCACGCTTCTGTGATTTATTAAAATTATTTTCCTGGGCACAAAAGTTTCTGTTTCTCAGCAAGATCAAAACAACTACCACCATAAGCTATCCCAAAGGTCTTACTTGGCACAAACACTAATTAAAACACAAAACCACATCTAACCAGAGGCTAGATGAATTGTTTATTATAAAACAGAACCTAAAAATCAAAAACAAAAATAAAATTGGGTTGCCTCACAACAAGCGCTATTGTTTAACGCCCTTAGCTAGGCATAAAACACGAATAGATCTAGGTATTGTCATCTTTGGTATGCAATCCATAAGTATCTCTCATAATAGATTCATAAGGCAATTTAATTTCTTTCTTGGAAAGTGTTCCATGCCCTTAACGGAAATTGAAATCTAATGTTTCCTTCTTTCATACCAATAATTGCACCAATCATTCTAAGGAAAGGTCTACCAGGAATAATAGGACATGTGAGATTATCTATATCAAGAACAATAAAATCTACGGGCACATAATTATATTTGCAAAAATAAGAACATCATTAATCCTTCCCGTAGGTTTCTTAATAGTGGAATCCGCAAGATGCAAATTTAAAGAACAATCATCAAATTCACAGAAACCTAACACATCACACAAAGTTTTTGGAATTGTGGAAATGCTAGCACCCAAATCACACAAAGCATGGCACTCACAATCTTTAATCTTAATCTTAATGGTAGGTTCCCACTCATCATAAAGTTTTCTAGGGATAGAAACTTCCAATTCAAGCTTTTCTTTGAAAGATTGCAGCACAACATCAACGATATGTTTAGTGAAAGCTTTGTTTTGATTATAAGCATGAGGAGAATTCAACATGGATTGCAACAAGGAAATACAATCTATTGAAGAACAATTATCATAATTAAATTCCTTGAAATCCAAAAGAGTGGGTTCATTGCTACTTAAAGTTTTGACCTCTACAATCCCACTTTTATCAATTTGTGCATCAAGATCTAAAAACTCTGAATCATTGGGACGCCTTTTAACTAAAGTTGACTCATCTCCAGTCCCATCTTTATCAAGATTTATATTGGAAAACAAAGATTCGATAGGAGTCACATCAATCACTTCAAGATCTTAATCATTATTTTCATGGAAACTAGAAGAACACGTTTTTAGCCAAATCATAAATGGAAAAATTCTCATGGCTTTGAGATACTCATTGATATCATGCTTGGGTGGAATAGATCTAAGTTTCAAAGAATCAACATCAAGAGAAATTCTATCCACGTTCCTAGCCAAATCATCAACCTTAAGTAATTTTTCTTCAATCGAAGCATTGAAATTCTTTTGCGAACTCATAAATTCTTTAACACTATCTCAAAATTTGAGGGCATATTATTATAATTGCCATAAGAATTGTTGTAGGAATTACCATAATTATTAGAGGAATTACTAGGAAACGGCCTAGGTTAAAATTACCTCTATATGCGTTATTACCAAAATTGTTCCTACCAACAAAATTCACATCCATAGAATCATTATTATTCTAAATCGAAGTAGACAAAGGCATATCATTAGGATCAATAGGGGCACTATTGCTAGCAAATAATTTCATAAGCTCATCCATCTTTCCACTCAAAACATTAATCTCTTCAATCGCATGCACCTTTTTACTAGTGGAGGATCTTTCGGTATGCCATTGAGAATAATTAACCGTAATTTTATCTTGGAGTTTAGTAGCTTCTCCTAAAGTAATTTCCATAAAAGTTCCCCCCGCAGCCGAATCTAAAAGATTTCTAGAAGCAAAATTCAATCTGGCATAAAATTTTTGTATAATCATCCACAAATTCAAACCATGAGTAGGGCAATTTCGTATCATCAATTTCATCCTCTCCCAAGATTGTGCAACATATTCATGATCAAGTTGCTTAAAATTCATAATATAGTTCCTAAGGGAGATGATCTTAGCGGGACAAAAAATACTTGGAAATAAAAGCATATTTACACTTATTCCATGAATCAATACTATACTTAGGCAAAGATGAAAACCAAGTTTTAGCACGATCTCGAAGTGAGAACGGAAATAGTTTCAATTTAACAATCTCATTATCCACATCTTTTTTATTTTGCATATCACACAAATCGACGAAGTTGTTTAGATGGGATGCGACATCTTCACTAGGAAAGCCAGAAAATTGATCTTTCATAACAAGATTCAGCAAAGCAGCATTAACTGTTGGAGATATGCCCTAGAGGCAATCATGTATGATGATATTTCCTATGTGTTTATGAATAAAGATAGTCCTTGGACATTATCAATGATGTGTATCAGCAAGTATGTGACTTGTTTGTGGGACTATGCATTGTATGATAACTGTCCTAAAAGGTCCCTAGTCCAAAGGGATGTGTGGACGCGCATCCAACTAGACTAGCATATGACACAGTTGATGGCTTGGTCTCACTAGCCATGAAGCATTGGATGCTAACCGGATAATATGGCTTGGAAAAGGTCTAGTCGGATTCGACATAGTCAGATCCGAGTTGAGATAAGGTCCGAGTCGGACAGACCCAACTATGAGACGCAGCGATATGTCATCTGTGAGTCTCTAGTACAACATACGTTCTATGTCCTGAGACCTGAGCTGGCACATGTACTCGGGATGGTGAAAGACTTGCTTTGGGCTGACCAAACGCTACTCCATGACTGGGTAGTTACAAAGCTAGGTTTCAGGCTTGTCCAGACCCATGCTGCGAGACATGGTCGAGCAAGATGGGATTTGCCCCTCCGACCAGGAGAGATATACTCTGGGCCCCTCGTGTGATCCGACCAGGATAAGCATGGCCATGCGACAAGGATTATGAGATAATCCAGATAGTGGTTGGCATCACTGGAACGAGAAAGAGGTCGGGCTAACACAAGGATGACAGACTCGCCTTGAGCTCAACAACATATATCGTGTGGTAAAAGGAATGGATGTGCGATGTATAGGTTCGCCTAACCGGCTTCATAGTCTGCTTGGTGTTGGCCATGCCTTGCTAGAGGCTGCTACCAACTGTGTGGTTTGGAGGTGATCCGAACTACGACCAAGCTGGCTTGAACCTAAGGGGTCGCGCGCTTAAGGGAAGGAACCTACGAGGTCCGATCCGAGGACACTGGTCAGATGTGATCCGAGTTGTATCCGGATTGTGGCCGAGTATAATTATGGGCTTTAAGGTCCGTGCGAGGCCCAAGTGTTGAGCCTGCGACGGACGCCTATATAAAGTGGAGGTGCCGCACACTCATGAGGTTGATCGCTTCGGCACTGTCACAAGGGTTTGCATGTGTTGCGAATAGACACCTCCACTCGCCGCTGGTTGTGTGATCGGACCTAGCAATCCGCCGCAGGATACCATTAGAGGCGGTGCACTTGCGCCGCTCCGGCGAACCTGTACGTGGGAACCGACGAGCGGCTGTTTGAGGGAGATCGTACGAGGAGGGGACGACCCACGCGGACGCGCTACCCCAACTCTTCTTTCGCTGCACGACACTGCGCGTCTAGTGGTAACTGTGATCCATCTCCCGTAGCATGTTCTTGGTTGTTCTGCGCGTAGGAAAATTTTAATCGCAGTCGATGCACCCTACCGTAGAACTCAATAGTGGTATCAGAGCCTCTGCTATAGGATTTGGATTTAGATCGTATGCATATTAGATATGTGGAGGCGGCAGATGAGATCTGTCGTCGTTTATGAGATTGGCTATGTGCACGGTTGATGAGAACAACTGCACATGGGGATCGATGAGGCTATGTTTTCTGTCAATCGAGATTGATGAGGTCGTGACACGATCTACCCCTACTGGTCGGTTATCCGCCATCGGGGTTAACAGTGAAACGTAAATCCGAATCGGATTCGCGATGATCGATGAGATCGGCCAAATCAGAGAATTCGGCGTGATTGGAGTTCAGATGTGATCTATATTTTCCGAAAACGTCGGGCGCTGCCCGCACCCACGAGGGACCGCCGTATGCGTAGCACCTTGTATTTCGTACCCGACACACAAACCGGTAGAATGCGATTCTATGCATAACTTTGTTTTGCAGGTTTGATGTGAATAGTATGGCTTATGTGTATGTGATGCATGTCTGTAATTTGTACATGGCCTGCGCGTCATATTTGTCAGCCGGCAGGAGCCAAAGTGCTGTCATTATATTGTATAACGACCTGCGTGTCGACTTGTGACTCTATGTAAAATTCATTACTAGTTGTAGTAGTTGGATAATAGAGATCAGGTTGGTGGCTTGGCGTCCGGGCGTGACAAACAAGATGGAGTTCCTAGATGGTCATCGGAGTCGGAGCCGACCTGGAAGAACGTCCATGAAGGAGTCATACTATTTCACAATATATGTTTATTTGTGATTGTTATGCTTCTTGTTTTCTATGCATGTTAGAATGGTAGAAAGATCCCTCATGAATATCAAGCGAATTGCCATCCCCGATGTTGCACCTTCGCACATCAAGTACGTCTAGTAGTGGGCTCATAAAATTGAGGTGCCGTTGGATGTCCTTGAACTGAAGGGTTCGTGCCAGACACGGACATGCACTGCATCAGGTTAACTTGACAAGGCTATCAAAACGGTTTTGGGCCTTGTGGCGAAGAAGGTTGGGGGCCTGGGTATGAGATACCTTCCCGACCGACAGGAGTCGTATAGAGATACGATTAGCAAGTAGTTGCTTACCGGATTGGCATGTTGTCTAGCAGTGATGCTAAAGCTCACTAGTCGCATGTGCTAGTCGGATCCTAAATCACTGAAAGTTTGCGGAGGGATGCCAACTTTAGTGGGAGTATTTTCGTTTAAGGCTAGAATTACTCTACATAAACACATTGCTTAGTGATTGCATATTTTCTATTGTAGATCAATGGCACCACCTGCTCAACCCAACTTTGCATTGAAATCAATTCTGGAGAAGGATAAACTGAATGGAACAAACTTTACCACCTGGTATAGAAATATGAGAATTGTTCTCAAGCATGATAAAAAGGAACATGTTCTAGAGGATCCACTTCCAGAGGAACCTGCTGATAATGCTAGTGCCATAGCTAAGAATGCCTACCAGAAACTCGTTGATGAATCAACGGAGATCAGCTGTCTGATGCTGGCTTGTATGGAGCCCGATTTGCAATAGCATTTCGAAAATGTTGAGGGTTACAATATGATCGAGAGTCTCAAGAGCATGTTTCAGACACCGGCTAGGACCGAAAGGTTCAATGTCTGGTGATCCTTGATGGATTGCAAGCTGAAGGAAGGTGATCCACTGAGCCCACATGTGATCAAGATGATCGGATATGTGCAAGCTTTGGATCGGTTGGGCTTCCCGCTCTTGGATGAGCTGGCTACTGATGCAGTTCTGGGTTCTCTTTCGCCCAGCTATGGGACGTTCATCTCGAACTACCATATGCATGGCATGGATAAGAAGCTCACTGAATTGCATGGGATGCTTAAGGTGGCAGAGCAGGATATTAAGAAAGGCACGCATCAAGTGTTGATGGTGCATAAATCGGCTAAGTTCAAGAAGAGTTGGTTTAAGAAGAAGGCTAAGGCAAAGGGCACAGATATGGTAACCTCCGCCGCTGCGCCGAAGTCTGGACTGGACTCGAAGACCATTTGCTATCATTGCAAGGAAACTGGTCACTGGAAGAGGAACTGTAGCAAGTGGCTTGCAGAGCATGGCAAGAAGGCCGGGAATGCTACTTCAGGCAAAGATACACTTGTTGCATATGTTATAGACATTTACCTTGCTGACATACCTAGTAGCTCTTGGGTATTTGATACCGGATCGGTTGTTCATATTTGCAACTCGATGCAGGGGCTGGTAAGAACTAGGCGTGTGGCACAAGGGGAGATTGACATCAGGGTCGGTAACAAAGCAAGAGTTGCTGCATTGGAGGTCGGCACGATGCAGCTCCAGCTTCCTTCTGGATTTATTTTGGAATTGAATAATTGTTATTACATTCCTACACTTAGTCGGAACATTATTTCTGCCTCATGTTTGATGAGTCAGGGTTATGAATTCAATTTAAAGGACAATGGTTATTCGTTTTATTTGAATGGTATGTTCCACGGCTATGCACCCATTTTTGATGGGCTATTTGTACTGAATCTGGAACAGGAACCGGTCTATAACGTGAATGTCAAGAGGCATAAGCCTAATGAGATAAATCCGACATACTTCTGGCATTGCCGGCTTGGACACATTAGTCTGAAACGCATGAAGAACCTCCATGATGATGGGCTCCTAACTTCGTCTGACTTTGGGTCGTTCGAGACATGTGAATCATGCTTGCTCGGCAAGATGACTAAGTCTCCTTTCTCAAAGAGTTGCGAGAGGGCGTCCGAGCTGTTGGAGCTTATACACAGTGATGTGTGTGGTCCAATGAGCACAACTGCCAGAGGCGGCTATCAGTACTTTGTGACTTTTACCGATGACTTGAGTAGATTTGGATATATCTATTTGATGAGGCACAAGTCGGAAACTTTTGAAAAGTTCAAAGTGTTTCAGAACGAAGTTGAGAATCAACTCGGCAAGACTATAGAGCTTCTACGATCTGATCGTGGAGGTGAGTACATGAGCCAGGAGTTTGATGATCATCTGAAAAGCCGAGGTATAGTACCTCAGCTCACACCTCCGGGTACGCCACAGAGAAATGGCGTGTCAGAACGGAGGAATCGTACCTTGTTGGACATGGTCCGGTCTATGATGAGCAAATCGGATTTACCCTTGTCATTTTGGGGATACACTCTAGAAACTGCAGCTTTTACACTTAACAGGGTACCATCAAAATCCGTAGACAAGACACCACATGAGATGTGGACCGAGAAGAGTCCCAGTTTTTCTTTTCTAAAGATTTGGGGCTGTGAAGCAATTGTCAAGCGACTTATGTCAGACAAGCTTACACTCGGATAAATGCATATTCGTGGGATATCCAAGGGAAACCTTGGGATACAACTTCTACAACCGGGAAGAGAACAAAGTGTTTGTTGCTCGGAACGGGGTTTTCCTTGAGAAAGAGTTTCTCAGTCGGGAGGCCAGTGGGAGGTGTTGGAAATATGCCCTAGAGGCAATAATAAATTTGTTATTATTATATTTCCTTGTTCATGATAATTGTTTATTATCCATGCTAGAATTGTATTAATAGGAAACTCAGATACATGTGTGGATACATAGACAACACCATGTCCCTAGTAAGCCTCTAGTTGACTAGCTCGTTGATCAATAGATGGTTACGGTTTCCTGACCATGGACATTGGATGTCGTTGATAACGGGATCACATCATTAGGAGAATGATGTGATGGACAAGACCCAATCCTAAGCCTAGCACAAGATCATGTAGTTCGTATGCTAAAGCTTTTCTAATGTCAAGTATCATTTCCTTAGACCATGAGATTGTGCAACTCCCGGATACCGTAGGAGTGCTTTGGGTGTGCCAAACGTCACAACGTAACTGGGTGGCTATAAAGGTACACTACAGGTATCTCCGAAAGTGTCTGTTGGGTTGGCACGAATCGAGACTGGGATTTGTCACTCCGTGTAAACGGAGAGGTATCTCTGGGCCCACTCGGTAGGACATCATCATAATGTGCACAATGTGATCAAGGAGTTGATCACGGGATGATGTGTTACAGAACGAGTAAAGAGACTTGCCGGTAACGAGATTGAACAAGGTATCAGGATACCAACGATCGAATCTCGGGCAAGTATCGTACCGATAGACAAAGGGAATTGTATACGGGATTGATTAAGTCCTTGACATCGTGGTTCATCTGATGAGATCATCGTGGAGCATGTGGGAGCCAACATGGGTATCCAGATCCCGCTGTTTGTTATTGACCGGAGAACGTCTCGGTCATGTCTGCATGGTTCCCAAACCCGTAGGGTCTACACACTTAAGGTTCGATGATGCTAGGGTGATAGGGAAAGTATGTACGCGGTTACCGAATGTTGTTCAGAGTCCCGGATGAGATCCCGGACGTCACGAGGAGTTCCGGAATGGTCCGGAGGTAAAGATTAATATATAGGAAGTATGGTTTTGGCCACCGGAAGTGTTCCGGGCATCACCGGTAGTGTACCGGGACCACCGGAGGGGTCCGAGGGTCCACCAGGTGGGGACACCAGCCCCGGAGGCCTACATGGGCCAATAGTGGGAAGGGACCAGCCCCTAAGTGCGCTGGGGCGCCTCCCCACCAAGGCCCATGCGCCTAAGGGGAAGAGGGGGCAAACCCTAAGGGCATATGGGCCTTAAGGCCCATGCCTGGTGCGCCTCCCTCTCCCCCTCCACTGGGCCGCCACCCTAGATGGGATTGGGGCTGGCCGCCACCCCTAGGGTGGAACCCTAGGTGGGGCTCACCCCTCCCTCTCCCCTATATATACTTGAGGTTTGGGGCTGCCCATAAGATGTGATTTGCTCTCCCTGTTGGCGCAGCCCTACCCCTCTCCCTCCTCGTCTCTCGTAGTGCTTGGCAAAGCCCTGCTGGAGTCCCGCGCTCCTCCACCACCACCACGCCGTCGTGCTGCTGCTGGATGGAGTCTTCCCCAACCTCTCCTTCTCCCCTTGCTGGATCAAGGCGTAGGAGACGTCACCGGGCTGTACGTGTGTTGAACACGGAGGTGCCGTCCGTTCGGCACTAGGATCATCGGTGATTTGGATCACGACGAGTACGACTCCATCAACCCCATTCACTTGAACGCTTCCGTTTAGCGATCTACAAGGGTATGTAGACGCACTCTCCTTCCCTCATTGCTAGATTACTCCATAGATTGATCTTGGTGATGCGTAGAAAATTTTGAATTTCTGCTATGTTCCCCAACAGTGGTATCAGAGCTAGGTCTATGCGTAGTTTCTATGCACGAGTAGAACACAAAGTAGTTGTGGGCGTTGATTTTGTTCAATATGCTTACCGTTACTAGTCCAATCTTGATTCGGCGGCATTGTGGGATGAAGCGGCCCGGACCGACCTTACACGTACTCTTACGTGAGACTGGTTCCACCGACTGACATGCACTAGTTGCATAAGGTGGCTAGTGGGTGTCTGTCTCTCACACTTTAGTCGGATCGGATTCGATGAAAAGGGTCCTTATGAAGGGTAAATAGCAATTAGCATATCCCGTTGTGTTTTTTGCGTAGGTAAGAAACGTTCTTGCTAGAAACCCATAGCAGCCACGTAAAACATGCAAACAACAATTAGAGGACATCTAACTTGTTTTTGCAGGGTATGCTATGTGATGTGATATGGCCAATAAGAATGTGATGAATGATATGTGATGTATGAGATTGATCATGTTCTTGTAATAGGAATCACGACTTGCATGTCGATGAGTATGACAACCGGTAGGAGCCATAGGAGTTCTCTTTATTTATTGTATGACTTGCGTGTCATTGAACAACGCCATGTAATTACTTTACTTTATTGCTAACCGGTAGCCATAGTAGTAGAAGTAATAAGTTGGCGAGACAACTTCATGGAGACACAATGATGGAGATCATGGTGTCATGCCGGTGACGATGATGATCATGGAGCCCCGAAGATGGAGATCAAAAGGAGCAATATGATATTGGCCATATCATGTCACTATTTGATTGCATGTGATGTTTATCATGTTTATACATCTTATTTGCTTAGAACGTCGGTAGCTTAAATAAGATGATCCCTCACTAAAATTTCAAGAGAAGTGTTCTCCTTAACTGTGCACCATTGCGAAAGTTCGTCGTTTCGAAGCACCACGTGATGATCGGGTGTGATAAATTCTTACGTTCGAATACAACGGGTGTTGACGAGCCTAGCATGTACAGACATGGCGTCGGAACACATGCGAAACACTTAGGTTAACTTGACGAGCCTAGCATGTATAGACATGGCCTCGGAACACGGAGGACCGAAAGGTCGAACATGAGTCGTATAGAAGATACGATCAACATGAAGATGTTCACCGATGATGACTAGTCCGTCTCACGTGATGATCGGACACGGTCTAGTTGACTCGGATCATGTAATCACTTAGATGACTAGAGGGATGTCTATCTGAGTGGGAGTTCATAAGATGAACTTAATTATCCTGAACATAGTCAAAAGGTCTTCGCAAATTATGTCGTAGCTCGCACTTCAGTTCTACTGTTTAGATATGTTCCTAGAGAAAATTTAGTTGAAAGATGATAGTAGCAATTATGCGGACTAGGTCCGTAAACTGAGGATTGTCCTCATTGCTTCATAGAAGGCTTATGTCCTTAATGCACCGCTCAGTGTGCTGAGCCTCGAATATCGTCTGTGGATGTTGTGAACATCTGACATACACATTTTGATAACTACGTGATAGTTCAGTTAAACGGTTTAGAGTTGAGGTACCGAAGACATTTTGAAACGTCGTGAAACATATGAGGTGTTTTGAGGGCTGAAATTGGGATTTCAGGCTCGTGCCCACATCAAGAGGTATAAGACCTCCGGCGATTTTCTTAGCCTGCAAACTAAGGGAGAAAAGCTCAATTGTTGAGCTTGTGCTCAGATTGTCTGAGTACAACAATCATTTGAATCGAGTGGGAGTTGATCTTCCAGATGAGATAGTGATGTTTCTCCGAAGTCATTACCACCAAGCTGCTAGAGCTTCATGATGAACTATAATACATCAGGGACATATATGATGATCCTTGAGATATTCGCGATGTTTGACACCACAAAAGTAGAAATCAAGAAGGAGCATCAATTGTTGATGGTTGGTGAAACCACTAGTTTCAAGAAGGGCAAGGGCAAAAAGGGATACTTCATGAAACGGCAAATCAGCTGCTGCTCTAGTGAAGAAACCCAAGGTTGAACCCAAACCCGAGACTAAGTGCTTCTGTAATAAGGGGAACAGCCACTGGAGTAGAATTACCCTAGATACTTGGTAGATGAGAAGGCTGGCAAGGTCGATAGAAGTATATTGGATATACATTGTGTTAATGTGTACTTTACTAGTACTCCTAGTAGCACCTTGGTATTAGATACCGGTTCGGTTGCTAAATGTTAGTAAACTCGAAATAAAAGGCTGCGGAGTAAACGGAGACTAGCTAAAGGTGAGCTGGCAATATGTGTTGGAAGTTTTTCCAAGCTTGATGTGATCAAGCATCGCACGCTCCCTCTACCATCGAGATTGGTGTTTGCGTTGAGCATAGACATGATTGGATTATGTCTATCGCAATACGGTTATTCATTTAAGGAGAATAATGGTTACTCTGTTTATTTGAATAATACCTTCAATGGTCTTGCACCTAAAATGAATGGTTCATTGAATCTCGATCGTAGTGATACACATGTTCATGCCAAAAGATATAAGATAGTAATGATAGTACCACCTACTTGTGGCACTGCCACGTAAGTCATATCGGTATAAAACGCATGAAGAAGCTCCATGTTGGTGGATCTTTGGGCTCACTCGTTTTGAAAAGTTTGAGACATGCGAACCATGTCTATTGGTGTATATGCATGAAGAAACTCCATGCAAATGGACCGTTTGGACTCACTTGATTTTGAATCACTTGAGACATGCAAATCATACCACATGGGCAATATGACTGAAAGCCTCGTTTTCAGTAAAATGGAACTAGAAAGCAACTTGTTGGAAGTAATACATTTTGATGTGTGCAGTCCAATGAGTGCTGAGGCGTGTAGTGGATATCATTATGTTCTTACTTCACAGATGATTTGAGTAGATGTTGAGTATATTTACTTGATGAATCACGAGTCTGAATTATTGAAAGGTTCAAGTAATTTCAGGGTGAAGTTGAAAGATCGTCGTGACAAGAGGATAAAAGATCTATGATATGATCATAGAGATGAATATGTGAATTACGAGTTTGGCACAGAATTAAGACATTGTGGAAATTGTTTCACAACTAATACAGCCTGGAACACCATAGTGTGATGGTGTGTCCGAACATCATAAACTGCACCCTATTGGATATGATGCATACCATGATGTCTCTTATCGAATTACCACGATAGTTTATGGGTTAGGCATTAGAGACAACCACATTCACTTTAAATAGGGCACCACGTAATTCCGATGAGATGACACCGTATGAACTATAGTTTAGAGAAACCTAAGCTGTCATTTCTTAAAAGTTTGGGGCTGTGACGCTTATGTGAAAAAAGTTTTAGGCTGATAAAGCTCGAACCCAAAGCGGATAAATGCATCTTCATAGGACACCCAAAACAGTTGGGTATACCTCCTGTCTCAGATCCGAAAGCAATAAGGGATTGTTTCTAGAATCGGGTACTTTCTCAAGGAAAAAGTTTCTCTCGAAAGAATTGAGTGGGAGGATGGTGGAGACTTGATGAGGTTATTGAACCATCTCTTCAACTAGTGTGTGGCAGGGCACAGGGAGTTGTTCCTGTGGCACCTACACCAATTGAAGTGGAAGCTTATGATAGTGATCATGAAACTTCAGATCAAGTCACTACCAAACCTCGTGGGATGACAAGGATGCGTACTACTTCAGAATGGTACGTAATCCTGTCTTGGAAGTCATGTTGCTAGACAACAATGAACCTATGAGCTATGGAGAAGCGATGGTGGGCCTGGATTCCAAAATGGCTCGAGGCCATATAATCCGAGAGAGGATCCATATATGAAAACAAAGTGTAGACTTTGGAAGAACTACTTGATGGTCGTAAGGCTGTTAGGTACATATGGATTTTAAAAGGAAGACAGACAATGATGGTAAGTATCACCATTAAGAAAGCTCGACTTGTCATTAAGATGTTTTCCGACAAGTTCAAGGAGTTGACTACGATGAGACTTTCTCACTCGTAGTGATGCTAAGAGTCTGTTGGAATTATATTAGCGATTACTGCATTATTTATGAAATCTTGCAGATAGGATGTCAAAAAAAACATTATTTCCTCGACGATTTTCTTGAGGAAAGGTTGTATGTGATACAACCGGAAGGCTTTGTCAATCGTGAAAGATGCTAATAAGTATGCAAAGCTCCAGCAATCCTTCTAAGGACTGGAGTAAGCATCTCGGAGTTGGAATGTATGCTCTGATGAGATGATCAAAGATTTTGGGTGTATACAAAGTTTATGAGAAACTTGTATTTCCAAAGAAGTGAGTGGGAGCACTATAGAATTTCTGATGAATATATGTTGTTGACATATTGTTGATCAGAAATGACGTAGAATTTCTGGAAAGCATATAGGGTTATTTGGAAAGTGTTTTTCAATGGAAAGCCTGGATTAAGCTACTTGAACATTGAGCATCAAGATCTATAAGGATAGATCAAAATGCTTAATGGTACTTTCAAATGAGCACATACCTTGACATGATCTTGAAGGTGTTCAAGATGGATCAGTCAAAGAAGGAGTTCTTGCCTGAGTTGTAAGGTATGAAGTTAAGACTTAAAGCTCGACCACGGCAGAAGAAAGAGGAAGGACGAAGGCCGTCCCCTATGCTTTTGTCATAGGCTCTATACGGTATGCCATGCTGAGTACCGCACCTAATGTGTGCCTTGCCACATATCTGGCAAGAGGGTACAAAGGTAATCTAGGAGTAGATCACCAGATAGTGGTCTAAATTATCCTTAGAGGAATAAGGATATGTTTCTCGGTTATGGAGGTGATAAAGAGTTCGACGTAAAGAGTTATGTCGATGCAAGCTTAACACCTATCTGGATAGCTCTGAATAGAGATACCGGACACGTATAATGGAGCAAAAATTTAGAATAGCTCCAAGTAGAACAGTTACTTGAAATGGCTCCAAATGTAGCATAGTAGTTGCATCTACAAGATGACATAGAAATTTGCGAAGTACATACGAATCTGAATGTTGCAGACCCGTTGACTGAAACCTCTCTCACAAGCATAACATGATCAAACCCAGAACTCTTTGGGTGTTAGTCACATGGGGATGTGACCTTGAGTGTTAATCACATATCGATGTGAACTGGATTATTGACTCTAGTGCAAGTGGGAGACTGTTGGAAATATGCCCTAGAGGCAATAATAAATTGGTTATTATTATATTTCCTTGTTCATGATAATCGTTTATTATCCATGCTAGAATTGTATTGATAGGAAACTCAGATACATGTGTGGATACATAGACAACACCATGTCCCTAGTAAGCCTCTAGTTGACTAGCTCGTTGATCAATAGATGGTTATAGTTTCCTGACCATGGACATTGGATGTCGTTGATAACGGGATCACATCATTAGGAGAATGATGTGATGGACAAGACCCAATCGTAAGCCTAGCACAAGATCATGTAGTTCGTATGCTAAAGCTTTTCTAATGTCAAGTATCATTTCCTTAGACCATGAGATTGTGCAACTCCCGGATACCGTAGGAGTGCTTTGGGTGTGCCAAACGTCACAACGTAACTGGGTGTCTATAAAGGTACACTACAGGTATCTCCGAAAGTGTCTGTTCGGTTGGCACGAATCGAGACTGGGATTTGTCACTCCGTGTAAACGGAGAGGTATCTCTGGGCCCACTCGGTAGGACATCATCATAATGTGCACAATGTGATCAAGGAGTTGATCACGGGATGATGTGTTACGGAACGAGTAAAGAGACTTGCCGGTAACGAGATTGAATAAGGTATCGGGATACCGACGATCGAATCTCGGGCAAGTATCGTACCGATAGACAAAGGGAATTGTATACGGGATTGATTAAGTCCTTGACATCGTGGTTCATCCGATGAGATCATCGTGGAGCATGTGGGAGCCAACATGGGTATCCAGATCCCGCTGTTTGTTATTGACCGGAGAACGTCTCAGTCATGTCTGCATGGTTCCCAAACCCGTAGGGTCTACACACTTAAGGTTCGATGACGCTAGGGTGATAGGGAAAGTATGTACGCGGTTACCGAATGTTGTTCAGAGTCCCGGATGAGATCCCGGACGTCACGAGGAGTTCCAGAATGGTCCGGAGGTAAAGATTAATATATAGGAAGTATGGTTTTGGCCACCGGAAGTGTTCCGGGCATCACCGGTAGTGTACCGGGACCACCGGAGGGGTCCGAGGGTCCACCAGGTGGGGACACCAGCCCCGGAGGCCTACATGGGCCAATAGTGGGAAGGGACCAGCCCCTAAGTGGGCTGGGGCGCCTCCCCACCAAGGCCCATGCGCCTAAGGGGAAGAGGGGGCAAACCCTAAGGGTAGATGGGCCTTAAGGCCCATGCCTGGTGCGCCTCCCTCTCCCCCTCCACTTGGCCGCCACCCTAGATGGGATTGGGGCTGGCCGCCGCCCCTAGGGTGGAACCCTAGGTGGGGCACACCCCTCCCTCTCCCCTATATATACTTGAGGTTTGGGGCTGCCCATAAGATGTGATTTGCTCTCCCTGTTGGCGCAGCCCTACCCCTCTCCCTCCTCGTCTCTCGTAGTGCTTGGCGAAGCCCTGCTGGAGTCCCGCGCTTCTCCACCACCACCACGCCGTCATGCTGCTACTGGATGGAGTCTTCCCCAACCTCTCCTTCTCCCCTTGCTGGATCAAGGTGTAGGAGACGTCAACGGGTTGTACGTGTGTTGAACACGGAGGTGCCGTCCGTTCGGCACTAGGATCATCGGTGATTTGGATCATGACGACTACGACTCCATCAACCCCGTTCACTTGAACGCTTCCGCTTAGCGATCTACAAGGGTATGTAGACGCACTCTCCTTCCCTCGTTGCTAGATTATTCCATAGATTGATCTTGGTGATGCGTAGAAAATTTTGAATTTCTGCTACATTCCCCAACAGGAGGACGGTCCGACTCGAAGAAATTCGAGGACCACTCAGGGACGGCTTGGCTGGTGATGAGATCATACCGGAGTCAGTCAGGGAACCTGTAGTGGAAGCGGCACCGGAACCACGAAGGTCGGAGAGATTGCGCAGAGTGCGCGATGTATTGTTGCTCGAAAGCGATGAGCCAGCCACATATGCAGAAGCGATGGTGAGCCTAGATTCCGAGGCATGGCTGGAGGCCATGAGATCCGAGTTAAAGTCCATGGATGAGAATCAAGTCTGGGACTTGGTTGATCCGCCGCCTGGCGTAATAGCCATTGGTTGCAAATGGGTCTTTAAGAAGAAAACCGATGTGGATGGAAATGTTCAGATCCACAAAGCTCAGCTTGTCGCTAAGGGTTATGGACAAGTTCAAGGAATTGACTACAACGAGACCTACTCGCCAGTAGCGATGCTGAAGTCGGTGAGGATCGTACTAGCTATAGCTGCATATTTCGATTACGAGATATGGTAGATGGATGTCAAAACGGCTTTCCTTCATGGAAATTTAACCGAGGATGTGTATATGATACAACCCGAGGGTTTTCTCGATCCGACTAGCACTAGTAAGGTATGCAAGCTCAAGAGATCCATTTATGGGTTGAGGCAAGCATCTCGGAGCTGGAACATTCATTTTGATGAGGTCGTCACTGGTTTCGGCTTCATCAAAAGCGAAGAGGACTCTTGTTTATACAAGAAGTTAAGTGGGAGCTCGATAGTGTTTTTCATCTTGTATGTGGATGACATACTACTGATCGGAAATGATGTTTCGATGCTGAACTCGGTCAAGGAGTCATTGAATGGCAAGTTTTCGATGAAGGACCTTGGTGAGGCAATGTACATTTTAGGCATTAAGATCTATAGAGATAGATTGAGGAGGCTGCTCGGCTTAAGCCAGAGCACGTACATAGATAAAGTGTTGAAGCGGTTCAACATGAGTGAGGCGAAGAAAGGGTTCTTGCCACTCTCACATGGTATAAGGCTAAGCGAGACTCAGAGTCCTTCAACATCTGATGAGCGAAGTAGGATGAGTAGGATTCCGTATGCCTCGGCAATCGGATCCATCATGTATGCCATGATATGTACAAGGCCAGATGTTGCTTTTGCAATAAGCCTAACAAGCAGATACCAAGCCAACCCAGGTGGGAGTCACTGGGCAGCGGTAAAGACCATATTGAAGTACCTGAAAAGGACTAAAGAGATGTTCCTAGTTTATGGAGGTGAAGAAGAGCTCGTCGTAAGGGGTTACGCCGATGCTAGTTTCCAAACCGATAGAGATGATTGTCGATCACAGTCCGGATTCGTGTATGTCATGAACGGAGGAGCAGTGAGCTGGATGAGTTCCAAGCAAGATACGGTGGCCGATTCTACCACAGAAGCCGAATACATTGCGGCTTGTGAAGCTGCGAAAGAAGGTGTTTGGATCCGGAACTTTCTGGATGATCTTGGTATTTTCCCAGCCTCGGTAAAACCGTTGGACCTTTATTGTGATAATTCTGGTGCCATCGAACAAGCCAAGGAGCCGAGGCATCACCACAAGGTCAGACACATAGATCGGAAATATCACCTGATACGAAAGATAGTACATAATGGTGATGTAGAGTTATGCAAGATTCACACGGATGCAAATGTTGCAGATCCGTTAACTAAGCCGCTTCCACAACCCAAGCATGAGGGGCACGTTAGAGCTATGGGCATTCGATGTCTATTTGATTGACTCTAGTGCAAGTGGGAGACTGTTGGAGATATGCCCTAGAGGCAATCATGTATGATGATATTTCCTATGTGTTTATGAATAAAGATAGTCCTTGGACATTATCAATGATGTGTATCAGCAAGTACGTGACTTGTTTGTGGGACTATGCATTGTATGATAACTGTCCTAAAAGGTCCCTAGTCGAAAGGGCTGTGTGGACGCGCATCCAACTAGACTAGCATATGACACGGTTGATGGCTTGGTCTCACTAGCCATGAAGCATTGGATGCTAACCGAATAATATGGGCTTGGAAAAGGTCTGTTCGGATTCGACATAGTCGGATCCGAGTCGAGATAAGGTCCGAGTCGGACAGACCCAACTATGAGACGCAGCTATATGTCATCTGTGAGTCTCTAGTACAACATACGTTCTATGTCCTAAGACCTGAGCTGGCACATGTACTCGGGATGGTGACAGACTTGCTTTGGGCTGACCAAACGCTACTCCGTGACTGGGTAGTTACAAAGGTAGGTTTCAGGCTTGTCCAGAGCCATGCTGCGAGACATGGTCGAGCAAGATGGGATTTGCCCCTCCGACCAGGAGAGATATACTCTGGGCCCCTCGTGTGATCCGACCAGGATAAGCATGGCCATGCGACAAGGATTATGAGATAATCCAGATAGTGGTCGGCATCACTGGAACGAGAAAGAGGTCGGGCTAACACAAGGATGACAGACTCACCTTGAGCTCGACAACATATATCGTGTGGTAAAAGGAATGGATGTGTGATGTACAGGTTCGCCTAACCAGCTTCATAGTCTGCTTGGTGTTGGGCATGCCTTGCTAGAGGCCATTACCAACTGTGCGGTTTGGAGGTGATCCGAACTGCGACCAAGCCGGCTTGAACCTAAGGGGTCGCGCGCTTAAGGGAAGGAACCTACGAGGTCCGGTCCATGGACACTGGTCGGATGTGATCCGAGTTGTATCCGGATTGTGGCCGAGTATACTTATGGGCTTTAGGGTCCGTGCGAGGCCCAAGTGTTGAGCCTGCGACGGACGCCTATGTAAAGTGGAGGTGCCGCACACTCATGAGGTTGATCGCTTCGGCACTGTCACTAGGGTTTGCATGTGTTGCGAATAGACACCTCCACTCGCCGCTGGTTGTGTGATCGAACCTAGTAGTCCGCGGCACGATGTTCCTCCTGCACGCGCGGATACCATTAGAGGTGGTGCACTTGCACCGCTCCGGCGAACCTGTATGTGGTAACCAACGAGCGGCTGTTCGAGGGAGATCGTACGAGGAGGAGACGATCCACGCAAATGCGCTGCCCCAACTCTTCTTCCGCTGCACGGCACTGCACGTCTAGTGGTAACGAACTGTGATCCATCTCCCATAGCATGTTCTTGGTTGTTCTGCGCGTAGGAAAATTTTAATTGCAGTCGACGCACCCTACCGTAGAACCCAACATTAACTTCACAAGATTCCGCATTAGTAGTGGAAGCAATCGGGGTACCAATAAAATCATTATTATTGGTGTTGGAAAAGTCACACAATTTAGTATTCTCTTGAGCCATCGTGACAAAGCAAGCAATCCAACACATGAGCACACAAAAAGCAAACGAAGAAGACGAACGGAAGAGGGGCGAAGAAAAGGCAAATCTTTTCGAAAATCGTTTTAGAAGTGGGGGAGAGGAAAACAAGATGCAAATGGCGAATAATGTAATGCAAGAGATGAAAGTTTATGATGGGTACTTGGTATGGCTTGACTTGGCGTAGATCTCCCCGGCAACGGTGCCAGAAATTCTTCCTGCTACCTCTTGAGCTTGCGTTGGATTTTCCCTTGAAGAGGAAAGGGTGATGCAGCAAAGTAGAGTAAGTATTTCCCTCAGTTTGAGAACCAAGGTATCAATCCAGTAGGAGACAACGCAAAAGTCACCGAATACCTGCACAAACAATCAAACAAACTTGCACCCAACGCGATAAAGGGGTTGTCAATCCCTTCACGGTTACTTGCAAAAGTGAGATCTGATAGAGATAGATAAACGATACAGTAAATATTTTTGGTTTTTTTGGTTTATAGATTGGAAAGTAAAAGAGTGCAAAAAGAGTAGATTGGAAACTAATATTGTAGATCGGAAACTTATATGATGGAAAATAGACCCGGGGGACATAGGTTTCACTAGAGGCTTCTCTCAAGATAGAAAATATTACGGTGGATGAACAAATTACTGCTGAGCAATTGACAGAAAAGCGCAAAGTTATGACGATATCTAAGGCAATGGTCATGAATATAGGCATCACGTCCGTGTCAAGTAGACCGGAACGATTCTGCATCTACTACTATTACTCCACACATCGATCGCTATCCAGCATGCATCTAGAGTATTAACTTCATAAAGAACGGAGTAACGCATTAAGCAAGATGACATGATGTAGAGGAATTAACTCAAGCAATATGATGAAAACCCCATCTTTTTATCCTTGATGGCAACAATACAATACGTGCCTTGCTGCCCCTACTATCACTGGGAAAGGACACTGCAAGATTGAACCCAAAGCTAAGCACTTCTCCCATTGCAAGAAAAACGAATTTAGTTGGCCAAACCAAACCGATAGTTCGAAAAGAATTACAAAGATATCAGATCCCGCATAAAAGAATTCAGAGGAGATTCAAATAATATTCATAGATAAGCTGATCATATATCCACTATTTATCTGATCTCCGCAAACACACCGCAAAAAGTATTACATCGAATAGATGTCCAAGAACATCGAGGAGAACATGGTATTGAGAATCAAAGAGAGAGAAGAATCCATCTAGCTACTAGCTATGGGCCCGTAGGTCTGTGGTAAACTAATCATGCTTCATCTGAAGGGCAATGGTGTTGATGTAGAAGCCCTCCGTGATCGAATCCCTCTCCGGTAGGACGCCAGAAATGGCCCATAGATGGGATCTCACGGCTACAGAAGGTTGCGACGGTGGAAAAGTGTTTTCGTGGCTCCCCCCGATGGTTTGGGGATATATGGGAATATATAGGCGAAGAAATTAGGTCAGTGGATGCACGAGGGGTCCACAAGGGTGGGGGGAGCGCCCTACCCCCTGGGCGCACCCTCCATCCTTGTGACCGCCTCATGGCTTCTCCGACTTCATCTCCAAGTCTCCTGGTTGTCTTCTGGTCCAACAAAAATCACCGCAAAGGTTTTATTCCATTTGGACTCCGTTTGGTATTCCTTTTCTGCGAAACTCTAAAACAAGGAAAAAATAGGAACTAACACTGGGCTCCAGGTTAATAGGTTAGTCCCAAAAAATAATATAAAATAGCATAACAATGCATATAAAACATCCAAAATAGATAATATAATAGCATGGAACAATCAAAAATTATAGATATGTTGGAGACGTATCATGTGTCCAAAGGACACCTTGTATTACTAGGTAGCACTTCGGAATGCCGAAGTTATGAAATGTATTGAACTTAATGGTTTGATGGAATGAGTATGGTTTGAAATGCCTCCATAAGGACTCTTTTAATTATTTTACCTCCCGTGTGACCATTTTAAACTGGAAGTGGCAAGTCGTCGACTTCTGCCCTGATGTGGAATATACAAAGGGTGTTCCGAGATGTCGTTTTGACCCTTGGTCGATGTCTCGGTCCCCGGGGCGGTCCCTGCTCATAGGAACCAGGCAATCAGACTATAATGGCTTGATAACTTTCACTTAGTCTAGGGAGTTTGACTGTGGGGGCTGCTAACAATCCCCCGGTGTGGGAAGTGGTCGATGTAGTAAGCCGAGGTCTAAACCATGACACTTCGGCTAGGAAAAGTAAAGCCCTTCGTTTAACATGGGTGATCTCTATCGTCACGGCACTTAACGCGTTCTACAGATGGCCGACCAATTTGTGCTTGCCTAGATAGTCAGTTTTCAGCTTTCTCCAATGAGGTGCTCTGTTAATTAACCTGGCGGCACAATCGCAGTGGTTCTCCTGTTACACCCTTATTCGAATTCATCGGGAACGTAAGGGGTACACATAGGAGCCGGGCAACCCAACTTTTGACCAAAATCTAGGTTCGAAACTGATGCATATAAAGCCAAATCCGAGATGCCGAATACTTCGGACTTGTAAGGCAGGGGAACGAGGCCCCTTAACAATTGTATCTTAAAAGATATTCTTGTAGTGCAAAGGCAATGCTTGAACAAGAATTTAGGGAATACCTTTAGAGGGCATCATTTTATTTTTATAACCTTCAAGCTATTACGTGCCGAGCTCCTACGAGAGAAACTAAAAAAGAATACAATGTAAGAGAGTGCATGAGGAAGAAAAAAACATGACGGATATTGACATCGGGCTTTAGAAGCCCGAGCCGCATCCTGTCACATGTCTGCGCTTCCGAGCTATTGACCAGCTTGCAGTCACTGACGGTGGTGACTGATAACCCACAAGTATAGGGGATCGCAACAGTTTTTGAGGGTAGAGTATTCAACCCAAATTTATAGATTCAACACAAGGGGAGCCAAAGAATATTTGTAGGTATTAGCAATCGAGTTGTCAATTCAACCACACCTGGCGATTAAATATCTACAACAAAGTGATAAGTAGCACAATAATATGATAGTTTTGATAGCAGTGGTAATAGTAGCAGTAACTGTAACAGTGATAACAATGATTGTGTAGCAAGTGTAACAGTAGCAACGGAAGTAGTAACTTAGCAAGAACAATATGTGGAAAATTCATAGGCATTGGATTGGTTAATTCGTTGGATGATATTCATCATATAGCAGTCATAACCTAGGGCGATACTAAACTAGCTCCAGTTCATAAATATAATGTAGCCATGTATTCCGTAAATAGTCATACATGCTTATGGAAAGAACTTGACATCTTTTGTCCTACCCTCTTGTGGCAGCGGGGTCCATAAGGAAACTAAGGGATATTAAGGCCTCCTTTTAATAGAGAACCGGAAGAAAGCATTAACACATAGTAAATACATGAATTCCTCAAACTACGGTCATCACCAGAAAGGATCCCAATAACTGTCACAGTGGGGTTTACGGATCGTAACACGTAATAGGTCAATTTGACTTGCAAGATCGGACCTAGAACATAGATATAATGGTGAAAACATAAACAATTCAGATCTGAAATCATGTCACTCGGGCCCTAGTGACAAGCGTTAAGCATAGCAAAGTCATAGCAACATCAATCTCGGAACATAGTGGATACTAGGGATCAAGCCCTAACAAAACTAACTCGATTACAAGATGAATCTCATCCAACTCCTCACCGACCAGCGAGCCTACGAATGAATTACTTACTCCCTGTGGGGAGCATCAAGGAATTGGTGACGAAGAAGAGTTAGTGATGACAAAGACTGAAGATTCCCATCTTCGGAGCCCTGAACGGGCTCCTGATCTGGCCTCCCGATGAAGAACATGAGGTGGCAGCGGCTCTGTATCGTGAAACGTGATGAAACTTCCTCTTCTATTTTTCTCTCCAAAAATAGGTATTTATGGAGTTGGAATTAGGGTCAGGGGGCCACGAGGGCCCCACAACCCACCAGGGCGCCCCTGGAGGGGGTGACGCGCCCTGGTGTATTGTGGCCAGCCAGGGCACCCCCTCCGGTGGTTCTTGGTTCTAGTATTTTTCATTTATTCTGAAATAATTCTCCAAAAAGTTTCGTCCAAATCCGAGAACTTTATTTCTAAACAAAAATAACACCATGGTAGTTCTGCTGAAAACAACGTCAATCTGGGTTAGTTTCACTCGAATCAAAACAAGAGCAAAAGCATTAGGAAAAGTAGGTACGACGGAGATGTATCAACTCCCCCAAGCTTAAACCTTTGATTGTCCTCAAGAAATTCAGTTGACAAACTGAAAGTGATAAAAAAACTTTTATGAACTCTTTTGTTCTTGTTTACATAAACAAGCTTAAGTAGCACCCAGGTTTTCAGCAAAGATCATGACTGACCATGTCAATAATAACTCTTAGAAATTATATTGACTCATGTCAACGGCATAATCAACTAGAGAGCAATAATAAGATATATCAAATGCCAACATTTTGTCAAAATAATCATGATATAATATGACAACAGTGGTATCTCGCAACCCTTTTTGAGACCGCAAAACATAAATGCAGAGCACCTCCAAAGTTCAAGCAACGACTAAACATTGTAATTCATGGTAGAAAAGATCCAGTCATGATGCATCCAACATTAACTAAACACAATGCATGAGCATGACAACAGTGCTATGAGGTCTAGCGCTTGTTTGAGAAGGTGATGACTCAACATAAAAATTAAATAGATAGTCCCTACGCAGAGGGAAGCAGGGATTTGCAGAGGTGCCAATTTGCCAGATCTCAAAGCTTAAATCGGAGATAAATATATATTTGGGAGGTACACCCTTCCTATCAACGTTACGACCAAGAGTTATCAATATCCACTACAAAAAATACATTTCCGTGATGGTACGTGTTTGTCACAGTAGGTCACATTTTTTGTCATGCATGTACATCCATGATGATTTCATGACAGAATCAAGATAGTCATACATGTGCTGTCATAGAGGTGTTCCATGACAATACCAAAATTATCATCACGGAACTATCCACTTCCATGACGATAAATGGCGCGTCATGGAAGTGCTTTCGTTAAGGGTAACCGACATGTGGCATCCACCATAACAGGTCATCGTTAAGCTATTGGGTCTGGTTTGGATCCGATAACCCGTTAACAGCCCGGACCAATGGGGATTTTCCATGTGTAAAATCATCATTGGCTGGAGGAAACACGTGTCGGCTCACCGTTGGGACAGATGTCATCCACTCATTGGACCGAAGGCACCTATGATACGTCGACACATGGCACGGCCCAACAGAGGCCCATTCCTGTGAAAAGGCCGGACCATTTGACTTGGTCAAAAGGTAGCGGCCCGGCCCATGAAAAGCCTATTAACGGCCTGTTCGCATATAGCCCATTTACAGCCCACTAACCCAAGGCCTGTTACAGCCTATCCGAATTAGGCCCAGTTGCGTCATCTGGGCAGTCTAATATGATTCCAGCCCGTTTTAACTTCCGGCCGATGTATGGTCCATGACGTCTTTCGGCCCATATGAGGCCCTTTGTAACTCTTGGCCCATTAACGGCCTGTGGTGAAACTGGCCCATAATGAACAATGTATCACTTTATACCCATTAACGGCCCATTATTCCATTGGGTCGTTTCCAGCCTATGTTATCTTTCGGCCTTCTCAGGGCCCATTTATTTTTGGGCTCATTTCCAACATTCGGTTACTTACGGCCCATTACTGTCCTTTTCTGCTTGTGGGCCAAATTCAGCCCGTGGTTACAGTCGGCCCGTTTGTGGCCCGTTAATCCATTGGGCCATTTTCATAGCATCATCAAATACGCCCGATTAACGACGGCCCGTTATGGTCAGCCCATGAACGAACGATTCCAACTCTAGCCCATTTACGACCCATAATATGGTCTGTTATTGGCCCATGTTTGGCCAATTGACCATACGACCTGTAGAAGGCCCATTGATGATAGAAGGCCCATTGTTTCTACGGCCCATAGAAGGCCCATTGTTTCTACGGTCTGTAGAAGGCCCATTGTTCTACGGCCTGTAGAAGGCCCAGTATTTCTACGACCCGTAGGAGGCCTAGGGTCACTATAGTAAATATGTAGCCCATGGTTATTGTGGCCTAGCTTTAAAAAAATAGGTTATTGCGGCCACTAGAAAACTGCGGAAAAAGAACCGCACTGACTACAAGCAAACAAATAAACAAGACAACAAGGAAATAAATAAGCAAGCAACTTATGCTAGGCTATCACGACTATTACACATATTACATCCACCGTGCATCAAAGTTCGCCACCAGTGCAAATATAGGGAACAAAGTAGCATATCACATACATTGGTTGTCAAAGTTGGCGACCGGTGCAAATAAACACCACAACAAAACAAATCCAGAACTGAAACCACTGCAGAAGAGCTCAAGAAACAATATCCTGGGTACCCATAATGCTGGCAAGATACTTAGCAAGCTTATTAACTTTCTCTTGTTTGGCGCTTAAATCCTCCAGCGCTTGCTATTGCACCAGAAAGTATGCATCTGAATTCTGTAGGGACTTCCTCAGTCCTTCGTCTTCCTATCGCAGAACATCTGATCGATGTCTTTCAACTTGAAGTTGAGACTCAAGAAGCCGAACTGATTCAGGCAGCGAGTTCGAAGAGTTGGTGCCAGCAGTAGTAGCCAGTAACTCGAACACTACATCAAGACATGACTTTGGGGTTGTCTCAGTGTCTTCAATATAGTTTTTATCAGCTTTCTTGGAGACCAACAGGGATGTCTCAGTATCTTGAACCTAATCTACATTACTTCCTTTACCATTGTATAATTGGGGTACTCTTCTCCAATATTTTATCCGCATTCTAAAAGAGAAACAAACAAACACATCACAGGTTTACCATGTTGTATATGAAACTCATTTTGGTAAACCAGTTCAGTAGTAAGGTGGACAGGATAACAGCATGAAACAAACATATATCTATAACAACATGAAACAAACATATATCTATGTAGTATGGTCACTGTATGGTCTATATCATTCTAGTTTATGTTGCCAAATAAAGATAGAGACAGTTCAAATCGGATCTACTTAAGACAAAGCAGCATAGACAGAATATAAGTGTGGGAAACTACACAGCAATAACAACACTTGTAATGTGCATGGCATGAGAACATAACTGTTTATTCAATTGAAACTGAAATCAACATAGAGCAAGTTACAACAGCAAACACGTTAAAGAAACAGGTTTAAAACATACCTATTGCGTCATTGGAGTTCCAATTGCATCCTTCAAATTTGAAATTAGTTGGTATGAGTAAGTACAGTGATGCAAGAGCAAAGTAGTATGAACCATAGCTACGAAACCCGGCCCGAGAACAATTCTTCTTCTGCTTTAAGCGTTGACTTGGGGTTCGGAGTGGTGGTCCTCGTGCTTTGGGCACTGCAGTTGCCTTACTAACTGCTCATGTTTGGGTGCTCTGTGGTGGAGACGCTGCTGTGTCAACTGGAACTGGGTTACTATCGGCTAGGGTTGGGGTTAGAAGGGGTGTAGCTGGTTCTCTGTCCAACTGGGTAGGGGTACAATCTATGTGAGTCTGGGTTATATGTGGTGGGGCTGGTTCTTGGGAAAGTACTGTTGGGGAACGTAGTAATTTCAAAAAAATTCCTACGCACACGCAAGATCATGGTGATGCATAGAAATGAGAGGGGAGAGTGTGATCTACGTACCCTTGTAGACCGACAGCGGAAGCATTAGCACAACGCGGTTGATGTAGTCGTACGTCTTCATGGCCCGACCGATCAAGCACCGAAACTACGGCACCTCCGAGTTCTAGCACACGTTCAGCTCGATGACGATCCCCGGACTCCGATCCAGCAAAGTGTCGGGGAAGATTTCCGTCAGCACGAAGGCATGGTGACGATCTTGATGTACTGCCGTCGTAGGGCTTCGCCTAAGCACCGCTACAATATTATCGAGGACTATGTTGGAAGGGGGCACCGCACACGGCTAAGAATATGATCACGTGGATCAACTTGTGTGTCTAGGGGTGCCCCCTGCCCCCGTATATAAAGGATCAAGGGGGGGGGTGCGGCCGGCCAGGAGGAGGGCGCGCCAGGAGGAGTCCTACTCCCACCGGGAGTAGGATTCCCCCCTTTCCTAGTTGGAATAGGATTCGGGAGGGGGGAAAGAGGAGAGAGAGAAGGAAGGGGGGCATCGCCCCCCTCTCCTTGTCCTATTCGGACTGGGGGGAGGGGCGCACGGCCCAGCCCTGGCCACCTCTCCTCTCTTCCACTAAGGCCCACTAAGGCCCATATACCTCCCGGGAGGGTTCCGGTAACCTCCGGGTACTCCAGTAAAATCCCGATTTCACCCGGAACAATTCCGATATCCAAATATAGGCTTCCAATATATCAATCTTTATGTCTCGACCATTTCGAGACTCCTCGTATGTCCGTGATCACATCCGGGACTCCGAACAAACTTCGGTACATCAAAATGCATAAACTCATACTATAACTGTCATCGAAACCTTAAGCGTGCGGACCCTACGGGTTCGAGAACAATGTAGACATGACCGAGACACGTCTCCGGTCAATAATCAATAGCGGAACCTGGATGCTCATATTGGCTCCTACATATTCTACGAAGATCTTTTATCGGTCAGACCGCATAACAACATACGTTGTTCCCTTTGTCATCGGTATGTTACTTGCCCGAGATTCGATCGTCGGTATCTCAATACCTAGTTCAATCTCGTTACCGGCAAGTCTCTTTACTCGTTCCGTAATACATCATCTCACAACTGACTCATTAGTTGCAATGCTTGCAAGGCTTATGTGATGTGCATTAACAAGAGGGCCCAGAGATACCTCTCCGACAATCGGAGTGACAAATTCTAATCTCGAAATACGCCAACCCAACATGTACCTTTGGAGACACCTGTAGAGCACCTTTATAATCACCCAGTTACATTGTGATGTTTGGTAGCACACAAAGTGTTCCTCCGGCAAACGGGAGTTGCATAATCTCATAGTCATAGGAACATGTATAAGTCATGAAGAAAGCAATAGCAACATACTAAACGATCGGGTGCTAAGCTAATGGAATGGGTCATGTGAATCAGATCATTCATCTAATGATGTGATCCCGTTAATCAAATAACAACTCTTTGTCCATGGTTAGGAAACATAACCATCTTTGATTAACGAGCTAGTCAAGTAGAGGCATACTAGTGACACTCTGTTTGTCTATGTATTCACACATGTATTATGTTTCCGGTTAATACAATTCTAGCATGAATAATAAACATTTATCATGATATAAGGAAATAAATAATAACTTTATTATTGCCTCTAGGGCATATTTCCTTCAGTCTCCCACTTGCACTAGAGTCAATAATCTAGATTACACAGTAATGATTCTAACACCCATGGAGCCTTGGTGCTGATCATGTTTTGCTCGTGGAAGAGGCTTAGTCAACGGGTCTGCTACATTCAGATCCGTATGTATCTTGCAAATCTCTATGTCTCCCACCTGGACTAGATCCCGGATGGAATTGAAGCGTCTCTTGATGTGCTTGGTTCTCTTGTGAAATGTGGATTCCTTTGCCAAGGCAATTGCACCAGTATTGTCACAAAAGATTTTCATTGGACCAGATGCACTAGGTATGACACCTAGATCGGATATGAACTCCTTCGTCCAGACTCCATCATTTGCTGCTTCTGAAGTAGCTATGTATTCCGCTTCACACGTAGATCCCGCCATGACACTTTGTTTAGAACTGCACCAACTGACAGCTCCACCGTTTAATGTAAACACGTATCCGGTTTGCGATTTAGAATCGTCCGGATTAGTGTCAAAGCTCGCATCAACGTAACCATTTACGATGAGCTCTTTGTCACCTCCATAAATGAGAAACATATCCTTAGTCCTTTTTAGGTATTTCAGGATGTTCTTGACCGCTGTACAGTGATCCACTCATGGATTACTTTGGTACCTCCCTGCTAGACTTATAGCAAGGCACACATCAGGTCTGGTACACAGCATTGCATACATGATAGAGCCTATGGCTGAAGCATAGGGAACATCTTTCATTTTCTCTCTATCTTCTGCAGTGGTCGGGCATTGAGTCTTACTCAACTTCACACCTTGTAACACAGGCAAGAACCCTTTCTTTGCTTGATCCATTTTGATCTTCTTCAAAACTTTGTCAAGGTATGTGCTTTGTGAAAGTCCAATTAAGCATCTTGATCTATCTCTATAGATCTTAATGCCTAATATGTAAGCAGCTTCACCGAGGTCTTTCATTGAAAAACTCTTACTCAAGTATCCCTTTATGTAATCCAGAAATTCTATATCATTTCCAATTAGTAATATGTCATCCGCATATAATATCAGAAATGCTACAGAGCTCCCACTCACTTTCTTGTAAATACAGGCTTCTCCAAAAGTCTGTATAAAACCAAATGCTTTGATCACACTATCAAAGCGTTTATTCCAACTCCGAGAGGTTTGCACCAGTCCATAAATGGATCGCTGGAGCTTGCACACTTTGTTAGCTCCCTTTGGATCGACAAAACCTTTTGGTTGCATCATATACAACTCTTCTTCCAGAAATCCATTCAGGAATGCAGTTTTGACATCCATCTGCCAAATTTCATAATCATAAAATGCGGCAATTGCTAACATGATTCGGACAGACTTAAGCATCGCTACGGCTGACAAGGTCTCATCGTAGTCAATCCCTTGAACTTGCCAAAAACCTTTTGCGACAAGTCGAGCTTTGTAGACAGTAATATTACCGTCAGCGTCAGTCTTCTTCTTGAAGATCCATTTATTCTCAATTGCTTGCCGATCATTGGGCAAGTCAACCAAAGTCCATACTTTGTTCTCATACATGGATCCCATCTCAGATTTCATGGCTTCAAGCCATTTTGCGGAATCTGGGCTCACCATCGCTTCTTCATAGTTCGTAGGTTCTTCATGATCTAGTAGCATGACTTCTAGAACAGGATTACCGTACCACTCTGGCGCGGATCTCACTCTGGTTAATCTACGAGGTTCAGTAGTATCTTGTTCTAAAGTTTCATGATCATTATCATTAGCTTCCTCACTAATTGGTGTAGGTGTCACAGAAACAGGTTTCTGTGATGTACTACTTTCCAATAAGGGAGTAGGTACAGTTACCTCGTCAAGTTCTACTTTCCTCCCACTCACTTCTTTCGAGAGAAACTCCTTCTCCAGAAAGTTTCCAAATTTAGCAACAAAAGTCTTGCCTTTGGATCTGTGATAGAAGGTGTATCCAGTAGTTTCCTTTGGATATCCTATGAAGACACATTTCTCCGATTTGGGTTCGAGCTTATCAGGTTGAAGCTTTTTCACATAACATCGCAGCCCCAAACTTTCAGAAACGACAACTTTGGTTTCTTGCCAAACCATAGTTCATAAGGCGTCGTCTCAACGGATTTTGATGGTGCCCTATTTAACGTGAATGCGGCCGTCTCTAGAGCGTATCCCCAAAACGATAGCGGTAAATCAGTAAGAGACATCATAGATCGCACCATATCTAGTAAAGTACGATTAGGATGTTCGGACACACCATTACACTGTGGTGTTCCGGGTGGCGTGAGTTGCGAAACTATTCCACATTGTTTCAGTACACCAAACTCGTAACTCAAATATTCTCCTCCACGATTAGATCGTAGGAATTTTATTTTCTTGTTACGATGATTTTCAACTTCACTCTGAAATTCTTTGAACTTTTCAAACGTTTCAGACTTGTGTTTCATTAAGTAGATATACCCATATCTGCTTAAGTCATCTGTGAAGGTGAGAAAATAACGATATCCGCCACGAGCCTCAACATTCATCGGACCACATACATCTGTATGTATGATTTCCAACAAATCTGTTGCTCTCTCCATAGTACCGGAGAACGGTGTTTTTGTCATCTTACCCATAAGGCACGGTTCGCAAGTACCAAGTGATTCATAATCAAGTGGTTCCAAAAGCCCATCAGTATGGAGTTTCTTCATGCGCTTTATACCGATATGACTCAAACGGCAGTGCCACAAATAAGTTGCACTATCATTATCAACTCTGCATCTTTTGGCTTCAACACTATGAATATGTGTGTCACTACTATCGAGATTTAATAAGAATAGACCACTCCTTAAGGGTGCATGACCATAAAAGATATTACTCATGTAAATAGAACAACCATTATTCTCTGATTTAAATGAATAACCGTCTCGCATCAAACAAGATCCAGATATAATGTTCATGCTTAACGCTGGCACCAAATAACAATTATTTAGGTCTAATACTAATCCCGAAGGTAGATGTAGAGGTAGCGTACCGACTGCGATCACATGGACTTTGGAACCATTTCCCACGCGCATCATCACCTCGTCCTTAGCCAATCTTCGCTTAGTCCGTAGTCCCTATTTCGAGTTGCAAATATTAGCAACAGAACCAGTATCAAATACCCAGGTGCTACTGCGAGCATTAGTAAGGTACACGTCAATAACATGTATATCACATATACCTTTGTTCACCTTGCCATCCTTCTTATCCGCCAAATACTTGGGGCAGTTCCGCTTCCAGTGACCAGTCTGCTTGCAGTAGAAGCACTCAGTTTCAAGCTTAGGTCCAGGTTTGGGTTTCTTCTCTTGAGTAGCAACTTGCTTGCTGTTCCTTTTGAAGTTCCCCTTCCTCTTCCCTTTGCCCTTTTTCTTGAAACTAGTGGTCTTGTTGACCATCAACACTTGATGCTCCTTCTTGATTTCTACCTCCGCAGCTTTTAGCATTGTGAAGAGCTCGGGAATAGTCTTATTCATCCCTTGCATATTATAGTTCATCACGAAGCTCTTGTAGCTTGGTGGCAGTGATTGGAGAATTCTGTCAATGATGTAATCATCTGGAAGATTAACTCCCAATTGAATCAAGTGATTATTATACCCAGACATTTTGAGTATATGCTCACTGACAGAATTGTTCTCTTCCATCTTGCAGCTATAGAACTTATTGGAGACTTCATATCTCTCAATCCGGGCATTTGCTTGAAATATTAACTTCAACTCCTGGAACATCTCATATGCTCCATGACGTTCAAAACGTCGTTGAAGTCCCGATTCTAAGCCGTAAAGCATGGCACACTGAACTATCGAGTAGTCATCAGCTTTGCTCAGCCAGACGTTCATAACATCTGGTGTTGCTCCAGCAGCAGGCCTGGCACCCAGCGGTGTTTCCAGGACGTAATTCTTCTATGCAGCAATGAGGATAATCCTCAAGTTACGGACCTAGTCCGTGTAATTTCTACCATCATCTTTCAACTTTGCTTTCTCAAGGAACGCATTAAAATTCAACGGAACAATAGCACGGGCCATCTATCTACAATCAAACATAAATAAGCAAGATACTATCTAAGTTCATGATAAATTTAGGTTCAATTAATCATATTACTTAAAGAACTCCCACTTAGATAGACATCCCTCTAATCCTCTAAGTGATTACGTGATCCAAATCAACTAAACCATGTCTGATCATCACGTGAGATGGAGTAGTTTCATTGGTGAACATCACTATGTTGATCATATCTACTATATGATTCACGCTCGACCTTTCGATCTCCGTGTTCCGAGGCCATATCTGTATATGCTTGGCTCGTCAAGTATAACCTGAGTATTCTGCGTGTGCAACTATTTTGCACCTGTTGTATTTGAACGTAGAGCCTATCACACCCGATCATCACGTGGTGTCTCAGCACGAAGAACTTTCGCAATGGTGCATACTCAGGGAGATCACTTCTTGATAATTAGTGAGAGATCATCTTATAATGCTACCGTCAATCAAAGCAAGATAAGATGCATAAAAGATAAACATCACATGCAATCAATATAAGTGATATGATATGGCCATCATCATCTTGTGCTTGTGATCTCCATCTTCGAAGCACCGTTGTGATCACCATCGTCACCGGTGCGACACCTTGATCTCCATCGTAGCATCGTTGTTGTCTCGCCAATCTTATGCTTCCACGACTATCGCTACTGCTTAGTGATAAAGTAAAGCATTACAGTGCGTTTGTACTGCATACAATAAAGCGACAACCATATGGCTGCTGCCAGTTGTCGATAACTCGGTTACAAAACATGATCATCTCATACAATACAATTTAGCATCATGTCTTGACCATATCACATCACAACATGCCCTGCAAAAACAAGTTAGACGCCCTCTACTTTGTTGTTGCAAGTTTTACGTGGCTGCTACGGGCTTAAGCAAGAACCAATCTTACCTACGCATCAAAACCACAACGATAGTTTGTCAAGTTGGTGCTGTTTTAACCTTCGCAAGGACCGGGCGTAGCCACACTCGTTTCAACTAAAGTTGGAGAAACTGTCACCCGCTATCCACCTTTGTGCAAAGCACGTCGGGAGAACCGGTCTCGCGTAAGCGTACGCGTAATGTCGGTCCGGGCCGCTTTGTCCAACAATACCACCGAACCAAAGTATGACATGCTGGTAAGCAGTATGACTTATATCGCCCACAACTCACTTGTGTTCTACTCGTGCATATAACATCAACACATAAAACCTAGGCTCGGATGCCACTGTTGGGGAACGTAGTAATTTCAAAAAATTTCCTACGCACACACAAGATCATGGTGATGCATAGCAACGAGAGGGGAGAGTGTGATCTACGTACCCTTGTAGACCGACAGCGGAAGCGTTAGCACAACGCGGTTGATGTAGTCGTACGTCTTCACGGCCCGACCGATCAAGCATCGAAACTACGACACCTCCGAGTTCTAGCACACGTTCAGCTCGATGACAATCCCCGGACTCCGATCCAGCAAAGTGTCGGGGAAGAGTTCCGTCAGCATGATGGCGTGGTGACGATCTTGATGTACTGCCGTCGCAGGGCTTCGCCTAAGCACCGCTACAATATTATCGAGGACTATGGTGGAAGGGGGCACTGCACATGGCTAAGAATATGATCACGTGGATCAACTTGTGTGTCTAGGGGTGCCCCTTGCCCCCGTATATAAAGGATCAAGGGGGGGTGCGGCCGGCCAGGAGGAGGGCGCGCCAGGAGGAGTCCTACTCCCACCGGGAGTAGGATCCCCCCCTTTCCTAGTTGGAATAGGATTCGGGAGGGGGGAAAGAGGAGAGAGAGAAGGAAGGGGGGGCGCCGCCCCCCTCTCCTTGTCCTATTTGGACTAGGGGGGGAGGGGTGCGCGGCCCAGCCCTGGCCACCTCTCCTCTCTTCCACTAAGGCCCACTAAGGCCCATATACCTCCCGGGGGGTTCCGGTAACCTCCCGGTACTCCGGTAAAATCCCGATTTCACCCGGAACACTTCCGATATCCAAATATAGGCTTCCAATATATCAATATTTATGTCTCGACCATTTCGAGACTCCTCGTCATGTCCGTGATCACATCCGGGACTCCGAACAAACTTCGGTACATCAAAATGCATAAACTCATAATATAACTGTCATCGAAACCTTAAGCGTGTGGACCCTACGGGTTCGAGAACAATGTAGACATGACCGAGACACGTCTCCGCTCAATAACCAATAGCGGAACCTGGATGCTCATATTGGCTCCTACATATTCTACGAAGATCTTTTATCGGTCAGACCGCATAACGACATACGTTGTTCCCTTTGTCATCGGTATGTTACTTGCCCGAGATTCGATCGTCGGTATCTCAATACCTAGTTCAATATCGTTACCGGCAAGTCTCTTTACTCATTTCGTAATACATCATCTCACAACTAACTCATTAGTTGCAATGCTTGCAAGGCTTATGTGATGTGCATTACCGAGAGGGCCCAAAGATACCTCTCCGACAATCGGAGTGACAAATCCTAATCTCGAAATACGCCAACCCAACATGTACCTTTGGAGACACCTGTAGAGCACCTTTATAATCACCCAGTTACGTTGTGACGTTTGGTAGCACACAAAGTGTTCCTCCGGCAAACGGGAGTTGCATAATCTCATAGTCATAGGCACATGTATAAGTCATGAAGAAAGCAATAGCAACATACTAAACGATCGGGTGCTAAGCTAATGAAATGGGTCATGTGAATCAGATCATTCATCTAATGATGTGATCCCGTTAATCAAATAACAACTCTTTGTCCATGGTTAGGAAACATAACCATCTTTGATTAACGAGCTAGTCAAGTAGAGGCATACTAGTGACACTCTGTTTGTCTATGTATTCACACATGTATTATGTTTCCGGTTAATACAATTCTAGCATGAATAATAAACATTTATCATGATATAAGGAAATAAATAATAACTTTATTATTGCCTCTAGGGCATATTTCCTTCAAGTACAACCGTGGTTCTATCTGCATTGACAGGTAGCACGATCTTTTCTGAAGACCATGTTTTTACTCCCACAGATACTGCCATCACCCCCTCCAATTCAAATGGCTGATAAACAAGAAAAGTAATTGGATGTACATACATTGTAAGATAAACATGTGCAATGGATAAGAGGGAAGAAAACAGGGCATGAAATAATTCACATTTATGTTGTCTAACCAAACAGAATCGCATGACATAGTTTCACATATATGATGGCTAATTAAACAGGATAGCATGACACAATTTCACATGTATGATGGCTAACTAAACATGATAGAATGACATACTTCAAAATATGATGACTATATAAATAGGATGACATGATATAACTATACGATGTGTCTATTAAAGTGGTTGGCATGCCATAATTCACAAACATGTCGTCGATGGAAACATGATGGCATGATATAATTCACGGATAGAATGACATGATTCAAAATATGATGACTATGTAAACAGGATGAGATGATATAACTATATTATGTCTTTAGAAAATGGGTTGGCATGCCATAATTCAGATACATGTTGTCTATGTAAACATCATGGCATGATATAATTCAAATATATGATTTATATACTAAGCAAGTGAGCAGAGGGCAATCGCATATATGATGTGTCAACTAAGGAGATGGCATTCAATATTGTGTATATGATGTAAAAACTAAGCATTGCAATACAACATATGCATGATATGAGTAATATAACCTTGCCAAGTTTGAGCATACACCTCAGGGGGATAATAGGACTGGTCATCTGCCTCTGAATCCTCCTCTGAGGAGGTATATGTAACCAGCAAGATATCTGCTTCGGCATGTAGCACTGTCTGCTCTGAAGACCTTGTTTTCACTCTAGATTTCTCCATCACCAATTCAAATGGCTGATGCACATGAAGAGCAGTTGAATATACGAACATTGTCGACACATGCAATGAGAAATACAAAAAAGGACGACATGATATAATTCACATATATGACGCTTGGCTAAACAACATGGCATTGCATAATTCACATATATAATGCCTTGCAACAAGATAGAATAGTATAAGTCACATATATAATGTCTTGCAACAAGATGGCATTGCATAATTCACATATATGGTAATTAGACACTAAACATGTGGCATTCACACAAAGCATGTGTAAACTAAGCAAATGACATAGCAATGCAAGACACCATACGCACGTTATGAGAAACATAACCCTGCCAAGTTAGAGCATGCA
>NC_041380.1:323687368-323692368 GCF_002162155.2 Triticum dicoccoides | reverse complement strand
GGGATAGGACTGGTCATCTGTCTCTGAATCCTCCTCTGAGGAGCTCTCCGTAACCAGCAAGACATGCCCTTCGTCAGATAGCATTGTTTGCTCTGAAGACCTTGTTTCCACTCCAGATTTTTCCATGATCGTGTCGAATGGCTGATGCACAGGAAGAGTAATTGAATGTATAAAAATTGTTGACAAATTTAATATGTAATAAAAAATGATGGCATGATATAATTCACATATAAGATGACTGGCTAACCAAGGTGGCATTGCAAAATTCACATATATGATGCCTGGCTAAACAAGATGGCATTGCATGATTCACACATATGATAAAGAAACTAAACATATGTAATTCACACAAAGCATGTCTAAACTAAGCAGATGACATATTTGATGTATAAAATAAGAAATGCAAGGCACCATATGCATGATATTACCAACATCAGCATGCCAAGTTAGAGCGAAGACCTCAGGGGGTAAATAGGAGTGGTCTTCTCCTTTTGAATCCCCCTCAGAACAATTATCTTCCTCTTGATTACAATCTGAAATGGGTGGAGGGGGGCTGCCTTTGCGCCCACCATGGAGCGACGTCTGCATGAAATTTTATTGCCACGCAAGGCTCGTCTCTTTTGCTCTACATGTTCAGTTCCATTGTGTACAATAACTGACATGCATAGGAATAAAACATAGTGAGATTATGTAAGGAGTGCATGCACAAATCCAGAGTGATGGTAGCAAACTGTGGATAGACCCTAAACCAATGATAGCAGGCAGATAATAGCTTCAGTTAAAAAATACAGATAATAGCTACTTTAATGTTTGTTTGCACCCAACATGAAACTCATAGTAGACACCCGAGATTAACCAGATAGTAGACAGATAGTACTGATTGCTGCCCCAATATGTACCCCACGACCATTTAAAAACTCAAGTTTCAGCATTAGTTTGGACCTGACTCGGAGTCTAATAGGTGAACAGGATGATAAAGTAGCATGTAATATTAAGCAATGCATAACGTAAGCAGACATGGAAGTGTGCGACCTCTCTTGCGGACCCGTGTAGTCCTCAAGGTCATCTGCTCAGTTGATGATGGTAATGCAGTTGTCGTGGCTGCCGACGGCGGGGAAGAAGATCTGAGGCAGCGAAAGACAGTCTGGAGCAGCTGAGTTGGGGTGGAACACCGCGCAGCAGGAGCGGGACAAACCACGCAAGGTATTCTTTGACACATATCTGTAACAGAAGTAATTGTTTAAGGGCTTATTTGAATTTGAGGATTCTAACAATGCAGGGATAGGAAATACACAGGAATAGGATAGGAATGCACATGCAAAACAGAGAATTTAAAAACACAGGATTTCTGCCAATGGGGTGTTTGGTTCACAAGAATTGGAAGATCACATGATGCAAAGAAGCATGGTGAGATTACGTCAAACCACAAGAAAATGTATGGTTATAATGCTATTATGCTACTATCTCTTAGTCTTGTGCTTATCCCCGACCCCCATGTTCCTCCTTGAGGCGACACGGGGGGAACCCTAGAACTCCTCCGTAGGCCGCCCCGTCCCTTCCCTCCTCCTCGCCGCCGCCGAGGGCTGCTGTCGGGCAAAGCCCTGGCACCGGCGGTGGCGGCGGGGTCTCTCCTCGGCGCGGCCCCCCTCTTCCTAGCCATGGAGTGGCACTCTTCATCGGATGAAGCTTGGAGGCGTGGAGCAGCAAAGTTCCGGTGGGGTCTCTGCGCGGTGGCTGTGGTGGTGGCGCGGCCCCGTCCGGTGGTGCTGCCTGTGGCAGCGGCGGCCGGTGGTCTGGGCTCCGTCCTATTCAGCTCCTCCCGGATCTGAATCTGGCCGGTCGGATTTCGATCGCTGCTACCTTTAGGCGTGGTGACGCCGGGCCTCCATGGCCGCTAGGCACAATGGTGGTGCAGGCGGCTGGTGGCACCCCGACAACTCACTCTCGGCGGTGGATGGCTAGGGGCAGGTCGGTGGTGCTAGCTGGCGGCACCCGGAGCGTGGATCCGGGGATCTCAGCCCTGATCTGGTGCGTCTTCGGCGCTGACCGGCGTCCTTGTGGTGCTCACGACAGGGAGTGCGGCGGTTGTCTCTGGATCCTTGCATGGAGCGTAGCAGGATGGAGGGTGTAGGTGGCGCACCGGCACTGGCGATGGCGGCGGTGCGAGCGTAGCCATGGCGACGGCGGCGCTGCGAGGCCTTGCCAGGAAGGGTCTTGCGGGCAGCGGGCGTTCGGTTGCTGCTGTGTGAGGCGTGCGGCGATGCCTCAGTGGTGCGGGTGCTGGAGTGTGGTCGGAGGTGCGGGTCGGATCCATTCCGGTGGTAGTCCCCTGGCGCAGGTGAAGACCACCATGGCGGAACTGGCTTTGCACTGCTCGGTTGTTGTTGCGGCTCCTAGTCGATGTTGAAGGTGATGGCTTTAGGCATGTTCCCTCGGCAGTGAGGGGGGCTTCGATGGCAGGTTGTTATGGTGACGGTGGTGCGAGGCATCTGATCGGGACTGGTCGGGATCTTGGAGACGTGGAGACGTGCAGCGCTACGGATGAAAATCATGTTCGGTTGTTGGCGGACCGGCGTTGATGGCACCTGCGGGTGTCATTCACCTTCCTGGAGGCTTCGCCGAGTGCAATGCCATCTTCCTCGCGACCTTGTATCGGCAGCTGTCTCCGGGGCGAAAGCCTTGATTCGTAGGATCGACACGATGGCAACGTCTTAGAGGTTGTTACTCTGTTGGGAGCATTGTGCTGGGAGACTCGAGATCCCATGATGTGCTCCTCCGGTGTTCACTGCTGCCTGGATCTTTCTCCTCCGGCGCCATGTACGGTCGTCACTGACTAATCCAAGGAAGCTGGAGTTGCTGTTCTTCGGAGGTCTTCAGTGTCGGCCGAGACGCGGTGAGGGGCTCGGTGTTGGGTAGGCTTTTTGTGTGGTAGCTGTGTTGTTGTGTTTGGTTGTCCTTGTACGAACCGGGTGTGGAGTTGGTCGCCTTCGTTGTTCGCAGCGAGTGGTAGACGTTGTTGTATGTCTTATTTCTCTCCTTCTATAAAGCTAAGGTATGCAATTTGCGTGCCCTCGAACAAAAAGTCTTGTGCTTCATGAATAGGAATTTGAAAAGGAGGACAAGTGGATATTAAAATTCCTAAGGTTTTGCTTTCAAGGAGACACTAAAGGAACAAATCCTACAGTTTTCCTTTGCTCCATTCCTTTGAACCAAATGCATGAATAGTAGTACCATAGGAAACTTTCCAATTCCTATGTTTTTCCTTCACTTTTCCTTTCAAGCACTGGTGATTCCAGCAGGAAGGCTTGAGCGGGGAAAATCCTACACTCAAAAAATGTTTTTGTGCTACTTCTACTACTTTGGACCCAGGCCACTACCCTACTAGCTCAACTCCCAGGCCCATCTACAAATGCACAGATCAAACACGCAGAGATAAATAATGATGGCGTTCAAGAGAGTCCATCACGGATAGCTAAGTTGCCTGGTACCTCACTGCTTGTCATATAGTAGGAGAAACTAATCGTATTTCACGTTACTACGTGTGCTCAGTGGACAATATATATAACATGTAGAGTAAAAAAGAGATGCAACAAGTGTACAACCTCTTTGGTGAAGCCATATCGATCTCAGCGTGATTGGGTTGGTCGGTGAGGATGCTCCGGCTGATTTGGCTTTCGGAGGAGGGGAAGAAGATCTTAGGCGTCTGGAGATGGATCACGGGGTACTACTCCGCTATGATGGAGGGTTTCGTCGTTGGAGCAGCTCCGGTGAGTTGTACGACGGCGAGGCTGAAGCAGGACAAGAGAGACAACGTTAACCTGAGTGGAATTCTATTAGCATCTGCAATAGATGACGTAAAATACATAACCACAAAGTGCTAGATGTAAAATACATCAGTAGCTCATCTTTGAACTTAACTGTCGAAACTGAATTTTGCTGTCGACACTGATTTTTACTGTCGAAACTAAACACACTAGTAACAGAAAAAGCAGTAGCAGCAGCAGCGCCCGGAGCAGCAGCGCGTGCGAGAGCCGGAGCACCTGGTCGTGTAGCAGCATCTCGGGTAGCAGCTGCAGGGGCTCGAGTAGGGGTGGAAAGTGGAAGCGGATAATCCGAAATATTTGATATTCATATCCAAGAAAATGCCTATTCGTATCCGAAACATCCGCATTCGAACCAAAATAGAAATCGAAATTATCCGTATCCGAATTTATTAAAAAAATAAAATATAAAATATGGTAGGACATTTTGACACAAATATGGATATGGAAGTGGATATATCCGTATTCGGATAAGATTATGGGAGGTAATTTTCAAAATTCTAGCCCCAATATTCCAATTATCCAACATAAAAGCCAAATAAGTGGTCAAAATTTACTCTTTGTATGATTAAACTTAGAAATTATTATGCATGACAATAATATTTTATTCATAAACCTATTTATCATTAACTTATTGTATGTCACAAGTTGATTATTTCATGTGACATAGCTATTGACTAATTTAGTTAAGCAATATGTCGATATTAGTCGTATCCATTCTGAATCAACAAAACATCCGATATGTATCCGTATTCGAATAACATCCGAGCCGCATCCGTATCCAATAGCATCCGTATACGGATTTGTATTCGTTTTGAAAATATGAAAATGGAAGTGGTAAGAGCACTATCCGATCCACATCCGATCTGTTTCCACCCCTAGGCTCGAGCGAGAGCAGTATCTGCTGCTCATGCAGCAGCAGGGCGCGCAAGAGTAGAGCAACAGGCAGGGTGAGGCTACACGTGAGTCGACTGACTTTTTCATCTCTGGTTAGTCGATTTTCCAGCTGTTGGATACGAAATAAAGGGCATGCAGTTCATCTTCAACCTCCAACCCCCTGAGCCGCCAGCCACCACCGACCAAACCGCCGGCCCCCGCCGCTCGCGGCCGGCGATGCTTCCGCGCTGCCTTGCGCCCCGCCCGCCCCGAAACCACTCCCCACCACCAGTCCGCCGCCTC
>NC_041380.1:323576074-323687056 GCF_002162155.2 Triticum dicoccoides | reverse complement strand
GGTGATCCCCAAGCCACCGCCCCACCACCGCCGGCGACCACCGCCCCACCCTGAACCCTAAGATAGATAGTAGGGTACCTCTCCGACGAGCCCCCCTCCCCACGGTGGCTGATTCTTCCTTAACTCCGGTGAGCCCCCCAACCCCTGAAAATCGACTGAACCAAAAGTTGATTCAGTTGACTGAAGTGTAGCTAAATTGGAGTAGCAACGCAAGCAAGAGCAAGAGCGAGAGCAGCAGCGTGAGCAAGAGCAAGGGCAAGAGCGGATCAGGCAGGGGACCGAGAGCAAGAGCAGAGTAGCAGTGCGAGCGAGAGCCAAAGCAGCAGCATGTCCTACTGATGTAGACGTCGCAGCCGAGGGAGCGATGCCGTGGAGGAAGTGGCCGGCGACGCCGTCGGGGATGGAGCCGCGCCATGTCGGCTCGGGACCGAGCGCCGGCAGCACCGTGAGATCGAATCAAGAAGAAAATGCGGCGATTAGTGTATAACCTCTTTGGTGGCACCGATTAGGCATCAGCTTCATCTGAGGAAATGGTGATGCTGCTGCTCTTCCGGTGGTGCAAGTGAAGACGACAATGTGGGAATGGAGGTGGCGCGAAAGATGAGGGAACGTCGGGGTAGCTCCTTGGAGGTGGAGGATGGGGTGGCTGAACCGGCGGGACGACGAGACCGACGATGGATCCTCATCCGGTGCGGTGGATGAGGGACGTCGAGGTGTTGTTGTGGACGACGTCGTCGGGGAAGAGGCTCCGACTGGGTGGCGGACAGAGGAGCGTGTGGGGCTTCGCAGGTTTTCGCAGCATCGGTGTATGAATGGGTGCGCGGATGGGATGGGAGGGGGGAACCATAGCTTAGGGACGCGCTTGTCCGAAATGTGGGGTAAGTTATGAAAATACCCCCACCGATTTGAGCTATGCGGCTCTTTCAGTTCAGGGGTATCACGGGCATTTCGCGTGTCGGGATATTGCAGGAGGTGGGAGTTTTCGCGCGCGTTGTAATTTTGGGATAGCAAGGTGCGAGTTGATATGGAGGGAGTTTTTGGAGCACAACGAGACAAAGATATATCTTAAATATTTCAGGGTAACAAGGCGCAGGTTGAAGAGGCGGGAGTTTCGCAGCACGATAGACTGAGATGCTAGCTTGAAATTTTGGCATACAAGGCGCGACTTGAAATTTTGGGAGAACAAGCTTAACATGTACAAAAAAACACAACTCACACCTCATCACTAGAGAGAGCCATGTCCCGTTTTACTATATTACTAGAAATGCATTCAAATACAACAACAACAAAATAAAAAAAATTCGTGACAACAAACATGACGTGTACAGTACCAAATCAATTTGCACTTCCCTCAACCATAAAAAAACAATTCATGTTGTCTAGCATATGGACTAAATTTGAGTACATTTTCCCTGCTTGAATGGGATTGTACTTGGGTTAGTTATACAACCATCTAAACATTATCTTCACAACACATGACATGAATATAGGAGTAGTAAATTCCTATATAAATACGAACTGCATGTACATACGAATTCAAATATATGTATCCATTTTATGTTGAATTCAAATCATAGTACATGTATGCTCTAGCTAGATGTTAGGAATCAAAACCATGTATGATACTACGTACAATGTGTTTAACACACACACAAACACCATTTAGACTAGTAAGGTACACGTGCATTGCACACATGAGATTTGGCAACCAAATTATGAATAAATACCACATTATAGCATGTAAGCTTTGAGTCATATATGCATGATTTAGATGTTCTTTTAATTCTTATAGTTCATCTCATTCAAAATAATCTACTTTTTATAAGAAAGCTAATCTATTTTAAGATTCATGGAATTGTGCGTTGTAAAGTGATAACCCACAAGTATAGGGGATCGCAACAGTTTTCGAGGGTAGAGTATTCAACCCAAATTTATTGATTCGACACAAGGTGAGCCAAAGAATATTCTCAAGTATTAGCAGTTGAGTCAATTCAACCACACCTGGAAACTTAGTATCTACAGCAAAGTGTTTAGTAGCAAAGTAATATGATAGTGGTGGTAACGGTAACAAAAGTAACGGAAGCAAAAGTAATATTTTTGGTATTTTGTAGTAGTTGTAACAGTAGCAACAGAAAGTAAAATAAGAGTAAACCAGTATATGGAAAGCTCATAGGCATCGGATCGGTGATGGATAATTATGCCGGATGCGGTTCATCATGTAACAGTCATAACATAGGGTGACACAGAACTAGCTCCAATTCATCAATGTAATGTAGGCATGTATTCCGAATATAGTCATACGTGCTTATGGAAAAGAACTTGCATGACATCTTTTGTCCTACCCTCCCGTGGCAGCGGGGTCCTAATGGAAACTAAGGGATATTAAGGCCTCCTTTTAATAGAGAACCAGAACAAAGCATTAGCACATAGTGAATACATGAACTCCTCAAACTATGGTCATCACCGGGAGTGGTCCCGATTATTGTCACTTTGGGGTTGCCGGATCATAACACATAGTAGGTGACTATAGTCTTGCAAGATAGGATCAAGAACTCACATATATTCATGAAAACATAATAGGTTCAGATCTGAAATCATGGCACTCGGGCCCTAGTGACAAGCATTAAGCATAGCAAAGTCATAGCAACATCAATCTCAGAACATAATGGATACTAGGGATCAAACCCTAACAAAACTAACTCGATTACATGATAGATCTCATCCAACCCATCACCGTCCAGCATGCCTACGATGGAATTACTCATGCACGGCGGTGAGCATCATGAAATTGGTGATGGAGGATGGTTGATGATGACGACGGCCATGAATCCCCCTCTCCGGAGCCCCGAACGGACTCCAGATCAGCCCTCCCAAGAGGTTTTAGGGCTTGGCGGCGGCTCCGTATCGTAAAGCGCGATGATTTCTTCTCCTCTATTGTTTTCTCCCTGAATGCAAATATATAGAGTTGGAGTTGGCGTCGGAAGGTCTCCAGGGGGCCCACGAGGTAGGGGCGCGCCCTAGGGGGGGGGCACCCTCGTGGTCAGGCTGTGGGCCCCCTGGTCTTTATCTTTGTCGAGGATTTTTTATAAGATATTCCGTGGAGTTTCAGGTCATTCTGAGAACTTTTGTTTTCTGCACATAAAACAACATCATGGCAATTCTGCTGAAAACAGCGTCAGTCCGGGCTAGTTCCATTCAAATCATGTAAGTTAGAGTCCAAAACAAGGGCAAAAGTGTTTGGAAAAGTAGATACGACGGAGACGTATCAACTCCCCCAAGCTTAAACCCTTGCTTGTCCTCAAGCAATTCAGTTGACAAACTGAAAGAGATAAAGAAAAACTTTTACAAACCCTGTTTGCTCTTGTTGTTGTAAATATGTCAAGCCAGCATTCAAGTTTTCAGCAAAGATCATGACTAACCACATTTGCAGTAATTCTCATGTCTCATGATCACTCATATCAATAGCATAATCAACTAGCGAGCCATAATAATAAATCTCGGATGACAACACTTTCTCAAAACAATCATAATATGATACAACAGGATGGTATCTCGCTAGCCCTTTCTGAGACCGCAAAACATAAATGCAGAGCACCTTTAAAGATCAAGGACTAACTAGACATTGTAATTCATGGTAAAAGAGATCTAGTCATAGTCATACCCAATATAGATTAACAGTAATGAATGCAAATGACAGTTCTGCTCTCCAGCTAGTGCTTTTATAATAAGAGGGTGATGACTCAACATAAAAGTAAATAGATAGGCCCTTCGCAGAGGGAAGCATGGATTTGTAGAGGTCCTAGAGCTCAGTTTTGAAATAGAGATAAATAATATTTTGAGCGATATACTTTGATTGTCAACATAGCAACTAAGAGATGGCGATATCTTCCATGCTACACACATTATAGGCGGTTCTCAAACAGAATGGTAAAGTTTATACTCCTCCTCCACCAACAAGCATCAATCCATGACTTGCTCGAAACAATGAGTGTCTCCAACTAGCAACAGGTCCTAGGGGGAGTTTTGTTTGCAATTAATTTCGATTTAGTTTGCATAAAGCATGGGACTGGGCATCCCGGTGACCAGCCATTTTCTCGTGAGTGAGGAGTGGAGTCCACTCCTCTTGAGAATAACCCGCCTAACATGGAAGATAAGGACAGCCTTGGTTGATACATGAGCTATTAGAGCATACAAAACAGAATGTTTATTTGAAGATTTAGAGTTTGGCACATACAAATTTACTTGGAACGTCAGGTAGATACCGTATATAGGAAGGTATAGTGGACTCATCTGGAATAACTTTGGGGTTTAAGGGATTGGATGCACAAGTAGTATTCCCGCTTAGTACAGGTGAAGGCTAGCAAAAGACTGGGAAGCGACCAACTAGAGAGCGACAACAGCCATGTACATGCATTAAAATTAATAAGCATTGGATGCAAGCACGAGTAGGATATAATCCACCATGAACATAAATATCATGAAGGCTATGTTGATTTGTTTCAACTACATGCGTGAACATGTGCCAAGTCAAGTCACTTAAATCATTCAAAGGAGGATACCACCCCATCATACCACATCATAACCATCTCAATAGCATGTTGGCACGCAAGGTAAACCATTATAACTCATAGCTAATCAAGCATGGCACAAGCAACTATGATCTCTAATTGTCATTGCAAACATGTTTATTCATAACAAGCTGAATCAAGAACGATGAACTCATCATATTTACAAAAACAAAAGTGGTTGAGTTCATACCAGCTTTTCTCATCTCAGTCAGTCCATCATATATCATCATAATTGCCTTTCACTCGCACGACCGAATGATGTGAATAATAATAAGAGTGCACGTGCATTGGACTAAGCTGGAATCTGCGAGCATTCAATAAACAGGAGAAGACAAGGGAATATGGGCTCTGGGTTAAATCAACAATAATGCATATAAGAGCCGCTTCAACAATTTAATCATGGTCTTCTCCTATCGACCCCCAAAGATAAGAAAAGAAATAAAAACTATTTACACAGGAAAGCTCCCAACAAGCAAAAGAAGAACGGGAAATATTTTTGGGTTTTTCTTTTTAATTATTACTAGTACAGCAAGAAAGTAAACTACTACTATTTTTTGTTTTTTCTTAAGGTTTAACAAGCACACAAGAAGAAAGTAGGAAAAAGAAAATAAACTAGCATGGCTATTACAGTGAAAGAGTATGAGCACTGACATCTAGCAATGAGTGTGTGTGAACATAAATGTAATGTCGGTGAGAAATACGTACTCCCCCAAGCTTACGCTTTTGGCCTAAGTTGGTTTATTGCCAGGGATAGCCTGGAGGATACCCGTAGGTGTAGCTGGGGTCGTACTGCGACGAAGAATAGTTGGGGTTGTACTGTGATGAAGAGGACTCTGACTGCCACTGGCTGACAACCATCTTTGGATCCCAAGAATAAACAGATTGTCGTGGAGGCTCATCTTGTGGTTCCGGTTCCGGGTCTGGTGCTGGATTCCGGTAGGCTTGAACGGCAGCCCACGTAATGAGATAAGGTCCTTCAAAAGGAAACAAAGAAGGAGCAGGCAAGGTAATAGTTTCAGGATGATGTTTATGAAAGAATAATTTATATTTGAGCTCTCCTGCCCTGCCTTTAACAATAAAGTCATGCACTAGCATACTCTTATAGTCTAGATAAGCACTAGGCAGCAATTTTTCTTATTTCTCATGAAGCCTAATAGCTATGTTAAAATGTGCGGGGAGGCGTGAAGCATAAATGCCTCCAAAGATGGGACCCTTAGTACGGTTCATACTTAACCGTCTAGCAATAATTCCGCCCATGCTAACAGTGTTATCGCGGTATAAACCATGGAACAAAATAATAATATCAGGAACACTAAGGTTTCCACAGTTTCCACGACCAATCAAGCAACGACTAGCAAATATGGCAAAGTAGCGTAAAACAGGAAAATGTATGCTAGTGATTCTTGCATCAGAAACCTTCCTGGTTTCTCCCATAGTGATGGTGTTAATAAACGCTTCCACATCTTTACGGTGTGATTCCTCTAAGGTACCCTCAGGGGGTATGTTGCAAACTTTGCAAAATTCAGCTAATGGCATCTTTTTAACAACGTCATATAAATGAAACTCCACTCAAGGAGGTGATTCCTTAGGGGAAAAGTAGAAGTTTTGCAGAAAAGTATTTGTGAGTAAGAGATACTGAGGACGTTGGTCGCGAACGAAGTCGGTGAGGCCATCATTCTCAATCGATGAATAGAAATCCTCATAAATCCCGACATGTCTCAAGAAATTATCGGAAGGCCATTCACACGGCCTGATCTCCGCGGTACGAGGCAAATTATATTTGGGCCTCTGTGCTTCTTCATTTTGTTTCTCCTTCGAGCTTCGGCTCGATGAGCCCCTCAAAAGTCTCTTCATTATTTTCTGAAATATTCTGAATTTTTTAGTAACTTCAAACAAAAGTGAACCAACTTCAATAAAATTGATAGCAACAACTCCTACAAGTGCCTAGAGCCTATATCAAGCATTAGAACTACTTGGAACCATATAAATTTTACATGCAAGCTCAAGAACATGGTCACCTATGCAACACAAATTTGCAAAGAATAAAGCACTAGAACAAAAACTAATTGGACCCATGGAGGAGTCACATACCAAGGAACAATCTCCCCAATCAATTTTGCGAGAGGTGCTTTGAGCAAGGAGATCGAAAATTGCAGCAAAGAGAGCTAGAACTCGTGCTTGAGCTGGTTATTCGGGCTTGTGGGAGGAAGAAGAAGAGGATGGGTGCAGGAATAAGTGGAGGAGGTCCACCGTGGGCCCACAAGGCAGGGGGTGCACCCAGGGGGTAGGGCGCACCCTCCACCCTAGTGGCCAGGTGGCAGCTCCCCCTGCGGTGACTTTTGCACCATAAATCCTCAAATATTCCCAAAAAAATCATATTAAATTGGCATGGCATTTTGAGGACTTCTATTTTCGGGGTATTTTTATATTGCACGGATAAATCAGGAAACAGACAAAAAAAATACTATTTTTACTTTATTTCAATTAAATAACAGAAAGTATAAAGAGGGTACAGAAGGTTGTGCTTCTAGTTTCATCCATCTCATGCTCATCAGAAGGAATCCACTAACAAGGTTGATCAGGTCTTGTTAACAAACTCATTCGGATTAACATGGAACCGGAGAAATTTCAAATAAAACTATGTTACCTCAACGGGGATATGCACATCCCCAATAATAAGAATATCACATTTCTTCTTGACAGTAGGAAGAGGAAATTCAAAACCTCCAAATATGATCGATGGAATTTTTCCAATAGAGTTGATACTATGAACTTGAGGTTGTTTCCTCGGAAAGTGTACCGTATGCTCATTACCATTAACATGAAAAGTGACATTGCCTTTGTTGCAATCAATAACAACCCCTGCAGTATTAAGAAAAGGTCTTCCAAAAATAATAGACATACTATCATCCTCGGGAATATCAAGTATAACAAAGTCCGTTAAAATAGTGACGTTTGCAACCACAACAGGCACATCCTCACAAATACCGACAGGTATAGCAGTTGATTTATCAGCCATTTGCAAAGATATTTCAGTAGGTGTCAACTTATTCAAATCAAGTCTACAGTATAAAGAGAGAGGCATAACACTAACACCGGCTCCAAGATCACATAAAGCAGTTTTAATATAATTTCTTTTAATGGAGCAAGGTATAGTAGGTACTCCGGGATCTCCAAGTTTCTTTGGTATTCCACCCTTAAAGGTATAATTAGCAAGCATGGTGGAAATTTCAGCTTCCGGTATCTTTCTTTTATTAGTAATGATATCCTTCATATATTTAGCATAAGGATTTGTTTTGAGCACATCAGTTAATCGCATACGTAAAAAGATAGGCCTAATCATTTCAGCAAAGCACTCAAAATCCTCATCATCCTTTTTCTTGGATGGTTTGGGAGGAAAGGACATGGGTTTCTGAACGCATGGTTCTCTTTCTTTACCATGTTTCCTAGCAACAAAGTCTCTTTTATCATAACGTTGATTCTTTGATTGTGGGTTATCAAGATCAACAGCAGGTTCAACTTCTACATCATTATCATTACTAGGTTGAGCATCATCATGAACATTATCATTAACATTTTCACTAGGTTCATGTTCATTATCAGATTGTGTTTCAGCATCAGACATAGATATATCATTTGGATTATCAGGTGTTTCAGCAATAGGTTCACTTGAAGTTTGCAAAGTCCTATCATTTTTATTTTTCTTCCTTTTAGAAGAACTAGGTGCATTAGTATTATTTCTCTGAGAATCTTTCTCAATTCTCTTAGGGTGGCCTTCAGGATACAAAGGTTCCTGAGTCATTCTACCAGTTCTAGTAGCCACTCTAACAGCATAATCATTTTTCTTACTATTCATTTCATCGAGCAATTCTTTTTGAGCTTTAAGTACTTGTTCTACTTGAGTGGTACCATAGAAGCATGTTTGCTAACAAGTTTAAGTTCACCTTTAATATTAGCCATATAATCACCCAAGTGTTTAATCATATAAACATTTTGTTTTAATTGTCTACCAAAATAAGCATTGAAGTCTTCTTGCTTAAACATAAAGTTATCAAACTCATCCAAGCACTGACTAGCAATTTTAGTAGGAGGGATTTCAGCTTTGTCATATCTGTAGAGAGAATTTACCTTTACTACCTGTGTCGGGTTATCGAGATTAGGAGGTTCTTCAATAGGTAATGGATCAAGATCATATGTTTCTTCAATAGGCGGTAAATTAAGACCATGTATTTCTTTAATAGGAGGTAAATTCTTAACATCTTCCGCTTTAATACCTTTTTCTTTCATAGATTTCTTTGCCTCTTGCATATCTTCGGGACAGAGAAATAGAACACATCTCTTCTTCGGAGTTGGTTTAGGAATAGGCTCAGTAATTGGAGCAGGAGCTGGATCAGGAGCTGCCCAATTATTTTCATTTGTCAACATATTATTCAATAGAATTTCAGCTTCATCCGGTGTTCTTTCCCTGAAAATAGAACCAGCACAACTATCCAGGTAATCTCTGGAAGCATCGGTTAGTCCATTCTAAAAGATATCAAGTATTTCATTTCTCTTAAGAGGATGATCAGGCAAAGCATTAAGTAACTTGAGAAGCCTCCCCCAAGCTTGTGGGAGACTCTCTTCTTTAATTTGCACAAAGTTGTATATTTCCTTTAAAGTAGCTTGTTTCTTATGAGCAGGGAAATATTTAGCAGAGAAGTAATAAATCATATCCTGGGGACTACGCACACAACCAGGATCAAGGGAATTAAACCATATCTTAGCATCACCCTTTAATGAGAACTGGAATATTTTAAGTATATAAAAGTAGCGAGATCTCTCATCATTAGTGAACAGGGTGGCTATATCATTCAATTTAGTAAGATGTGCCACAACAGTTTCAGATTCATAACCATGGAAAGGATCAGATTCAACCAAAGTAATTATATCAGGATCAACAGAGAATTCATACTCCTTATCGGGAACACAAATATGTGAAGTAGCAAAAGCAGGACCAGGCCTCATTTTATCTCTAAGTGATTCTTTGTTCCATTTAGCTATTAACCTTCTAAGCTCATCATTATCATTGCAAGCTAAAATAGCAGCAGTAGCTTCTTTATCAAAAATATAACCTTCAGGAATAACAGGCCTATCCTCATCATCATTTTCATCAATATTATCAGATTCAATAATTTCTTTCTCTCTAGCCCTAGCAATTTGTTCATCAATAAATTCACTAAGGGGCACAGTAGTATCAAGCATAGAAGTAGTTTCATCATAAGTATCATGCATAGCAGAAGTGGCATCATCAATAACATGCGACATATCAGAACGAATAACAGAAGCAGGTTTAGGTGTCGCTAGCTTACTCATAACAGAAGGTGAATCAAGTGCAGAGCTAGATGGCAGTTCCTTACCTCCCCTCGTACTTGAGGGATAAATTTTTGTTTTCTCGTCTTTCAAGTTCTTCATAGTGTCCAGCAGATATAAATCCCAACTGGCTGAAAGAATAGAGCTATGCTCCCCGGCAACGGCGCCAGAAAAAGGTCTTGATAACCCACAAGTATAGGGGATCGCAACAGTTTTCGAGGGTAGACTATTCAACCCAAATTTATTGATTCGACACAAGGGGATCCAAAGAATATTCTCAAGTATTAACAGTTGAGTTGTCAATTCAACCACACCTGGAAACTTAGTATCTGCAGCAAAGTGTTTAGTAGCAAAGTAATATGATAGTGGTGGTAACGGTAACAAAAGTAATGGAAGCAAAAGTAATATTTTTGGTATTTTGTAGTGATTGTAACAGTAGCAACAGAAAGTAAAATAAGAGTAAACCAGTATATGGAAAGCTCGTAGGCATCGGATCGGTGATGGATAATTTTGCCAGATGCGGTTCATCATGTAACAGTCATAACATAGGGTGACACAGAACTAGCTCCAATTCATCAATATAATGTAGGCATGTATTCCGAATATAGTCATACGTGCTTATGTCAAAGAACTTGCATGACATCTTTTGTCCTACCCTCCCGTGTCAGTGGGGTTCACTACAGGAAATAGGTAATTTGCCGTCTGTGGATCACAGACGGCAAAGACGTAAATCTAGACGGCAAAGAGTTTGCCGTCAGGAAGTAGACGGCAAAGTCAGACAGCAAAGATTAATCGGCAAAGAATACTTTGTCGTTTGCTATTTTTCTGGGTGACAGCGAGGATTTTGCCGTCAGTCTATATTGTTTGCTGTCAACGAGACCATCCAGGCGGCAAAGAAAAGCAACCTAACAGACCCGCGCCCCTGACGGACGGCGTTAGTGTTTTGCCGTCAGGCAAACTACTTCTTTGCCGTTAGGCCGAAACATCACAGACGACAAAGCATTCTTTATTATTAAAAAAATTAGACCAACAGTCTCGTCACCGCACGTCCACATCATCTCGTCCAAAGCTCGCCCGAGCAAATATTCTTGCCGCCCGTACGTATGGAGCAGAGGCCGCACGCGCCCGACAGCCAAGCTGCTCACGATGCCGACCTCACCGGAGAAGAGCTGTTGGCCGTGCCTGACCTCACCAGAGAGAAGCACCGCTGCCGAAGGGAGGCCACGCCGGAGTGAGGAGGCGCTGGAAGGAGGAGGTCGGGCTGCTTGCCGGAGTGTGGAGGCACCGGAGTGAGGAGCCCGCACTGCTCGCCGGAATGAGGAGGCCGCGCCGCCCGCGCTGCTCGTTGGTGTGAGGAGGCGATGGAGGGAGGAACTCACGCCACCCGCACTGCTCGCCGGAAGGAGGAAGCCACGCTGCTCACCAGCCCACGTTGTGCCACCCGCGCTGTTCAGGCCGTCTGCGTTGTGTTGCTCGCCGAGAGAGGAGGCGCTGGAGGGAGGAGACACCAGAGGGAGGAGGCTGCGCTGCCTGGAGTGAGGAGGCGCTAGGGAAGGAGCCGCGCTACTCGTCGGCCTGTGTTGGGAGTGGGCGGCGGTGCGAGGCCTCCGGCGTGGGGCACTGGGGAGCAGACGGCGGAGCAAGCCAGGAGGCCGGCGGCGGCTTCCATGGCGACGAAGGACGGGGCCGGCTCCACGGGGATGGGGAACGGGGCCGACTTGACGGGGATGGGGAACAGGGCCGGCTCGAGCGAGGAGAGAGGACGGGGTAGTTGGAGGGGAGCGTGGCTGGGTGCCAGGGTGGCTGGCGGCGACCATGGCGGGGCGGTTGGGGAGTTACGGGAGAGAGAGATGCGTAAGAGATAGAGAGAGTTAGCGGGATAAGGGAGAGAGAACGTGGTGGGGTTGGCTGAGGGACAGAGAACGTGGGGAGAGAGAGAACGTGGTGGGGGCGTGGGAGAGAGATACAGCGTGGGGTGTGGATACTGCCACCTCATCGATCCGGGGGATGGATCCGCGAGGTGTGTTTCTTCTTTGCCGTCTACCATTTTTACTACATACGGCAAAGAGCTACTTTGCCATCTGTAATAAAAATGGCAGATGGCAAAGTTATTTGCCGTATGCAGGTCTTATTACAAACAGTAAAATAGTTCTTTGCCGTCTGTAGTAAAAATCATAGACAGCAAACTTTTCTTTGTCGTCTGTAATAAAAACCGCACACGGCAAAGTTTTCTTTGCCGTCAGTTATTCTTTGCCCACAGCAGCTGACGGCAAAAGTGCTCTTTGCCGTCTACCCCGATGAAAAGCTGACGGCAAAGATGCTCACTGACGGCAAACTAGCTGTTTCCTGTAGTGGTTGATACGTCTCCGTCATATCTACTTTTTCAAACACTTTTGCCCTTGTTTTGGACTCTAACTTGTATGATTTGAATGGAACCAACCCGGACTGATGTTGTTTTCAGCAGAATTGCCATGGTGTTGTTTTATGTGCAGAAAACAAATATTCTCGGAATGACCTGAAACTCCACGGAACATCTTAGAAAAAATAATAAAAAATCCTCGCCAAAGATGAAGACCAGGGGGCCCACACCCTGTCCACGAGGGTGCCCCCCTCTAGGGCGCGCCCCCCTACCTCGTGGGCCCCCTGGATGCCCTCCGACGCCAACTCCAACTGTATATATCTGCTTTCGGAGAGAAAAAAAAACCAAAGAGAAGAAATCATCGCGTTTTACGATACGGAGCCGCCGCCAAGCCCTAAAACCTCTCGGGAGGGCTGATCTGGAGTCCGTTCGGGGCTCCAGAGAGGGGGATTCGTCGCCGTCGTCATCATCAACCATCCTCCATCACCAATTTCATGATGCTCACCGCCGTGCGTGAGTAATTCCATCATAGGCTTGCTGGACGGTGATGGGTTGGATGAGATTTATCATGTAATCGAGTTAGTTTTGTTAGGGTTTGATCCCTAGTATCCACTATGTTCTGAGATTAATGTTGCTATGACTTTGCTATGCTTAATGCTTGTCACTAGGGCCCGAGTACCATGATTTCAGATCTGAACCTATTATGTTTTCATGAATATATGTGAGTTCTTGATCCTATCTTGCAAGTCTATAGTCACCTACTATGTGTTATGATCCGGCAACCCCGAAGTGACAATAATCGGGACCACTCCCGGTGATGACCATAGTTTGAGGAGTTCATGTATTCACTATGTGCTAATGCTTTGTTCCGGTTCTCTATTAAAAGGAGGCCTTAATATCCCTTAGTTTCCAACAGGACCCCGTTACCACGGGAGGGTAGGACAAAAGATGTCATGCAAGTTCTTTTCCATAAGCACGTATGACTATATACGGAATACATGCCTACATTACATTGATGAATTGGAGCTAGTTCTGTGTCACCCTATGTTATGACTGTTACATGATGAACCGCATCCGGCATAATTATCCATCACTGATCCGGTGCCTACGAGTTTTCCATATACTGGTTCTCGCTTATTAACTTTCCCGCTGCTACTGTTACAATCACTACAAAATACCAAAAACATTACTTTTGCTGTCTTTACTTTTGTTGCCGCTACCACCACTATCATATTACTTTGCTACTAAACACTTTGCTGCAGATACTAAGTTTCCAGGTGTGGTTGAATTGACAACTCAGCTACTAATATTTGAGAATATTCTTTGGCTCCCCTTGTGTCGAATCAATAAATTTGGGTTAAATACTCTACCCTCTAAAACTGTTGCGATCCCCTATACTTGTGGGTTATCAAGACATTTTTCTGGCGCCGTTGCCGGGGAGCATAGCTCTATTCTTTGAGTCACTTGGGATTTATATCTGCTGGACACTATGAAGAACTTGAAAGACGCTAAGACAACAATTTATTCCTCAACTACGAGGGGATGTAAGTAACTGCCATCTAGCTCTGCACTTGATTCACCTTCTGTTATGAGTAAGCTTGTGACACCTAAACCTGCTTCTGCTATTCGTTCCGATATGTCGCATGTTATTGATGATGCCACTTCTGTTATGCATGATACTTATGATGAAACTGCTTCTATGCCTGATACTACTGTGCCCCTTAGTGAATTTCTTGAAGAACAAATTGCTAGGGCTAGAGAAAGAGAAATTGATGAATCTGAATACAATGATGAAAGTGATGATGAAAATATGCCTGTTATTCCTTAGGGTTATCTTTTTGATAAAGATTCTTCTTTAGCTATTTTAGCCTACAAAGATATATATGAGCTTAAGAGGTTATTGATTAAATGGAACAAAGAATCACTTAGAGATAAAATGAAACCTGATCCTGCTTTTGCAACTTCACCTAGCTGTGTTCCTGATAAGGATTATGAATTCTCTGTTGATCCAGATATAATTACTTTGGTTGAATCTGATCCTTTCTATGGCTATGAATCTGAAAATGTTGTGGCACATCTTACTAAGTTAAATGATATAGCTGCCCTGTTCACTAATGATGAGAGATCGCGTTACCTCTATATACGCAAAATATTTCCATTCTCATTAAATGGTGATGCTAAGATATGGTTTAATTCTCTTGATCCTGGTTGTGTGCATAGTCCCCAGGATATGATTTATTACTTCTCTGCTAAATATTTCCCTGCTCATAAGAAACAAGCTGCTTTGAGGGAAATATGCAACTTTGTGCAAATTAAAGAAGAGAGTCTCCCACAAGCTTGGGGGAGGCTTCTCAAGTTACTTAATGCTTTGCCTGATCATCCTCTTAAGAAACCTGATATACTTGATATCTTTTATAATGGACTAACCGATGCTTCCAGAGATTACCTGGATAGTTGTGTTGGTTCTCTTTTCAGGGAAAGAACACCGGATGAAGCTGAAATTCTATTGAATAATATGTTGACAAATGAAAATAATTGGGCACCTCCTAAGCCAGCTCCCGCTCCAATTACTGAGCATATTCCTAAACCAACTCCGAAGAAGAGAGGTGTTCTATTTCTCAGTCCCGAAGATATGCAAGAGGCAAAGAAATCTATAAAAGAAAAAGGTATTAAAGCTGAAGATGTTAAGAATTTACCTCCTATTGAAGAAATACATGGTCTTAATCTACCGCCTGCTGAAGAAACATATGATCTCAATTCTTTATTTACTAAAGAACCTCCAGATCCCGATATCCCGACACAGGTAGTAAAGGTAAATTCTCTCTATAGATTTGATGAAGGTGATATCCCTCACTATAAGTCCGCTAGGCAATGCTTTGATGAGTTTGATAATTTTATTGTCAAACAAGAAAATTTCAATGCTTATTTTGGTAGACAATTAAAACAAAATTCCGATATGATTAAATACTTGGGTGATTATATGGCTAATATTAAAGGTGAACTTAAACTTGTTAGCAAACATGCTTCTATGGTTACCACTCAAGTAGAACAAGTACTTAAAGCTCAAAAAGAAGTGCTTGATGAAATGAATAGTAAGAAAAATGATTATGTTGTTAGAGTGGCTACTAGAACTGGTAGAATGACTCAGGAACCTTTGTATCCTGAAGGCCACCCTAAGTGAATCGAGCAAGATTCTCGGAGAAATAATAGTGATGTTCCTAGTTCTTCTAAAAAGAAGAAAAAGAAAAATGATAGAACTGTGCAAACTTCTAGTGAACCTATTGCTAAACCACATGATAATCCAAACGGTATATCTATGTATGATGCTGAAACACAATCTGGTAATGAACATGAACCTAATGAAAATACTAATGATGATGTTCATGATGATGCTCAACCTAGTAATGATAATGATGTAGAAATTGAACCTGCTATTGATCTTGATAACCCACAATCAAAGAATCAACGTTATGATAAAAGGGACTTTGTTGCTAGGAAACATGGTAAAGAAAGAGAACCATGCGTTCAGAAACCCATGTCCTTTCCTCCCAAACCATCCAAGAAAAAGGATGATGAGGATTTTGAGTGCTTTGCTGAAATGATTAGGCCTATCTTTTTATGTATGCGATTAACTGATGTGCTCAAAACAAATCCTTATGCTAAATATATGAAGGATATCATTACTAATAAAAGAAAGATACCGGAAGCTGAAATTTCCACCATGCTTGCTAATTATACCTTTAAGGGTGGAATACCAAAGAAACTTGGAGATCCCGGAGTACCTACTATACCTTGCTCCATTAAAAGAAATTATATTAAAACTGCTTTATGTGATCTTGGAGCCGGTGTTAGTGTTATGCCTCTCTCTTTATACTGTAGACTTGATTTGAATAAGTTGACACCTACTGAAATATCTTTGCAAATGGCTGATAAATCAACTGCTATACCTATCGGTATTTGTGAGGATGTGCCTGTTGTGGTTGCAAACGTCACTATTTTAACGGACTTTGTTATACTTGATATTCCCGAGGATGATAGTATGTCTATTATTTTTGGAAGACCTTTTCTTAATACTGCAGGGGCTGTTATTGATTGCAACAAAGGCAATGTCACTTTTCATGTTAATGGTAATGAGCATACGGTACACTTTCCGAGGAAACAACCTCAAGTTCATAGTATCAACTCCATTGGAAAAATTCCATTGGTTATAATTGGAGGTTTTGAATTTCCTCTTCCTACGGTCAAAAAGAAATATGATATACTTATTATAGGGGATGTGCATATCCTCTTTGAGGTAACTTAGTGTTATTCGAAATTTCTCCGGTTTCATGATTATCGGAATGAGTTTGTTAACAAGACTTGATCAACCTTGTTAGTGGATTCTTTTTGATGAGCATGAGATGGATGAAACTAGAAGCACAACTTTCTGTACCCTCTCTATATTTTTGGTTAATTAGTAGAAATAAAGTAAAAATAGTATTTTTCCGTCTGTTTCCTGGCTTATCCGTGCAATATAAAAATATCCCAAAAATAAAAGTCCTCAGAATGCCATGCCAATTTAATATGATTTTTTCGGGAATATTTGAGGATTTACTGTGCAAAAATTACCATGGGAGGAGCTGCCACCTGGCCACGAGGGTGATGGGCACGCCCCCCTGTAGGGTGCGCCCCCTGCCTTGTGGGCCCACGGTGGCCCTCCTCCACTTATCCCAGCACCCATCTTCTTCCTCCGTCTCACACAAACCCGAAAACCAACTCAAGCACGAGTTCCCGCCACTTTTGCTGTGATTTTCGATCTCCTTGCTCAAAGCACTTCTCGCAAAACTGCTTGGGGAGATTGTTCCTTGGTATGTGACTCCTCCATTGGTCCAATTAGTTTTTGTTGTAGTGCTTTATTCTTTGCAAATTTTTGTTGCATAGGTGACCATGTTCTTGAGCTTGCATGTCAAATTTATATGGTTCCAAGTAGTTCTAATGCTTGATATAGGCTCTAGGCACTTGTAGGAGTAGTTGCTATCAGTTTTATTGAAGTTGGTCCACTTTTGTTTGAAGTTACAAAAAAATTCATATTATTTCAGAAATAATGAGGAGACTTTTGAGGGGTTCATCGAGCCGGAGCTCAAAGGATAAACAAAATGAAGAAGCTCAGAGGCCCAAATATAATTTGCCTCGTACCGCGGAAATCCGGCCGTGTGAATGGCCTTCTGATAATTTCTTGAGAGAGGTCGGGATTTATGAAGATTTCTATTCATTGATTGAAAATGCCGGCCTCACCGACTTCGTCCACGACCAACGTCCACAGTATCTCTTACTCACAAATACTTTTGTGCAAAACTTCTACTTTTACCCTAAGGAATCACCTCCTTTAGTAGAGTTTCATTTATATGACGTTGTGAAGAAAATGCCATTGTCTGAATTTTGTGCAGTCTACAATATACCCTCTGAGGGTATCTTAGAGGAACCACCCCGTAAGGAGTTGGAACCATTTATTAAACTTATCTCTGTGGGAGAAACCAGGAAGGTTTCTGATGCGAGGATCACTAGCATACATTTTCCTGTGTTACACTATTTTGCCTTATTTGCTAGTCGATGCTTGATTGGTCGTGGGAACTGTGGGAACTTTAGTGTTCCTCATATTATTATTCTGTTCCATGGTTTATACCGCGACAACACTGTCAGTATGGGCGGAATTATTACTAGGCGGTTGAGTCTGAACCGTACTAAAGGCCCCATTTTGGAGGCATTTATGCTTCCCGTCTTGCTGCACATTTTAACATAGCTATTAGGCATTATGAGAAAGAAGAAAAATTCCTGCCTGATGCTTATTTGGATTTTAAGAGCATGATAGCCCATGATTTTCTTGTTAAGGACAAGAATGGAGAGCTCAAATACAAGTTATACTTTGATAAACATTATCCTGAAACTATTACGTTGCCTGCTCCTTCTTTGTTTAATTTTGTAGGACCCTATCTCGTTACGTGGGCTGATGTCCAAGCTTACAAAAATCATGCACCAGCCACGGAACCGGAACCACAAGATGAGCCTCCACGACAATCTGTTTATTCTTGGGATCCAGAGACGACTGTCAGCCAGTGGCAGTCAGAATCCTCTTCGTCATCACAGTATGATCCCAACTACTCTTCGTCGCAGTACGACCCCAACTACACCTACGGGTATCCGCTAGGCTATCCCTGGCAATAGACCAACTTAGGCCAAAAGCCTAAGCTTGGGGGAGTACGTATTTCTCACCGACATTACATTTAAGCTCACACACACTCATTGCTAGATGTCGATGCTCATACTCTTTCATTGTAATATCCATGCTAGGTTATTTTCTTTTTCTTGCTTTCTTCTTGTGTGTTTGATAAACCTTAAGAAAAGCAAAAAAAATAGTAGTAATTTACTTTCCTGCTGTAGTAGTAACTAAAAAGAAAACCCAAAAATATTTCCCGTTCTTCTTTTGCTTGTTGGGAGCTTTCCCGTGTAAATAGTTTTTATTTTATTTTCTTTTCTTTGGGGGTCAGTAGGAGAAGACCATAATTAAATTGTTGTAGTGGCTCTTATATGCTTTAATGTTGATTTAACCCAGAGCCCATATTGCCTTGTCTTCTCCTGATTCTTGAATGCTCGTAGATTCTAGCTTAGTCCAATGCACGTGCACTCTTATTATTATTCACACCATTCGGTCGAGCAAGTGAAAGGCAACTATGATGATATATGATGGACTGGCTGAGATGAGAAAAGCTGGTATGAACTCGACCTCTTTTGTTTTTGTAAATATGATGAGCCCGCCGTTCTTGATTCAGCTTATTATGAATAAACATGTTTGCAATGACAATTAGAGATCATAGTTGCTTGTGCCATGCTTGATTAGCTATGAGTTATAATGGTTTACCTTGTGTGCCAACATGCTATTGAGATGATTATGATGTGGTATGATAGGGTGGTATCCTCTTTTGAATGATTTAAGTGACTTCACTTGGCACATGCTCACGCATGTAGTTGAAACAAATCAACATAGCCTTCATGATATTTATGTTCATGGTGGATTATATCCTACTCATGCTTGCATCCATTGTTTATTAATTTTAATGCATGTACATGGCTGTTGTCGCTCTCTAGTTGGTCGCTTCCCAGTCTTTTGCTATCCTTCACTTGTACTAAGCGGGAATACTGCTTGTGCATCCAATCCCTTAAACCGCAAAGTTGTTCCAGATGAGTCCACTATACCTACCTATATGCGGTATCTACCTCCCATTCCAAGTAAATTTGTATGTGCCAAACTCTAAACCTTCAAATAAATATTCTGTTTTGTATGCTCGAATAGCTCATGTATCAACCAAGGTTGTCCTTATCTTCCGTGTTAGGCGGGTTATTCTCAAGAGGAGTGGACTCCGCTCATCACTCACGAGAAAATGGCTGGTCACCGGGATGCCCAGTCCCATGCTTTATGCAAACTAAATCAAAATTAATTGCAAACAAAACTCCACTGGGACCTGATGTATGTTGGAGACACTCGTTGTTTCGAGCAAGTCATGGATTGATGCTTGTTGGTGGAGGGGGAGTATAAACTTTACCATTCTGTTTGGGAACCGCCTATAATGTGTTTAGCATGGAAGATATCGCCATCTCTTAGTTGCTACATTGACAATGAAAGTATACCGCTCAAAATACAATTTATCTCTATTTCAAAACCGAGCTCTGGCACTGCTACAAATCCATGCTTCCCTCTGCGAAGGGCCTATCTATTTACTTTTATGTTGAGTCATCACCTTCTTATTAAAAAGCACTAGCTGGAGAGCACATCTGTCATTTGCATTCATCACTATTAATCTATGTTGGGTGTGACTACAATTGGATCTCTTTTACCATGAATTACAATGTTTAGCCACTCCTTGATCTTTAAAGGTGCTCTGCATTTATGTTTTGCGGTCTCAGAAAGGGCTAGCGAGATACCATCTTGTTATACCATATTATGATTGTTTTGAGAAAGAGTTGTCATCCGAGATTTATTATTATGGCTTGCTAGTTGATTATGCTATTGATATGAGTAATTATGAGACCTGAGAATTATTGCAAATGTGGTTAGTTATGATATATGCTGAAAACTTGAATGCTGGCTTGACATAGTTACAACAACAAGAGCAAACAGAGTTTGTAAAAGTTTTTCTTTCTTCTTTCAGTTTGTCAACTGAATTGCGTGAGGACAAGCAAGGGTTTAAGCTTGGGGGAGTTGATACGTCTCCGTCGTATCTACTTTTCCAAACACTTTTGCCCTTGTTTTGGACTCTAACTTGTATGATTTGAATGGAACTAACCCGGACTGACGCTGTTTTCAGCAGAATTGGCATGGTGTTGTTTTATGTGCAGAAAACAAATATTCTCGGAATGACCTGAAACTCCACGGAACATCTTAGAAAAAATAATAAAAAATCCTCGCCAAAGATGAAGACTAGGGGCCCACACCCTGTCCACAAGGGTGGGGGGGCGCCCCCCTCTAGGGTGCGCCCCCTACCTCGTGGGCCCCCTGGATGCCCTCCGACGCCAACTCCAACTCTATATATCTGCTTTCGGAGAGAAAAAAAATCAGAGAGAAGAAATCATCGCGTTTTACGATACGGAGCCACCGCCAAGCCCTAAAACCTCTCGGGAGGGTTGATCTAGAGTCTGTTTGGGGCTCCGGAGAGGGGGATTCGTCGCCATCGTCATCATCAACCATCCTCCATCACCAATTTCATGATGCTCACCGCCGTGCGTGAGTAATTCCATCGTAGGCTTGCTGGACGGTGATGGGTTGGATGAGATTTATCATGTAATCGAGCTAGTTTTGTTAGGGTTTGATCCCTAGTATCCACTATGTTCCGAGATTGATGTTGCTATGACTTTGCTATCTTAATGCTTGTCACTAGGGCCCGAGTGTCATGATTTCAGATCTGAACCTATTATGTTTTCATGGATATATGTGAGTTCTTAATACAATTTATCTCTATTAAAAGGAGGCCTAATAAAACATAATAGGTTCAGATCTGAAATCATGGCACTCGGGCCCTAATGACAAGCATTAAGCATAGCAAAGTCATAGCAACATCAATCTCAGAACATAATGGATACTAGGGATCAAACCCTAACAAAACTAACTCGATTACATGATAGATCTCATCCAACCCATCACCGTCCAGCAAGCCTACGATGGAATTACTCACGCACGGCGGTGAGCATCATGAACTTGGTGATGGAGGATGGTTGATGATGACGACAGCCACGAATCCCCCTATCGGGAGCCCCGAACGGACTCCAGATCAGCCCTCCCGAGAGGTTTTAGGGCTTGGCGGCAGCTCCGTATCGTAAAACGTGATGATTTCTTCTCCTCTATTTTTTTCTCCCCGAAAGCAAATATATAGAGTTGGAGTTGGCGTCGGAAGGTCTCTAGGGGACCCATGAGGTAGGGGGGCGCGCCCTAGGGGGGGGCACCCCCCACCCTCGTGGACATGGTGTGGGCCCCCCGGTCTTCATCTTTGGCGAGGATTTATTATTATTTTTTATAAGATATTCCGTGGAGTTTCAGGTCATTCCGAGAACTTTTGTTTTCTGCACATAAAACAACATCATGGCAATTCTGCTGAAAACAGCGTCAGTCCAGGTTAGTTCCATTCAAATCATGCAAGTTAGAGTCCAAAACAAGGGCAAACGTGTTTGGAAAAGTAGATACGATGGAGACGTATCATAAAGCATAAAGTAAAAAACAAATAATGGCAAATCATGTAGAAAAACATTTGGGCAATTATGATACGGAAGATTCTAGAACAAAGAAGAAGTGTTTTTGTTTTGAGGTTTGTGCATTATGCTTAAGTTCAACCATTGAGTCTTCTAGATTGTACATGTGGCAAAATCTGGTGGAACATAGATGATATCCATCGGCCAGTAGTGCTCAAATTTGCCATCTCTACACCATCGGATTGGCTTCATCCAACGACCATCTTTCAAAGTTAAAGTTATTCGCACACTATATAAAAATATAAAATATAATATATAGGGGTATAGATATAGATATGTGATGCGGAAGCCACACATCATCTCCAATTAGAATAGTGTGTTCGTGCACGGATGCAATGTGGCCAAATGATGTCTGCCATCGGTATCTCAAATTCAAATCAGTCTGACCTTGTTCAATGTGTATATTGTATAGCATGCTCATTTCCAAACCACAACGCGCATATCTTAGTTATATGCATGCATGTGTGGGTTTCAAACATCATGATCTCTTATTCAAATATTTGAATTCAACTTCACATTAATCATTACCTCACCTAGTCTTTTAACCAACACACTCGTCTTCTCTTTATAATTGTACCACTAACTTTCTCTCGTGCATGCATGCACACACACTACCACTCGGCATTATCCATTGCACACATGCAATCTTTTTCTTCAGGTCGGTCTCCCATGCATGCACGCACACACACCTCCCCTTATCGGGCATTCCTTATCTCTCACGTGCATGCACAACGATCGATGTTCCTCTATGTGTGTGTATATATATCTAGGTCTTTCCCAGTTTTCCACACAAACCGATCAATCTATATACCTAGTGAGGTCTCACCCTCTTTCCCACATACACATCAATCAATCTATACCTCTCTATTTAGGATTACATAGCTAATACACCCACATTAATTATATATCCAACGTCCCCCTCTCATCATCCATGCCTTCTGCCTCATCTCTCAAACGCGCGCACAGTGGCAAAGACAGGGGCAGCAACGGCCCTGCCCCCCTAACATCACTATATATTGAGGCTAATATGAATGTGATTAGTAGATCAATTGCTGGTAAAATGGTTTAAGTTGATGAATTGGCCCTCCTCATAAAGGATTGGCAATGCTTGCCCCCCTAGCTCATTTATTTTTCATGGCTCCGCCACTGCGCGCAACAACACACATTCTCGCCCCCTCTCTTTAAATATCGATCTCGCACTTGTGCACTCATTCATAGTCTCCCTCCACTTGGCCCCTCGCACCATATTCTAGCCCCCACCGGATTTTGCCACATGTACAATCTAGAAGCCTCCATGGTTGAACTTAAGCACAATGCACAAAGCTCAAAACACAAGTGCTTCTCCTTTGTTCTAGAATCTTCTGTATCATAACTGCCCAAACTTTTTTTCTAGTTGAATTGCCATTATTTGTTTTTAATTTATGCTTTACAATGCACAATTCCATGAATCATAAAATAGATTATAGGGCTTCTTTGATTCAAAGGATTCTCAAAGGAATTTTGGAGGATTCTGATCCTTAGGAATTTTTCCTATCTTGGTTGTTTAATTCGTAGGATTGTAAACCATAGGAATTTTTCCATAGGATTCATTTGCACTAGATTTCATAGGAAACTTTCCATCCACTCAAACCTCTTTGAAAGAATCCTACATTTTTTCTATGCACAATCAAACACTCATACAATCCTGTAGGATTCAATACGACATTCCACTCTAATCCCATGTTTTTCCTACTCCCGCGTTTTGGAAATCCTACGAATCAAAGAGGCCCTAACTTTTTTATAAAAAACTAATTGATTTTGAATGAGAGTAACTATAAGAATTAAACGAACATCTACATCATGCATATATGACTCAAATCTTACATGCTATAGTGTGGTATTTATTCATAATTTGGTTGCCAAATCCGATGCGTGCAATGCACGTGTACCTTACTAGTACTTCTAGTATGTGCAAAACAAGTAAATTAGAATTCCCATGGCATGATACACAGTGTCTCTCTTTCAGTTCATGAAGCCACGTGGCACATGTGGAGGCATCGTCGCGACCTCCTTGTGTGGATTGATCACAGTGATGTGCTGCTGGTTCCAGAAGAATGTATTCGGCCTCTCTCAGGCACACTGTAAGTACATGCACGAAGCAAAGATGTGCACGCACGCACTCATTCCTTTGCACGCACACGTGGGTACACGGTGTGTGACGCCCCCGATTCAATCGTACACTAATCACAAACGCAAACATGTACGATCAAGATCAAGGACTCACGGGAAGATATCACAACACAACTCTAAAAACAAAATAAGTCATACAAGCATCATAATACAAGCCAGGGGCCTCGAGGTCTCGAATACAAGTGCTCGATCATAGACGAGTCAGCAGAAGCAACAATATCTGAGTACAGACATAAGTTAAAAAAGTTTCCCTAAGATGGCTAGCACAAACTGGGATACAGATCGAAAGAGGCGCAGGCCTCCTGCCTGGGATCCTCCTAAACTACTCCTGGTTGTCGTCAGCAGCCTGCACGTAGAAGTAGGGACCTCTCGTGTAGTAAGAGTCGTCGTCGATGGTGGCGTCTGGCTCCTGGGCTATATGCACTAATCGCCACGTGGGACAATATATGGGCAACCGGCGTCGTGGTATCAGCCGAAGCCTTCGCGATGTCAGTGACTGAGCGGCGCGCGCCGGATTGGACTAGAACGCCTGCTTTTGTATTAGGGAGGCCAGGTCTGCTTCCAGCCGCCCACGCAACATGCAGGTGTGCAATGGGCGATGGGCCCAGACCCCCGCGCCATAGGATTTAGACCGGTGTGCTGACCTCTCTGTTGTGCCTAGGTAGGGTGCGACATGTTGATCTTTCGAGGCCGGGCATGACCCAGAAAAGTGTGTCCGGCCAAAGGGGATCGAGCGTGTTGGGTAATGTGGTGCACCCCTGTAGGGAAGTTTATCTATTCGAATAGCCGTGATCTTCGGTAACAGGACGACTTGGAGTTGTACCTTGACCTTATGACAACTAGAACTTGATACTTCATAAAACACACCCTTCCAAGTGCCAGATACAGCCCGGTGATCGCTCTCTAATAGGGCAACGAGGAGAGGATCACTGGGTAGGATTATGCTATGCGATGCTACTTGGTGAACTTACCATCTACTTTCTTCTACATGCTGCAAGATGGAGGCTGCCAGAAGTGTAGTCTTCGACAGGACTAGCTATCCCCCTCTTATTCTGGCATTCTGCAGTTCAGTCCACCGATATTGCCCCTTTACACATATACCCATGCATATGTAGTGTAGATCCTTGCTTGCGAGTACTTTGGATGAGTACTCACGGTTGCTTTTCTCCCTCCTTTCCCCCTTTCCTTTCTTCTCGGTTGTCGCAACTAGATGCTGGAGCCCAGAAGCTAGACGCCACCGTCAACGATGACTCCTACTACCCTGGAGGTGCCTACTACTACGTGCAGGCCGCTGATGACGACCAAGAGTAGTTTAGGAGGATCCCAGGCAGGAGGCATGCGCCTCTTTTGATCTGCATCCCAGTTTGTGCTGGCCATCTTATGGCACCTTGTTTAACTTATGTCTGTACTCAGATATTGTTGCTTCCGCTGACTCGTCTATGATCGAGCACTTGTATCCGAGCCCTCGAGGCCCCTGGCTTGTAATATGATGCTTGTATGACTTATTTATGTTTTTAGAGTTGTGTTGTGATATCTTCCCGTGAGTCCCTGATCTTGATCGTACATGTTTGCATGCATGATTAGTGTACGATTAAATCGGGGGCGTCACAAGTTGGTATCAGAGCCGACTGCCTGTAGGAATCCCCCTTCCACACTCCTTGGCCGAAGTCGAGTCTAGACATTGCAAAAAAAATTACTAACATGGTTGTGTGTGTTACGGGCCCATGTTGCTATTGGGTGGTATTAGGATCTTTTATTACTCGACCTATACTCTGGGACTCTAATCTCTCTTCTATTCGGGTTAAATTATTTTACTAATGCCGACTCTAGGTTCTCGTAACCAATTCCATCCGAAGAGCCCCTTACTCCAGATGATTACTTGGTGCACCGAAGGATTTCGAAGATACTCTCCGATGTTCTCTAGAGACTTTGTGCCTGTTGCTTTTTCAATTCCCTACCATCGAAATACCCCTATGGATGAATACATGCACTTGTCGTTCCTACTTTTATTCCCAGTTGATCTGGTTATTACAAGATACCCCGAAATTCTCTCTATTGCTTTGAGAGAACTCTGTGCCTACTGCCTTGTAGTTCTAAGCCACCTGAATACCCCCACGGATAATTTCTTGCACCTATCAATTATCCACTCATCCCCAGTTGATTCATGTATGTCACTAATCTTTAAAATACCATCCGATCTTTCGAAAATCCTCAGCAGCCTATTGCTCTTGAAATTCTTGCTTGCTTACATTATGGTTAATCCCATAAGTCTAGTAATCTTATTAGAATCCTTTGTCACTATCATTTTGAGTCCGTTGATTCAATATGCTGCAAATGCTTGCAATCCTCAGGATTTATCCTTCCGGCTCAGACATCATTTTAAACATGAGCTGGTTCTCGACCAATCAGATTGCCATCGATTATACCCCCAAGCCTACGCAACTTATCCATCCCTAATCAGAGCGTTTTCTACTGATCCCTTGACCAGAAATCATAATTCTTTTGCATTTGAGCTTTGAATTAGTCAGTTGTTTCTATAGTCTGATCTCCTTGCATTGTTTCTTCCTCTGATTGAGTACCGATGCTCACATCAGATCCCTTGAGGACCATCGGATCCTTTGTCAGATTTTATCCGATAGCATCCTTCATATTCAATCCCTTTGGAAGTTATCTCTCCATTGGTAAATCCTATCGTCTGATTGACCAACCATGCTCTGCTTTCGAACTTGTGTTATTTACTCCTGAAGTTTGTGTTATATGTTGCTAACAGGCCCTGGTGGGTTGAACGTATGCCTTTTTCTAATCTGTGTGAACCCGGAAACTACTAGGGGTCATACTCTACTGTTGTTATGTCAGATAAAATTTCAACACAACTTTGTTGAAGGCGACAAGCGAATGAAAGGTTATGCATTAGAGAAGTGGGAGTCGACCTTGAACTTTGTGTTCATGCCCATGGATACGATGTAGATCCTATCATGGAAGCTTCTTGTAATAATAACTATTTCCTTGATAAGTATCATCTGCTATCTGTGAATTGATCCTTTGGAACCGTGGATCTGACCATGATTGTTCTCCTTCGATTCTATTTCTCGAACAAGTGAAAGTACTTGTCTTCTGCAAATCAGTACGCCTGCCCAACCTCTGTTTTGTTCTACCTTCGAGTATTACCCCCTGGTATCTCGAGGATATCAACCCATTGCACTTCATCTTATGAATTTCTGATGAAGTAGTACATTTTCCTGTAATAATCACTCCACGGGTTCTCGGTTGTCGTCAATCGAGAACACCGATTTGTGAATCAAATCAACACTGAGATTCAGTACTCCCAGTACTTTGTTGTTGACAAGTTTAATACTCCATCATGTCATTCCTAGCCTGTTTGTCTATATCATTATCGTGCTAAATTTTAACTGTGCTACATGGTCCTTCTTCCCAGAACACAATTTTTGACGATGATGCTAAGCTTACGTCAATCTTCCTCATCATATCATTTCGCTTGGACAACAAGCTTTGTTTGGAGTTTGTGTTGTATCCTTGGTTCCATTAACCTTTCGCTTCATCATTCCTTTGACTTGATGTCATCGCCGATCTATTACATCTTCGTGGAGCCTCTCGACAAAATTTGACGTGATCATCATCAACATTTTGACTCCTTCCAGGATAGCAATCGAATTCATGATGATAAGTACCATCCTCATCCCTTGGTAATTTGAGTTACCATCGACAACATCTTTACCTTCCTTTCATCACAAACTTGTTCATATTATGGATGCAACTTGCTATCCGGTTTGTATTAGGTTCTACCTTGAAGTATTAATGTCCTTTATGACAAGGATGTTGCAATGATTGCTCCACCTCTTGAAAATTCTTGATGCAGTGATGCTTCTCGCCATCACCATTCTTTCTTAGCCCCCGTGTTGAGTGAACTCTGTTGTGAGAATTTAATATCTCTAGCAACCCTATTATTTTGAAGTGAATGGTCGATAGTTTCGTTATCGAATCACCATTCTAACTTTGATCATCCTACTTGGTCCATATTTCCAGGTGCACTTTCGTTCAATATTTAATCATGGATGTTCTCATCAAACATACCTCATTATATACTTCGGTGTGTCCAATGCTATCACCTGGTTCACTGAATTGTGCGGATCCATCTTTTTGGAAATCTCGATGAATTGTCGCTGAGTCCATCAGCCACCTCCTCATCCTCTCCTTGGTTTAATGATGAACTTTTGTTTTGGAACTCGCTCCCATAGTTCATTTCCTGAGAATCTTACATTGTCATCTCGTCAATTTGTGTTGCACCTTTTATTATCTAGCATCCTAAGTCGGAGGTATCCTGACACCAATCGAATCTGAACCTCGGTCAGATATGATGGTTGGAACATATTTCCATGAGTTATAACATTGGTCTTTATATGACTCGGTAAGGTGATGTCATGCCTAGCACACCTGACTGGAGGACCTATTGTTATAATTTCCTTGTTAGCAAGGCTATCCGTTCTTCCATGAGGAAATTGTAAGACTTATTGTATAAGTTGTTCCTGATGGATCCTTTATGTATCCAAAGTCTGATCTTTGCTTGAAGACCATGCCAATGCTATCTCTAAGCATGTCTGTGGTACTCCGATTTTCAACAAGAACATTTGAAGCCCAATGCTAAATGTTTCTTGCTCAATTATCCAAAGACCGTTGCATGGGTAATGTCATGAAAATTCCCTCCCCTTACCTAAAGGGTTTTCTCCTTTCTATCCTATCATGGATATCATGTTCTCCTTGTCCTTGGGAAGGATATACCCCTGAAATGTGTTTTCCTTTCCATTGTTCTGTTTAATCTGATGATCACATTTTCCTTTCCATAGTTTTGATTAACATTTCTTGTGATCTATATGATCTAAGCAGTAATATTCTTCTGCTTATGCAAACACCTCATTGAACCACCCTGTCAGTAAGACCCTGTTACTTTTGTTGATGACATTCCGGTAACCACCGATGGACAAGAACTTTGCCTTATAGGTCCGCCTCGTTTAACGGGCAGGAAAATGGTTCTCTTCATCCCTCGCCCTTGGTACCAACGTTATTGCCAACATAACTGACATGCTATCCTTTGATATACCTTGCTTACATGATCGTGCAAGACGTCACCGCCCTTCCTACTTTTAACCCACATGGTGGGCCCATAACCCACAGTTCCGCAGGATCGAAACCTGACTCTCCTGTACACCCCATGTTCCCAAGGTCGTTCCTCGCGCATGGCCTCGTATGCAAATCACGAGCCACCTTCTGAGAGATCATCAATTCTTGTATCAGACATAATACTTATTCCCGTTGCTTTGAACCTCCTTTCACGCCCTGTTTCAGGCATCGAACGATTGCCCGCCCGCTCATAACTTCCCATGATAGCTCCTTACTTTGCTCTCGATATTTTCTTAAGTTTCTATTCGAGAGTTACTTCTGCCACCTTCCCCGATGTTATCGACCAGATAGTCGACCTTGCAGAGGTTTGTTCTCCCAGAATACCTTTTTTTTCCTTCGTAAGTACGATGGAGTTCTCGAAGAAAGGATGTGACTTCATCATGATGATATGAAGTAGAGAAATGGAGACATCAACGTAATGGATCGACCTCTTCGAGAAGAGCAACCAAGACCGAGAGGATTCGTTAAAATTTCGTAACCAGATCTTTCCCCCTTACTCCCCCTCTTAAATCTCGGGACGAGATTTCTTATAGTGGAGGAGAATTGAGACGCCTAAATATTTAAGCTACATTGAACCTCTGCTAATGATGCCACATCACCTCGATTACTGTTGCTAATCTCGCGTTAGTTCAAAATGATTCAAATTGAAATTTAATTAAAGGCAAACAACAAAATTTTCAAAAATTAAAACTAAAATGTTCGGATTGTGCCAAATAATGCATAGGTAATTTAGGAGGATAAACCACACTTTTATAAGATGTTTAAATACTAAAATGTGAATGAAACAACGGCTTAACCAATTTAATGAATGCCTCTTATTATTTATAAAATGTTAAACTATTTTATATAGTTACCCAAATTAATGTGGCAGTAATAAATATAGTAATACTAATCTAGGAACCGTTAGTGTATTTTATAAAACTGTAACCATTAAAGAAATAAAAGAAAACAGGAAATAAAAAAAGAAAAATAAAAATAAAAAGTTAGGAGAAAGTCTAAAGCTGCACTGTGCACTGTAGCCCATTGCTACAGTACACATCCAGCCCACTAACCCCCTTATCTCCTACCTACTGTTCACGCGCCCCGTTGGACGGCCGTGCGTCGTCCGTGGCCGCGGGAGGCCACACGCCGGCCATCCAGCGCCTCCCCGCGGCAGTTAAGAGCACCCCCCGAGCCCCCTGGAACCCTAGAACGTTCCTCATCCCCTCCTCTCGCCCCTCTCCTCCCCACAGCGCATACCCACCGTCGTCGTTGCCATGGGCTGCCTCCCTGCCGCGCTCCCCGTCGACCCCGCGCCCTTGTAACACGTCAAGAAGCTCTGTGGTGCTCCCCTGCATTGAATAAGCCGCTGGATCGGAGCCAGGAGGTCACCATGACGACACGCGCGTCCACTTCCTCGCCTTCGGCCGCCATCGTCATCCCCGTCGATTAGCTCCGCCCCGACCCCTTCCGGCTTCAACGAGCGGCTCCCCATCACCGATGTGAGCACCGCTACATTTCCCCCCTCCCCTGAACTCGTCCCTCCGTCTCCTACTATCGCTACCATCGCCACCATAGTTCGTCGCCGTCGTTGCACTGACTGTCGTCGCCTCCTCCTGGCCGGCCAAGCACGTGGGCGTGCTCAGGACCTCGCGGCGATGTCGTTCGTGTCCTCGAACCCCTGTGTCGTGTCCCACAACCACGACCCCGAGCTCGGTCGAGCTCCGGTCACCGCCACGCTCCGCCTGCTCACCCGAGCTCCCCCGCGCGCGCCCGCAAGCTCCAGCCACCTCACGGCCGGCTTCGGTCGCTGCTAGCTCTCCTGCTACTGCCGCGCTGCCGCCTGCAGCTTGTCTTGGCCGCACCTCCGCGCGTCGGCCCGCGCATGTGGTCGCCGCCCCCACGCCGCCTGTTGCTCCCGTGCAGCCCCTCACCGTTGTCCAGCCACCCGCTTGTTGTACTGCTGCTGCTGCTAACTACTGTAGATGCAACTAGCTTTACCAATATTACATTGAGTAACCCCCTGAGTGAGGGCTTTTGGTGGCCGGGCTACAGGCAGGCCGCAATCTCGTCCATTCGAATGGGCTTTGGGATTGGTAATGTCTACTACACAACCTTCTTCTTGTAGACGTTGTTGGGCCTCCAAGTGCAGAGGTTTGTAGGACAGTAGCAAACTTCCCTCAAGTGGATGACCTAAGGTTTATCGATCCGCGGGAGGCGTAGGATGAAGATGTTCTCTCTCAAACAACCCTGCAACCAAATAACAAACACTCTCTTGTGTCCCCAACACACCCAATACAATGGTAAATTGTATAGGTGCACTAGTTCGGCGAAGATATGGTGATACAAGTGCAATATGGATGGTAGATATAGGTTTTTTGTAAACTGAAAATATAAAAACAGCAAGGTAGCAAGCGATAAAAGTGAGCGTAAACGGTATTGCAATGATAAGAAACAAGGCCTAGGGTTCATACTTTCACTAGTGCAAGTTCTCTCAACAATAATAACATAATTGGATCATATAACTATCCCTCAACATGCAACAAAGAGTCACTCCAAAGTCACTAATAGCGGAGAACAAACGAAGAGATTATGGTAGGGTACGAAACCACCTCAAAGTTATTCTTTCCAATCAATCCGTTGGGCTATTCCTATAAGTGTCACAAACAGCCCTAGAGTTCGTACTAGAATAACACCTTAAGACACAAATCAACCAAAACCCTAATGTCACCTAGATACTCCAATGTCACCTCAAGTATCCGTGGGCAAGATTATATGACATGCATCACACAATCTCAATTCATCTATTCAAACCAACACATAGAACCTCAAAGAGTGCCCAAAGTTTCTACCAGAGAATGACGACGAAAACGTGTGCCAACCCCTATGCATAGTTTCATGGGCGGAACCCGCAAGTTGATCACCAAAACATACATCAAGTGAATCACGTGATATCCCACTGTCACCACAGATATTCACGGCAATACATACATCAAGTGTTCTCAAATCTTCTAAGACTCAATCCGATAAGATTACTTCAAGGGGAAAACTCAATCCATTACAAGAGATAAGAGGTGGAGAAGAAACATAAGATCCAACTATAATAGCAAAGCTCGCGATACATCAAGATCGTGCCAAATCAAGAACATGAGAGAGAGAGATCATACACATATCTACTGGTACATACCCTCAGCCCCGAGGGTGAACTACTCCCTCCTCGTCATGGAGAGCGCCGGGATGATGAAGATGGCCACCGATGAGGGTTCCCCCCCTCCGGCAGGGTGCCGGAACAGGGTCCCGAGAGGTTTTTGGTGGCTATAGAGGCTTGTGGCGGCGGAACTCCCGATCTAATCTCTGTTTTGGAAGTTTTACGGTACGTAGGTATATATGGGTGAAAGGGGTACGTCGGTGGACCAAAGGGGGGGCCACGAGGCAGGGGGCGCGCCCCAGGGGGGTGGGCACGCCCCCTACCCTCGTGAGCACCTCCTTCATCTTCTGACGTAGGGTCCAAGTCTATCCGGTAGGTTTCCTTCCAAAAATAACTTCTCCAATTGATTTCGTTCTGTTTCGACTCCGTTTGATATTCCTTTTCTTCAAAACACTGAAATAGGCATAAAACAGCAAATCTGGGCTGGGCCTCCGGTTAATAGGTTAGTCCCAAAAGTAATATAAAAGTGGATAATAAAGCCCAATATTGCCCAAAATAGTAGATAATATAGCATGGAGCAATCAAAAATTATAGATATGTTGGAGACGTATCAAGCATCCCCAAGCTTAATTCCTGCTCGTCCTCGAGTAGGTAAATGATAAAAAAATAATTTTTGATGCGGAATGCTAGATGGCATAATTTCAATGTAATTCTTCTTACTTGTGATATGAATATTCAGATCCATAAGATTCAAGACAAAAGTTTAATATTGACATAAAAATAATAATACTTCAATCATACTAACAAAGCAATTATGTCTTCTCGAAATAACATGGCCAAAGAAAGTTATCCCTACAAAATCATATAGTCTGGCTATGCTCTATCTTCACCACACAAAGTATTTAAATCATGCACAACCCCGATGACAAGCCAAGAAATTGTTTCATACTTTTGACATTCTCAAAACTTTTTCAATCTTCACGCAATACATGAGCGTGAGCCATGGACATAGCACTATATGTGGAATAGAATGGTGGTTGTGGAGAAGACAAAAAGGAGAAGATAGTCTCACATCAACTAGGCGTATCAATGGGCTATGGAGATGCCCATCAATAGATATCAATGTGAGTGAGTAGGGATTTCCATGCAACGGATGCACTAGAACTATAAGTATATGAAAGCTCAACAAAAGAAACTAAGTGGGTGTGCATCCAACTCGCTTGCTCACGAAGACCTAGGGCATTTTGAGGAAGCCCATCATTGGAATATACAAGCCAAGTTCAATAATGAAAATTCCCACTAGTATATGAAAGTGACAACATAGGAGACTCTCTATCATGAAGATCATGGTGCTACTTTGAAGCACAAGTGTGGTAAAAGGATAGTAACATTGTCCCTTCTCTCTTTCTCTCTCATTTTTTTATTTTTTTATTTGGGCCTTTCTCTTTTTTTGCCTCTTTTTTTCTTTTTATTTTTATTTTTCGTCCGGAGTCTCATCCCGACTTTTGGGGGAATCGTAGTCTCCATCATCCTTTCCTCACTTGGGACAATGCTCTAAAAATGATGATCATCACACTTTTATTTTTCTTACAACTCAACAATTACAACTCGATACTTAGAACAAAATATGACTCTATATGAATGCCTCCGGCGGTGTACCGGGATATGCAATGAATCAAGAGTGACATGTATGCAAGAATTATGAACGGTGGCTTTGCCACAAATACGATGTCAACTACATGATCATGCTAGCAATATGACAATGATGGAGCGTGTCATAATAAACGGAACGGTGGAAAGTTGCATGGCAATATATCTCGGAATGGCTATGGAAATGCCATGATAGGTAGGTATGGTGGGTGTATGATACCGGCGAAAGGTGCGCGGTATTTAGAGAGGCTAGCAATGGTGGAAGGAAGGAAAGTGTGTATAATCCATGGACTCAACATTAGTCATAAAGAACTCATACACTTATTGCAAAAATCTAGAAGTTATCAAAGCAAAGTATTGCGCGCATGCTCCTAGGGGGATAGATTGGTAGGAAAAGACCATCGCTTGTCCCCGACCGCCACTCATAAGGAAGACAATCAATAAATAAATCATGCTCCGACTTCATCACATAACGGTTCACCATACGTGCATGCTATGGGAGTCACAAACTTCAACACAAGCATTTCTCAAATTCACAATTACTCAACTAGCACAACTTTAATATCACTACCTCCATATCTCAAAACAATTATCAAGCATCAAACTTCTCATAATATTCAACACACTCATAAGAGTTCTTACAAATCTTGTATGCTTAGCATATTAGGATTATTTAAGCAAATTAGCATGCTATTTAAGACTCTCAAAATAATATAAGTGAAGCATGAGAGTTCATATATTTCTTCAAAATAAAACTACCACCATGCTCTAAAAGATATAAGTGAAGCACTAGAGCAAACAACAAACTACTCCGAAAGATATAAGTGAAGATCAATGAGTAGTCGGATAATTATGCAACTATGTGAAGACTCTCCCATTTAATAATTTCAGATCTTGGTATTTTATTCAAACAGCAAGCAAAGCTAAATAAAACAACATTTTAAGGATAGCACACATCATGTGAAGAAGCAAAAACTTAGGTTCAACCGATACTAACCGATAATTGTTGAAGAAGAAAGGTGGGATGCCTACCGGGGCATCCCCAAGCTTAGATGCTTGAGACTTCTTGAAATATTATCTTGGGGTGCCTTGGGCATCCCCAAGCTTGAGCTTTTGTGTCTCCTTAATTCATCTCATATCATGGTTTCCTAAATCTCAAAAGCTTCCTCCACACCAAACTCAACAAGAACTCGTGAGATTGGTTAGTATAAACCAATGCAAAACCTTATCATTTTCTACTGTAACAAATCACTAAAATTATTATTCAACATTGCATACTAAATGCCTCTGCATATTTAATACTCCTATCATCAAATAGAATCATTAAACAAGCAAACATATGCAAACATAACAGCAATCTGCCAAAACAGTATAGTCTGTAAAGAATTCAAGATTCATCATACTTGCCTAACTCCAAAAATTATAAAGGAAAATTCCCACTGTATTAAATTTATCAGAGCTTATTATGCAAAAGGTTTCAACATTTTATCACATTCTGACTTTTCTAGGGAATTTTTGCAACAGCGGTAAACTTTCTGTTTTCAAACAGCAACATGCATACTTGCAAAATAAGCATGGCAAAAGCTATCCTTGGCACTTTTATTGAAACTAGAGATGCAAAACACTATTCTAAAAGACAGGAAGCAAAAACTAACAAAAGTAAATGATGCTCCAAGCAAAACACATATCATCTGGTGAATAAAAATATAGCTCCAAGTAAAGTTACCGATGAACGAAGACGAAAGAGGGGATGCCTTCCGGGGCATCCCCAAGCTTAGACGCTTGGTTATCCTTGAATATTACCTTGGGGTGCCTTGGGTATCCCCAAGCTTAGGCTCTTTCAACTCCTTATTCCATAGTCCATCGAATCTTTACCCAAAACTTGAAAACTTCACAACACAAAACTTAACAGAAAACTCGTGAGCTCCGTTAGCGAAAGAAAACAAAACAACCACTTCAAGGTACTGTAATGAACTCATTCTTTATTTATATTGGTGTTAAACCTACTGTATTCCAACTTCTCTATGGTTTATAAACTATTTTACTAGCCATAGAGTCATCAAAATAAGCAAACAACACACGAAAAACAGAATCGGTCAAAAACAGAACAGTCTGTAGTAATCTGTAACTAACGCAAACTTCTGGAACTCTGAAAATTCTAAAATAAATTGGTGAACCTGAGGAATTTGTCTAGTAATCATTTGAAAAAATAATCAACTAAATAGCACTCTCCAGTAAAAAGTTGAAGCTAATCTCGTGAGCGCTAAAGTTTCTGTTTTTTACAGCATGATCATAAAGACTTCACCCAAGTCTTCCCAAAGGTTATACTTGGCACAAACACTAATTAAAACACAAAAACCACATCTAAAAAGAAGCTAGACGGATTATTTATTCCTAAACAGAACCAAAAAGCAAGAAACTAAAATAAAATTGGGTTGCCTCCCAACAAGCGCTATCGTTTAATGCCCCTAGCTAGGCATGATGGTTTCAATGATGCTCACATAAAAGATAAGAATTGAAATATAAAGAGAGCATCATGAAGAATATGACTAGCACATTTAAGTCTAACCCACTTCCTATGGATAGGGATTTTGTGAGCAAACAACTTAAGGGAACAAGAATCAACTTCCATAGGAAGGGAAAACAAGCATAACTTCAAAACTTTAAGCGCATAGAGAGGAAACTTGGTATTATTGTAATTTCTAAAAGCATATGTTCCTCCCTCATAATAATTTTCAGTAGCATCATGAATGAATTCAACAATATAACCAGCACCTAAAGCATTCTTTTCATGATATACAAGCATAGAAAATTTACTACTCTCCACATAAGCAAAATTCTTCTCATGAATAATAGTGGGAGCAAACTCAACAAAATAACTATCATGTGATTGAAAATTAAGATCAAGATGACAAGTTTCATGGTTATTATTATTCTTTAAAGCATACATGTCATCACAATAATCATCATAGATAGGAGGCATGCTTTCATCATAGTAAATTTGCTCATCAAAGCTTGGGGGACAAAAAATATCATCTTCATACATAGCTTCCCCAAGCTTGTGGCTTTGCATATCATTAGCATCATGTATATTCAAGAAATTCATACTAACAACATTGCAAACATGCTCATCATACAAAGATATAGTGCCAAATATTTTAATGCATTCTTCTTCTAACACTTTGGCACAATTTTCCTTTCCATCATACTCACAAAAGATATTAAAAAGATGAAGCGTATGAGCTAAACTCAATTCCATTTTTTAGTTTTCTTTTATAAACTAAACTAGTGCTAAAACAAGAAATAAAAAGATTCGATTGCAAGATCTAAAGATATACCTTCAAGCACTAACCTCCCCGGCAACGGTGCCAGAAAAGAGCTTGATGTCTACTACACAACCTTCTTCTTGTAGACGTTGTTGGGCCTCCAAGTGCAGAGGTTTGTAGGACAGTAGCAAATTTCCCTCAAGTGGATGACCTAAGGTTTATCGATCCGCGGGAGGCATAGGATGAAGATGGTCTCTCTCAAACAACCCTGCAACCACATAACAAAGAGTCTCTTGTGTCCCCAACACACCCAATACAATGGTAAATTGTATAGGTGCACTAGTTCCGCGAAGAGATGGTGATACAAGTGCAATATGGATGGTAGATATAGGTTTTTGTAAACTGAAAATATAAAAACAGCAAGGTAGCAAGCGATAAAAGTGAGCGTAAACGGTATTGCAATGATAAGAAACAAGGCCTAGGGTTCATACTTTCACTAGTGTAAGTTCTCTCAACAATAATAACATAATTGGATCATATAACTATCCCTCAACATGCAACAAAGAGTCACTCCAAAGTCACTAACATCGGAGAACAAACGAAGAGATTATGGTAGGGTACGAAACCACCTCAAAGTTATTCTTTCCAATCAATCCGTTGGGCTATTCCTATAAGTGTCACAAATAGCCCTAGAGTTCGTACTAGAATAACACCTTAAGACACAAATCAACCAAAACCCTAATGTCACCTAGATACTCCAATGTCACCTCAAGTATCCGTGGGCATGATTATACGATATGCATCACACAATCTCAATTCATCTATTCAAACCAACACATAGAACCTCAAAGAGTGCCCAAAGTTTCTATCGGAGAATCATGACGAAAACGTGTGCCAACCCCTATGCATAGGTTCATGGGCGGAACCCGCAAGTTGATTACCAAAACATACATCAAGTGAATCACGTGATATCCCATTGTCACCACAGATATTCACGGCAAGACATACATCAAGTGTTCTCAAATCTTTAAAGACTCAATCCGATAAGATTACTTCAAGGGGAAAACTCAATCCATTACAAGAGATAAGAGGGGGAGAAGAAACATAAGATCCAACTATAATAGCAAAGCTCGTGATACATCAAGATCATGCCAAATCAAGAACACAAGAGAGAGAGAGAGATCAAACACATAGCTACTGGTACATACCCTCAGCCCCGAGGGTGAACTACTCCCTCCTCATCATGGAGAGCACCGGGATGACGAAGATGGCCACCGATGAGGGTTCCCCCCCTCCGGTAGGGTGCTGGAACAGGGTCCCGAGAGGTTTTTGGTGGCTACAGAGGCTTGCAGCTGTGGAACTCCCGATCTAATCTCTGTTCTGGAAGTTTTACGGTACGTTGGTATATATGGGTGAAAGGAGTACGTCGGTGGACCGAAGGGGGGGCCATGAGGCAGGGGGCGCGCCCCAGGGGGGTGGGCGCGCCCCTACCCTCGTGAGCACCTCCTTCATCTTCTGACGTAGGGTCCAAGTCTATCCAGTAGGTTTCCTTCCAAAAATAACTTCTCCAATTGATTTCGTTCCGTTTCGACTCCGTTTGATATTCGTTTTCTTCGAAACACTGAAATAGGCATAAAACAGCAAATCTGGGCTGGGCCTCCGGTTAATAGGTTAGTCCCAAAAGTAATATAAAAGTGGATAATAAAGCCCAATATTGCCCAAAACAGTAGATAATATAGCATGGAGCAATCAAAAATTATAGATACGTTGGAGACGTATCAATTGGTGATCCGTCATTTCACTGCTGTGGGGTGGCAGGCCTAGTGGGTGAATTACGGTCCGTGATATAGCTAGGCTTCAGTTGGCGTATTGTGTTCGGCTCATCACCCGTTCCTGTACCCCGGCCCGCGGCGTGACTTAGTGGCCTGGACAACAGTTTTGGTACAGAGCGATCTTTCGAAACAACACATGTATATGGGCCCGGTGACATGTGTGGAGCAGGTGGATCCACGTGTGTGGGTTTCCTCGGCATTACCCTCTCCTCCACAAAAAGCTTGTGTCCGCGGCTGCTCTCTTTGTCCACACGGGCGCGCTGCGGCGGCGATTCCCCACCGGCGAGATGTCGATAGATGGACTGGAGGTCAACGGGTATGTTCTTGTTCCTCCAAGTTCTCTCTCCCCCTAGTTCCTCCCCCACTTTCCTTTGCAAATCCATTCACTGATGGCACTAGGTTTGACTGCAGGAGCGGTGGAGCTAACATCACCGGATGGAAAAAGTGTTGTCTTCCCGGTGGAATCCCAAGATTCCATGAGTGCTCCATCCCTAGAGCTCGAGAAGGATGAAGAAGCAGCGATGGTTGGAGATGGTCAGAGATACGAGGTGTGCTCTGAAGCTACAAGTGGTTGGACGAGGAGGTGCGATTTTTTCTGTCCCCCCATCATGCTTCATTCGCATCTGTTCAGCTTAAGAGATGCATTCTCGACATATCGTGCTGGTACAATCCTGTGATGGATTATTTAGAAAGACCAAATATCAAACAGTTAAGTGTCTGATTTGTGCTGTTTGAGTCGTGTCCGTAGTAGGAGACACAGAGAGTAATCATTTCAGGTTGTTCATTTTGGATTTCTGAATAGTTTTCTGGTTCCTTTTTTGGATTCTAGGATTAATAAGACCAACCTGTCATTGACACACAGTATCTATGATGTTTGGATTCCTAGCATGCTCCGTTGGATCTTGAAATTATGGGTGTTTTTGTGGATGTAGCAGGCTGTAAAAATAGATAGAATGAGTTATGCTAATCATAACCGTGTTTATGAGCCAATTTTTTTTGTAAATTAGATGTGCGTGATCTGAATTTTAGGATATGTATGGAAGCTCATGGTGCATGTGTATTTGCATTGCATATGATGGTCGTTAAATCGGTTAGTGCAACCACAATTTTGTTTCTTTTTAAATGCTATTGGCATAACTGATTGCATTTTTGGTTGTCATGTGCTTTGGACACATGTGCCATGTTGTCGAGCTCGGCGTCACGAAGGCTACTGATTTGATGTGTGCTCTGAAGCTACCAATGGATGGTCAAGAAAAAAATCCAGATCAACCCACTCGTGTCTTGCAATGTGCTGCTGTTTACCAAATAGAAATCTTGGTTTTTGCACGAACTGCTGAAAGTTTCTTCCTGGTAAATTGTGAAATGTATCAATGTTGGAATAGTTGTATTGAGATAGGACTAGTGTTTAAACTTGTAATCCTCTTCTATCTCTACTTCTGTCTATCTCCTCATGTACCGACCTTCTCCTGTAACTTCACGATCAATCTCTTGATCGTCAGACTTGTAAGCCACGGCATCCCCAATATAAATACAATTGCGGCCCGAGAAAAGGGTTTAACGCTTCCACAATATTTACATGGTAATCAGAGCATCTTCTTCCTAGATCGAGAAGAGATCGCATCTAGCGTTCCCCAAAACTTCGCCAAACCTCGCTATGACTTCGGCCTCCACCCAATCCAGCACCTTGAGTGCGCTCACCACCTCCCTCGCCTCAACATCCACCTTTGCCCCTTCATCTAGTAGTTCTCAGGCCATGTCCCTCGGAGCACCACCGCATGAGAAGCTTACGAGGAACAATTTCCTCATGTGGAAAGCCATCGTGCTGCCACAAATCAAGGGCGCCCAGATGGCGCACCACCTCGATCCGACAAGCCAGGCGCCGCCGGAAACTCTCACCATCACCAAAGATGGGAAGGAGGAACAGATTGCAAACTTCGCCAGGCATCTCGGGTACGCACAACAGCAGCAGGTTCAAAGTTTCTTGATGGGCTCCTTGTCTCGCGAGATTCTTGCACAGGTCGTTACCTTGGAGACTCCAGCGGAGGTGTGGGCGGCGATCCAAGCTACGTTTGCTGCCCAAACCCAAGCTCAAGCCATCAACACTCGGATAGAGCCCACAAATCTGAAAAAAGGTAACCTAACCATGACTGAATATCTTGCCAAGATTAAGATGTTGTCAGATGAGATTGCATGCACGGGAGCGGCACTAGGCAGTGCTGAGATTGTCTCCCACGTTCTGGCCGGCCTCGACCTCGACTACAACCCGGTCGTGTCGGCCCTCGTAGCGCGGGTTGAGCCCGTGACTGTGCAAGAACTCTTCACCCAACTGCTGAGTTTTGATGCGCGTCTCAACCTGCTCCATGGGACGAACATCCGCCAATCTTCTGCCAACGCCGCCTCACGAGGACGTGGAGCAGGACGTGGGCGCGATCACCAAGGGCGCGGCCGCAGCAGCGGAGGAGGCGGTCGCGGACGCGGCAACAGCCAGAACACGCGCTTTGGTGGGGCGTCTTCACCAACAACAACAACGCCCCCATGCGCTCTGGAGGAGGTGGCTACTCCAACAACAACAACACATCCTCTGGATCTTCCTCCTCCAACCGTCCTAGATGCCAGCTATGCAAGAAGGCAGGCCATGAAGTCATGGATCGCTGGCATCGTTACGACGAGGACTTTGTCCCTGATGCACGTCTCGTTGCGGCTGCAATGAGGGAGCAAGGTGGTGGAGATGGCTCTGTTTGGTACGCTGACTCGGGAGCTACTGACCATGTCACCAACGAGCTAGAGAAGCTCTCCATGAGGGAGAGATACTTCGGCAATGACCAAATCCACACCGCTAGCGGAGGAGGTATGGACATACGTCATATTGGTCAAGCATCTATTAATTCCCTACTCTTAAACGTGATCTAGTTCTTAAAGATGTCCTTCATGTTCCACAAGCCGATAAAAACCTTGCGTCTATGTCTCGTTTGACTGCCGATAACAATGTCTTCTTTGAAACTCATCCTACATATTTTTTTATTAAGGATCGGGCAACGAGGGAGATCCTCCATCACGGTGGATGCATTGGAGGCTTGTACCCCATCACATCCGGAGCATTTAGTCGAAAGCGTCATCGTCAAGTCTACTCTGTCGTCAAGCCCTCATTGGCAAGATGGCATCAAAGATTAGGACATCCTTCTTCGATCATAGTCAAGGAAGTAGTGAATAAAGGCAATCTTCCATTGTCATCTAGTCAACATGTTGAGTCTGTTTGTGATGCTTGTCAATGTGCCAAAATTCACCAACTCCCTTATCCTAGGTCAAACAGTGTGTCTCATGCTCCTTTGGAACTTATTTTTAGTGATGTATGGGGTCATGCAAGAGATTCTTTTGGAAGAAAAAAATATTATGTTAGTTTTATTGATGATTTTAGCAAATTTACTTGGATATATTTGCTTAAGTTCAAATCTGAAGTTTTCTTCCAAGAATTTCAGAAGCTTGTTGAACGTCAATTTGATAGAAAAATCATCACAGTCCAGAGTGACTAGGGAGGAGAGTATGAAAAGCTCAACTCTTTCTTTCGTGATATTGGCATTACTCATCATGTATCTTGTCCTCATGCTCATCAACAGAACGGCTCTGCTGAGCGTAAACACCGTCATATTGTCGAAGTTGGTTTATCCCTTCTTGCTCATGCATCAATGCCATTAAAATATTGGGATGAAGCCTTTATCGCAGCCACTTATCTCATTAATCGTCTTCCTAGCAAAGTTATTGGTAACATCACTCCTTTGGAAAAATTGTTCCAACAAAAGCTAGACTATAATTCTCTCAAAATCTTTGGGTGTGCTTGCTATCCCAATCTTCGTCCTTACAATCGCCATAAACTTGAGTTTCGTTCCACTCAATGTGTTTTTCTTGGCTATAATAATCTCCATAAGGGATACAAGTGTCTTGAAATTTCTACCGGACGAATATATATTTCTCGTGATGTTGTATTTGATGAAACAATCTTTCCTTTTGCCACACTTCATCCCAATGTCGGAGCTTTACTTCGTGCAGAAATTGCACTTCTTCCTGACTATATGTCTAGTCCAGATCACGGGGGAGAGTTAAATAGTGCTGATCATATGACTAGTCCCAAAGAAGATTTAATTCTGATGCTAAGTGTGCAGATTCAGATTGTCATTTTATGCAAGCAAATGAAGACAAACTGGGCGCTGGATCCCAGGCGGATCTGGCTGGCAGCAATGGCGCAGGATCCAGAGGAGACGCGCGATCCCAGGCGGATCTCAGCAGCGCGCTGCATGCATCGGACGCAATACAGCCCCAGCAACACGGGCCCCGCCAGCCCACCCAATGTGGGCCACCGCGAATCACCTAGCACCACCCGTGCGTGGAACGGGCCAGTAGCCGACCAGGCGACAAGGGTGGGGTCTGGCGCAGGAGGCGCGTCCGACCCAACCGAGCGGCTGGCCGCTGTGGATGCCACGCGACGCTCTCCTACTAGCGCACCGATCGCTAGGAGGATTTCTGACTCCCCGATTGCCTCGGATCGAGAGCAGGATCAGGAGCTGCACAATGCACGGGATCCGGTGGGATCTTCTGAGGTAGAAAACTCTACTCAAACTTGTGTACCAGCTTTTGCATTGGAACTTCCACGTTGCCACACAAGATCAAAATCTGGTATTGTTAAAGAAAAAGAATACAAAGATGGAACTATCAGGTATGATAAGATTAAACGTGCTTTTTTTACTAGTATGGGTGAGCCAACTCATCTGCATGATGCACTTGCTAGTAAATATTGGAAAGAAGCTATGGATAGTGAATATGAGGCACTCATGAAAAATAAAACTTGGCATTTGGTACCACCAGGAAAAGGCAAAAATGTCATTGATTGCAAGTGGGTGTATAAGATTAAAAGAAAGTCTGATGGAAGTATAGACAGATACAAGGCTAGATTAGTTGCAAAAGGGTTTAAACAAAGGTTTGGTATTGATTATGAAGATACCTTTAGCCCTGTTGTTAAAGCAGCTACTATTCGACTTGTATTGTCCATTGCTATTTCCAGAGGCTGGAGTTTAAGGCAGCTAGATGTTCAGAACGCGTTTCTTCATGGTGTTCTGGAAGAAGAGGTTTTTATGCGGCAACCACCAGGTTATGAAAACAGGAGCACACCTCACTATATTTGCAAATTGGATAAAGCTTTGTATGGGTTGAAACAGGCCCCAAGAGCCTGGTACTCAAGGTTGAGCACTCAATTATAACAACTTGGGTTTATACCATCTAAAGATGATACTTCGTTATTATTCTACAACAAAGGCAATATTATTATCTTTGTCTTAGTATATGTTGATGATATAATTGTTGCTAGCTCAAGTCCAAGTTCTACTGCTTGTCTGCTTAAGGATTTAAAGATGGAATTTGCTCTTAAGGATCTGGGTGATCTTCATTATTTTCTTGGTATAGAGGTCAAACAGATGAAAGATGGCATACTTTTGTCTCAGGAAAAATATACCAAAGATATTCTCATGAGAGTAGGATTGGAAAATTGCAAGCCGATAAGCACACCAATCTCAACTTCGGAAAAACTTACTATTGATAGTGGAGAAACTCTTGGGCCTGAGGATGCAACAAACTATAGAAGTGTTGTAGGTGCATTACAATACTTGACTCTTACACGTCCTGATATTTCCTATTCTGTTAACAAAGTATGTCAGTATCTGTATGCACCAACTACTGTTCACTAGACTGCAGTTAAAAGAATTGTGAGGTATCTCAGTTTTTCAGGAGATCTTGGACTAAAAATTGTCAAGTCTCCCTCCTTGCTTGTATCTGCTTATTCTGATGCAAATTGGGCAGGATGTCCTGATGATAGAAGATCTACAGGTGGATTTGCTGTCTTTCTGGGATCAAATCTTGTATCATGGAGTGCAAGAAAACAGGCTACAGTCTCAAGGTCAAGCACTGAGGCTGAGTATAAGGCTCTAGCAAATGCTACTGCTGAAGTGATGTGGATTCAGACATTACTGTATGAGCTTGGAGTTAAAGCTCCGCAAGCTGCAAGATTGTGGTGTGATAATATTGGAGCTACTTATCTTTCAGCTAATCCTGTTTTACATGCACGTACAAAGCATATTGAGGTTGATTTCCATTTTGTCAGAGAAAGAATAGCTTGAAAGCTACTGGACATAAGATTCATTCCTACTGGTGATCAACTAGCTGATGGCTTTACAAAACCTCTTACCATGAGAAGGCTCAATGAATTCAAGTACAATCTCAACCTTGATGTTCCTTAGGTTCAGATTTAGGGGGAGTGTTGGAATAGTTGTATTGAGATAGGACTAGTGTTTAAACTTGTAATCCTCTTCTATCTCTACTTCTGTCTATCTCCTCATGTACCGACCTTCTCCTGTAACTTCACGATCAATCTCCTGATCGTCAGACTTGTAAGCCACGGCATCCCCAATATAAATACAATTGCGGCCCGAGAAAAGGGTTTAACGCTTACACAATATTTACAATCAATAGTTTTGGACTGAAATATGCAATCATATAGATACGCATCTGATAAGTTCCCTATCAGCGGTCCGTTTGACTCACTAGGGCGTATGTTTGTAAATACTGTAATGTATTTGTACCGTTTGTGAACCATATCAAATTGCTAAGGTGGGTGATGGGTATTCCAATTATGCATTGTTCCTAGTTCTGTACATAGAACATGATGTGTGTATTAGTAAAAATCAGCACATGTTGTGTGTTAGCTTAAGTTATTTTGTCAAAATGTGTCGATTTTCAATTCAGTTCTAGTGATGATGGTTTGTGTTGTCTCATCAGGGTGAGAGTGGGAAAAGCATATCTGGAGAATTTGGAGAGGGAGGCCTGACCGAAAAAGTGCTCGCAAGCTAACTGCAAGCTGGTTGGTAAAGAGGGCTTGAGTGGGTAATTAAAAAGATGACTTAGCTGTCAATGTAAGGCAGTTGATATTTCAGTCATTTTCGAGTTCGATTCAGTTGTGGTCTGCATGCTAATCTGTGCAAAATCAAATACATGTGATATATCCTGCATATGGTGATGGTACATTGGAGTTAGGAGGTGATCAAGGGTCCAAAAATTTCATGGCACAAATGTGTGACTATGCTTTTGATTGAAAAATGTTGTGCCAGCGATTGGTAATCACAAACAGGTTATGGAAATGGATAAGCAATGTGCATAATCATCTGTGGAAGTTAATACTGAGTCTCAACTAACATTAGATATTTGTCAGTAAATACTGCTCCCTCCGTAAACATATATAAGAGCGTTTAGATTACTAAAGTAGTTATCTAAACACTCTTATACTTACAGAGGGAGTACTAGTTAACTGCCTTGCTATCATTACATACACTCTGATGTGTAAGCCCTTGTCCTGTTTACTCTCTAATCCAATATTGTAATCGGGAGAGCGGTTAATTTTATTTGTCAGTACTCATGGCACAGTCGGTGCGCGAGTGGAGCAAAGAACTTGTGCCAGTCTCTTAGAGCGTACTGGTGTGTTCTGTACACGTGTTCATGAAACCTTGTAAACATGTTAATGCGTGGCTGTTTATACAGGTTAAATAAGTTAACAGCATTGGCATTAATTTATCAAACTCGAGCCTACAGGTCATGGTTCATCCACGTGCACATTCAAAATTTTGGTAGATTAACGAGTGTGGGATGTCAAATAGATAAAATTGATTCCCAGAGTAAACATAGAAGTTTTCACACTAACGGGCAGAACTTGAGGAGTTTTATTTGTGCAGCCACAAAAAAGGAATTAATCTGGATGCGCTTAATCAAGGGTGGCTAATGAAGAACAAATCTTGACAGTCAGCTGGCCGGCATTGCTCCACGATTCCTCTAGTCGAACTTGTGGCCAGCCATGGTGCATGGCTATGCACTCAGCTCGACACGGTGTGCGTACATGTCAGACCAAGTGGTGGAAGTCTAGACTCGTTTGCATGTGGTGGGACCTACCTGGCTGCCACCAAAGTGAAGTCGCAGACGTGAAGCGCTAATGCAAATCGGCCATTATAGATGAACATGGCGTAATTAGTCAAGACTAATACTGTTGGATCTATCACATTCAACATTAGGACGCACATGTGGCTAAGCTGTTACAAATTTCTAGCGTGTAAAACATATAAAACTCAAGTACAAGTTTAGTGGTACTGGCTTTTAAACACAAACGGCAGCGTAACCGTGCTGCATTTGCTAGTCAATATTGGTGTCATCTAACCCTAAACCCTAGCTAGACCTCGCTCTCTCTCTCTCTCGCAGCTCTCTTGTTCTTCAGCGGACCGAGGAGGAAGAAGGAAGAGGTGGACACAGGGTTTTGTCGGCGCACAAACGCCCCGCCGCACGGACGGCTTTTCTTTTCCTCGAGCTCGAACTCGATGCCCTAGACCACACCGTTACAATGATTGCGCCGGGGCTTATATAGCCGGGCCTGCGTTGGGCACGATCCACACGCACCCACCCCTCCTGGCGCTCCGATCGGCCCGCTCGGCTCGCGGCCACCTCGCGCACGTAGCTCGCGGCGAGCCCGCAACGATCACACCCACCTCGCGATCCCGTAACCTCCTGGTCTAAACCACGCACGCTAGCTGGGTCCGCACACACGCGCACACACCAGCCTAACTCACGCACGCACACACGCCCCCTGAGCCACGGAGCCGCCGCGATCCGATCCACGCCCAACGCTCACGCGGTCAGCACGCTCTGGCCGTGGCTCTTATTGCCAACACTCAACCCCTGAGCCACGGATCAGAGGAGTTAGTCGTCCTCGACGTCGGCGTTCGCCAGCATCGCCTGCTCCGCCGCCGGCGCCTTCCGCAGCTCCGGGCAATCGCGCTTGAAGTGGCCGCGCTCGCCGCACTTGTAGCAGCGGCCACTCCTGTTGCCGCCGTCCCGCGTCGCCACGCTACGCGCGTCGTCGTCGTCCTGAGCTCCACCTTGACGCCGCTCCAGTGCCCGCCACTGCGCCGCAGTGTACAGGAGCTTGCCGTCCTCCCGCTGCTCTGCCCACGGCGCCGCACACGCTCGTCGAACGCGCGCAGCCGCCCGAGCACCTCGTCGTACGTGAGCTCCTCCAGGACGCAGAACTGTTCGATGCCAGCGACGACGGGGAAGAGACGGTTCGGGACTGTGTCCAGGAGCTTCTTCACCAGCTCCGTGTCTCCTAGCGTCTCCCCCAGCCCCGCGAACCGCGCCGCCATGCCTGCAAGCCTTCCGGCGTAAGCATCCAGCAGCTCTCCATCTTCCATCTTCATCCGATCCAGCTCGCCGCGCAGCATCGCCCTCCTCGCCGCGCGCACCCGCTCGGCGCCGACGAACCTCACCGACAGGGAGTCCCATACCTCCTTGGCAGTGGATTTCGTCGCCACCGAGAGCAACACATCCTCCGGCAGCCCCTGCAGGATCAGTGCCCTCGTCGTCTTGCACTTCTTGTTGTTCACCGGCGAGTCGCCCGGCGCCATCGCTTCCCACAACGTGTGAGCATCAAGAATAGCCTGCGCCTTGATCGCCCACACGGTGTAGCCGTCCGGCGAGAGCATCGGCATCCCCATGGACACCGATCCGCCTGTGCCGCCGCCGTGTGGAACCAGCGCCATTGCCGCCGTCAAGCTCCCGAACCTGAAGCTCTGATACTAATTGTTGGTGTCGCCTAACCCTAAACCCTAGCTAGACCTCGCTCTCTCTCTCGCAGCTCTCTTGTTCTGCAGTGGACCGAAGAGGAAGAAGGAAAGGAAGAGGTGGACACAGGGTTTTGCCGGCGCACGAACGCCCCGCCGCACAGACGGCTTTTCCTTTCCTCGAGCTCGAACTCGATGCCCTAGACCACACCGTTACAATGATCGTGCCGGGGCTTATATAGCCGGGCCTGCGTTGGGCACGACCCACACGCACCCACCCCTCCTGGCGCTCCGATCGGCCCGCTCGGCTCGCGGCCACCTCGCGCACGTACGCCTGCAGCTCGCGGCGAGCTCGCAGCGATCATGCCCACCTCGCGATCCCGTAACCTTCTGGTTTAAACCACGCACGCTAGCTGGGTCCGCACACACGCGCACGCACCAGCCTAACTCATGCACGCACGCACACACACCCCCTGAGCCACGGAGCCGCCGCGATCCGGTCCGCGCCCGACGCGCCCTGCGCTCACGCGGCCACCACGCTCTGGCCGTGGCTCTTATTGCCAACAGTCAAAACAGACAGACGAATTAACATCAAACAAAATAAACTTGCTTAGTTCGTGGAGAGCTAATGGTGAACGAACATGCGTGTTCGCTGGCCGCCAGTGCTCCACGTCCGCCCTTGACCAGCTAGTGGTCTCCGCTGGCCAACGATCCTCCACGGCATGCACGCACAGGTCTACGGCTCGCACAGCAGTGCATACATGTCAGGGGCACGTCTGAGTCTGGATGGCTTTGCATGTGCGTGGGGCCTCTCTGGTTCTACACGGGCGCTCTCCTGGCCACCAATCGACCACGACGTGCATGCACGGGTCGTACAAGTCTGCACGCGCATGGGGCATCAGTACTAAAAAGCCCAACGCTGTGCATACATGTCAGTTGAGTGTAAGAGCATGGTTGTTAGGTTTAATCTTGTCATGTTCATGTATATGCATAGTTTGCTTTAGTTTGCATGTAGTTTATCTTAGGACTTGTCCCGGCAAAGTCATGGCTGCAGCGTGCAACGGAGCGAGATGCCATCCGATCGTGCGACGCGGTGTGGTAGCGTCGTGTGACGCGGCGAGCAGTGTGAGCAGCAGGAGCGTGACAAGCTGCATGGTAAAGTAGTTCCGGCTGATCTGGGTGAGTAATTATCAGTTTGTTAGCATGCATGAGTAGCTAGTTGTATGGCCGAGTCGTCTGTTTGTTGGAGCGATTCCAGGGATAAAGATAAGGCCATGGGCTAGTGGGATTAGTTGCCGAGGGTAGTGGCTGGCTAGTGCATGGGTCTGCATGAAGTATGTGGCGTTCGTTGGTTAGTGGCCAACGTGGTGGCCGGGTTAGTGGGTGTGTCATACTCCTGGTGTATATATATGTACTGCATTGAGTTAATGAAAAGAGGAGGCCGAGAGGGCCGAAGGAGAAAACATGTAGCGCCTGTGACTTTCACCGGAGACAAGGCAAAGCCAGCTTTCTCCTTGATGAAGTGTGTGTGCGTGTGAGTTTCTCACCATGTGTGTGTGTGTGTGTTCGAGAGAAACCACAAGAGAGAGAAGAGAGAGAGAGAGAGAGAGAGAGAGAGAGAGAGAGCTGTGAGACGCAGCTCGAGGTAGAAGAAGAAGCGGCGCTGCGAGAGGCGGTGCCAACAATTGGTATTCAGAGCCTTGTCGATCCGAGGCGGTGGCGGTGCCGCGGACTCCATGCAAGATGGAGGCCGGTGGCGCAAGGAGGAGGTCAGCGGTGGCGCGAGGCCGCTGGCGGCTCTTATGGTGCGGGGCCGTTATGAGGAGGAGATGGCGCGGTGATTAGCGTCACAAAGGCGTCGTCCGCGTCAAGAGAAGGCCGCTTCATGCGGCATGACACCGTGGTGACCGGCGCTGCGGTAGCGTCATCCACGGCGGGCGGTTGGCGCTGTGACGGCGTCATCCACGACAAGAAGGAGACAGCGGTGCGATACTGCCACAATGACAGTGAGATGCCGTTACAAGGCGAGGCGGTGAGATGCCGCTAAGAAGAGGTACGGCGATGTGATACTTGCACTCGGGTTGGTGCGATGCCGACGGCGGTGGTGCGATGCCATCGCCATCATGAATAGTTGGTGTGAAGTCAATAAAAGTTGCAGCATGATGTTGTGGCAAGAAGGCGTGGTGATCGGCGTTGCGTTGTCCATGTCAAGAGGTAGCCGCCGCGTGCGGCAAGAGGACATGGTGATGGACGCCAGCACTGCGATAGCGCGTCCACGACAAGGTGCGCATGATCGGCACTGCGACAGCGTCCAGGGCGAGATGGATTGGAGATCGGCTGTGTGATGGCACCGTCCATGGGAAGACGTTGCAGGTGATCTGCATCTAGAGTAGAAGAGTTGACATGTCAAGATTAGGGAGGTGAATGTTAGGTTTAATCTTGTCATGTTCATGTATATGCATAGTTTGCTTTAGTTTGCATGTAGTTTATCTTAGGACTTGTCTCGGCAAAGTCATGGCTGCAGCGTGCAACGGAGCGAGATGCCATCCGATCGTGCGACGCGGTGTGGTAGCGTGGTGTGACGCGGCGAGCAGTGTGAGCAGCAGGAGCGTGACAAGCTGCATGGTCAAGTAGTTCCGGCTGATCTGGGTGAGTAATTATCAGTTTGTTAGCATGCATGAGTAGCTAGTTGTATGGCTGAGTCGTCTGTTTGTTGGAGCGATTCCAGGGATAAAAATAAGGCCATGGGCTAGTGGGATTAGTTGCCGAGGGTAGTGGCTGGCTAGTGCATGGGTCTGCATGAAGTATGTGGCGTTAGTTGGTTAGTGGCCAATGTGGTGGCCGGGTTAGTGGGTGTGTCATACCCCTGGTGTATATATATGTACTGCATTGAGTTAATGAAAAGAGGAGGCCGAGAGGGCCGAAGGAGAAAACATGTAACGCCTGTGACTTTCACCGAAGACAAGGCAAAGCCAGCTTTCTCCTTGGTGAAATGTGTGTGCGTGTGAGTTTCTCATCATGTGTGTGTGTTCGAGAGAAACCACAAGAGAGAGAAGAGAGAGAGAGCTGTGAGACGCAGCTCGAGGTAGAAGAAGAAGCGGCGCTGCGAGAGGCGGCGCCAACAATGGTTAATAGAAGAGCCGACGACGGGCTCTATATGGATGCCAGGTCACCTATAGCCATCAGAAAAAAGCTCTCGTATAATAAAGCTGGCTGTAGGCATTAGCTATAGTAATTAATGTTTGCATGCATGGGAGAGAGAAAGTTGCAAGTGATTGGAGGGGAGGAAGCTGCGCTAGCTTTTAACCCTTGCATGCAGATCCTTTCTCTTGAGCATTGTGTTGTAGCCGGGCCACTCGCGGAGCGCCCGCTCCCTTCTCTCTCCTGCCTTCTCTTTCCTCGAGCTGGATTTCATCTGAGGTGGAACGGCTTGTAGCGAGCTGACTAGACGCTATTATACTTGCTCTAAGAGCCCTAGGTGCTTTTGCATGTGGGTGGGCTAGAGCTGGTTGAATACAAGCTGAAAATAAATGAAATACAGGCGATATACACTGACGGCAGGAATCCCGATACTGGCCAGACGGCAGGGATAGCGGCCTGCCTGTAGCGCGGCCACCAAACGCATTTTTCATCTGGACTGCCCCTAAACAGCGACTAAACAACAACTAACAGGAGCAAAAATATTATGTGAAGGTACTATACTTGACATACTTCATTTTATCCCACGAGACCAAATCCATTCGATGCATGTTTTAAGTCCTATGAAAATTACAAAATGCTATCTTCTGTTAATAGAAAACAGATTTAACCTCTAGTATTGTGTGTGAGTGTGCTGTGTGAGTGCACGTGTCTGCGGCCGGCCTAAACTAGTTAGGTCTAATTTAATTAGCTAGATTAATCCTAGGATTAGTTCTGCTATTTAGTTAGTATCAGTTTAGTGCTAGATTTAGACTAATAGCCTATGACATGTGGCCCCATTCTAATCTAGACACTAATTTAATTTAGATGCCTATGACATGTGGGCCATACCTCACCTTTTGACCAGTCAAAGTAAAATGGTTGACCAGCCCCTCGGGTCCCACTGTCATACAAATAGGCTAGTGTAACACTACGTAACAAACGCACATTCTGCCTTCAATTCGATTTAAACAATTTCAGTAATTCTAGAAAATGAATGAAAAATTTAAAAATTAATAGAAAATAATCTGTAACTCGGATGAAAAAACTTTGTACATGAAAGTTGCTCAGAATGACGAGACGAATCCGAATAAGCAACCCGTTTGTCCGCCACAAATCCCTAGCATAGCAAACACACAACTTTCCCCCTTCGGTTCATCTGTCCGAAAACGCGAAACTTCGGGGATACTTTCCCGGATGTTTTCCCCCTTCGTCGGTATCACCTACTACCGCGTTAGGGCACCCCTAGCAACGCTCATTGTCATGTCATGCATCGTCATGCATATGTTTGCATTATATTTATTGTTTTTTCTTCCTCTTCTCTCGCTAGACACCGAGACCGATGCCGCTGCTACCCAGTACGACTATGGTGTTGACGACCCCTCCTTGCCAGAGCAACCAGGCAAGCCCCCCTTGATCACCAGATATCGCTTATTCCTTCTCTCTACTGCTTGCATTAGAGTCGTGTAGCATGTTACTGCTTTCGGTTAATCCTATTCTGTTGCATAGCCTGTCATTGTTGCTACAGTTGTTACCCTTACCTGCAATCCTAAATGCTTAGTATAGGATGCTAGTATCCCATCAGTGTCCCTACACTCTTGTCCGTCTGCCATGCTATACTACTGGGCCGTGATCACTTTGGGAGGTGATCACGGGCATATGCTATGTACTTTATACTGTTACATTACTTATGATACTGTTCGGAGATGGGGGATGAAGGGGCAGGTGGCTCCATCCCGGTAGAGGTGGGCCCGGGTTCCCGACGGCCCCGACTGTTACTTTGTGGCGGAGCGACAGGGCAGGTTGAGACCACCTAGGAGAGAGGTGGGCCTGGCCCTGGTCGGCGTTCGCGGTTACTTAAAAATAACACGCTTAACGAGATCTTGGTATTTGATCTGAGTCTGGCCACTGGCCTATACGCACTAACCGCCACGTGGGACAAGATATGGGCAACCGGCGTCGTGGTATCAGCCGAAGCCTTCGTGATGTCAGCGACTGAGCGGCGCACGCCGGATTGGACTGGAACGCCTGCTCCTGTATTAGGGAGGCTAGGTGTGCTTCCGGTCGCCCACGCAACGTGCAGGTGTGCAATGGGCGATGGGCCCAGACCCCTGCGCCATAGGATTTAGACCGGCGTGCTGACCTCTCTGTTGTGCCTAGGTAGGGCTGCGACGTGTTGATCTTCCGAGGCCGGGCATGACCCAGAAAAGTGTGTCCGGCCAAAGGGGATCAAGCGTGTCGGGTAATATGGTGCACCCCTACAGGGAAGTTTATCTATTCGAATAGCCGTGATCTTCGGTAACAGGACAACTTGGAGTTGTACCTTGACCTTATGACAACCAGAACTGGATACTTAATAAAACACACCCTTCCAAGTACCAGATACAACCCGGTGATCGCTCTCTAATAGGGCGACGAGGAGAGGATCGCCGGGTAGGATTATGCTATGCGATGCTACTTGGTGAACTTACCATCTACTTTCTTCTACATGCTGCAAGATGGAGGCTGCCAGAAGTGTAGTCTTCGACAGGACTAGCTATCCCCCTCTTATTCTAGCATTCTACAGTTCAGTCCACCGATATTGCCCCTTTACACAGATACCCATGCATATGTAGTGTAGATCCTTGCTTGCGAGTACTTTGGATGAGTACTCATGGTTGCTTTTCTCCCTCTTTTCCCCCTTTCCTTTCTTCTCGGTTGTCGCAACCAGATGCTGGAGCCCAGAAGCCAGGCGCCACCGTCGACGACAACTCCTACTACCCTGGAGGTGCCTACTACTACGTGTAGGCCGCTGACGACGACCAGGAGTAGTTTAGGAGGATCCTAGGCAGGAGGCATGCGCCTCTTTCGATCTGCATCCCAGTTTGTGCTAGCCATCTTATGGCACCTTGTTTAACTTATGTATGTACTCAGATATTGTTGCTTCCGCTGACTCGTCTATGATCGAGCACTTGTATCCGAGCCCCTCGAGGCCCCTGGCTTGTAATATGATGCTTGTATGACTTATTTATGTTTTTAGAGTTGTGTTGTGATATCTTCCCGTGAGTCCCTGATCTTGATCGTACACGTTTGCGTGCATGATTAGTGTACGATTGAATCGGGGGCGTCACACGGGGGACGCATTTTTGTATGAAGATCCACCCCATATGATAAGTTGACGCGTGTAAAGTCCTTCACTTCATTGATGGTCAATTAATACAGCGCATGCAAATTGAGTGGGCGTGAGGGAGGAAGTAGTTGAGAAAGAGATTACTACTCCACTGTGCGCATGCGAGTAGTTAAATCATGGGTTGCTACTTCCATTGGTCTCCTTCGTATTTCTGCCAATTTTTGACCATATTTTTGAGTAACATAATATTTATGCATGTCATAAAAAGTGGCACAAAAAAGGGGGCCAATAAACCAGGACGCGGGCAACATGATCAATTTTTGGCAGGGCTACTGTTGGTGGCCTTTGTATTTAAATATGGACAGAGTGGAGTACTACCTTTATCTTAGCCTCGTAGGGCTCTCCCAGCGCCTAGGCTTGCCTCCTCGCCTCGCCCACCCGGATCCCGCGGGCTGCCCTCTCTCTGTGGCCCGCAGCACTGTCGCCTTTGAGCGAAACCCACATGTGTTTTAGAGGGGATCCATTGCTCTGGTATCACATATCGGTGGTGCCGGAGGACATGCCAGGGCTGCGTTTCAGGTGGTGGGCAGCAGGGGCAAATCAGATCAAGGAAGCGTCACATCGATTGGAGAGAAGTTCGAAGGAGCTGCGCCTGGCGCAGCACAAGGCGGAGGCGCAAGTCCATCTCAGGGGAGAGATGCTGAGGGATGTCAGCATCTAGCAGCGTCGCATTGATTTCGAGCTAGGGCTAATGGCAGAGATCATATCCACGGAGTCAACTGCTGAGGAAAGAATGCGCATGCCTACGGAATGGCATGAGCAGCCAGTGCAACTGTTCAAATGGGCGGTAGGAGAAGCCAAATCGCGGGACCAGCTGTGGCGGCACCGCTGGGCATGCATCGTCGGCGAGGTGAGCTGCCCTCCTTCCCAACCGGCCATGCAGTGACCTATGATACGTCTCCAACGTATCTATAATTTATGAAGTATTCATGCTATTATATTATCTGTTTTGGATGTTTATGGGATTTACTAAACACTTTTATATTATTTTTGGGACTAACCTATTAACTGAAGGCCCAACCCAAATTGTTGTTTTCTTGCCTATTTCAGTGTTTCGAAGAAAAGGAATATCAAACGGAGTCCAAATGGAATGAAACCTTCGGGAGAGTTATTTTTGGAATGGAAGCAATCCAGGAGACTTGGAGTAGATGTCGGGGAAGCTTCGAGGAAGCCACGAGGCAGGGAGGCGCGCCCTACCCCCTGGGCGCCCCCACCCTCGTGGGCCCCTCGTGGCTCCCCTGACTGACTTCTTTAGCCTATATATATATATATCCATATACCCTAAAAACATCAAGGAGCACAATAGATCGGGAGTTCCACCGCTGCAAGCCTCTGTAGCCACGAAAAACCAATTGGGACCCTGTTTCGGCACCCTGCCGGAGCGGGGATCCCTCACCGGTGGCCATCTTCATCATCCCGATGGTCTCCATGACAAGGAGGGAGTAGTTCACCCTCGGGGCTGAGGGTATGTACCAGTAGCTACGTGTTTGATCTCTCTCTCTCTCTCTCTCTCTCTCTCTCTCTCTCTCTCTCTCTCTCGTGTTCTTGAGGTGGTACGATCTTGATGTCAAAAACGTTCTTATATTATGGAACGGAGGGAGTATATGTTTTGGATGTTTATGGGCTTTACTAAAAACTTTTATATTATTTTTGGGACTAACCTATTAACCGAAGGCCCAGCCCAAATTGTTGTTTTCTTGCCTATTTCAGTGTTTCGAAGAAAAGGAATATCAAACGGAGTCCAAACAGAATGAAACCTTCGGGAGAGTTATTTTTGGAACGGAAGTAATCCAGGAGACTTGGAGTAGACGTCAGGGACGCTTCGAGGAAGCCACAAGGTAGGGAGGCGCGCCCTACCCCCTGGGCGCGCCCCCACCCTCGTGGGGCCCTCGTGGCTCCCCTGACCGACTTCTTTCGCCTATATATATATATATATATATATATATATCCATATACCCTAAAAACATCGACGAGCACAATAGATTGGGAGTTCCGCCTCCGCAAGCCTCTGTAGCCATGAAAAACCAATCGGGACCCTGTTCCGGCACCCTGCCGGAGCGGGGATCCCTCACCGGTGGCCATCTTCATCATCCCGGTGTTGTCCATGACGAGGAGGGAGTATTTCACCCTCGGGGCTGAGGGTATGTACCAGTAGCTATGTATTTGATCTCTCTTTCTCTCTCGTGTTCTTGAGGTGGTACGATCTTGATGTATCGTGAGCTTTACTATTATAGTTGGATCTTATGATGTTTCTCCCCCTCTACTCTCTTGTAATGGATTGAGTTTTCCCTTTGAAATTATCTTATCGGATTGAGTCTTTAAGGATTTGAGAACACTTGATGTATGTCTTGCATGTGCTTATCTGTGGTGACAATGGGATATCATGTGATCTACTTGATGTATGTTTTGGTGATCAACTTGCGGGTTCTGTGACCTTGTGAACTTATGCATAGGGGTTGGCACACGTTTTCGTCTTGACTCTCCAGTAGAAACTTTGGGGCACTCTTTGAAGTACTTTGTGTTGGTTTGAATAGATGAATTTGAGATTGTGTGATGCATATCGTATAATCATACCCATGGATACTTGAGGTGACATTGGAGTATCTAGGTGACATTAGGGTTTTGGTTGATTTGTGTCTTAAGGTGTTATTCTAGTACGAACTCTATGATAGATTTAACAGAAAGAATAGCTTTGTGTTATTTTACTACGGACTCTTGAATAGATCGATCAGAAAGAATAACTTTGAGGTGGTTTCGTACCCTACAATAATCTCTTCGTTTGTTCTCCGCTATTAGTGACTTTGGAGTGACTCTTTGTTGCATGTTGAGGGATAGTTATATGATCCAGTTATGTTATTATTGTTGAGAGAACTTGCACTAGTGAAAGGATGAACCTTAGGCCTTGTTTCCTAGCATTGCAATACCGTTTGTGCTCACTTTTATGACTTGTTACCTTTTTGCTGTTTTTATATTTTCAGATTACAAAAACCTATATCTACCATCCATATTGCACTTGTATCACCATCTCTTCGCCGAACTAGTGCACCTATACAATTTACCATTGTATTGGGTGTGTTGGGGACACAAGAGACTCTTTATTATTTGGTTGCAGGGTTGTTTGAGAGAGACCATCTTCATACTACGCCTCCCACGGATTGATAAACCTTAGGTCATCCACTTGAGGGAAATTTGCTACTGTCCTACAAACCTCTGCACTTGGAGGCCCAACAACATCTACAAGAAGAAGGTTGTGTAGTAGACATCAAGCTGTTTTCTGGCGCCGTTGCCCGGGAGGTGAGTGCTTGAAGGTATATCTTTAGATCTTGCAGTCGAATCTTTTAGTTTCTTGTTTTATCACTAGTTTAGTTTATAAAAGAAAATTAAAAAAATGCAATTGAGTTTGCCTCATACGCTTCATCTTTTTTATATCTTTCGTGAGAATTATGGAAAGGAAAATTGTGCTCAAGTGCTAGAAGAAGAAGTCTCTAAAATGTTTGGCACTAAATCTTTGAATATTGAGCCTGATTGCCTTGTTGTTAGTATGAACTCCTTGAATATCCATAGTACTAATGATAATTGCACTAGATATGATGAAAATGTCTCTTATAAGCATGTCAACTTTTGTGGAGTGCATAGAGTTTGCAAGTACACACCAAATAGGGAAGATAGATTTTGTAAGAGGCATAAGTATTTAGAAACTAAATGGTTGCAAGAGAGGCTAGATGTTTGTGCTGAAAATTTAAAATTTCTTTGCCATACTTGTGAACTTTGCAATGAACGTGGTCATTTAAATCTCCAATGCAAATTATTTCATGATCGTATTGTGTCCAAAAATTGTGATGATTTGATTTCCCTTGCAAATCATAATGAACTTAGTTCGCTTTTGGGTTATGAAGAAATGAAACGTATAACTAAGCATATTCCAGAATATAACCTTGAGAAATTCCTCGATATTGATCTAGAAGAAATTTTTATGTATTGTGCGGTGAATTGCATTGAAAATCCTTATATTGCCAATTACATAAAGAAAACAAATACAAATAGAAGATAAACAGAATACTAACTAAAGGGAAGAGACTTCCCAATATCCTCCTATTATTTCTTATGATGAATAAGGTAACGAGGGGGAGCTTTCTATTCAACCAATCTCGTTAATAAGGAGCTCAAAAAAGAGGGTTAAACCCACACATAATGTGAAGAAGAAAAAGAAAAGACGGAGAAGCAAAGGTGAAAAGGTATCCCTCCCAAATGATGTTGCTCCTATTACTCATTGTGATGATGATAATTGCTATACTATTGGTGCTATCCATACTATTAATGATGAGAGTGATTATGCTTATGATATGAAAAGTCCCAAGCTTGGGGATGCTATGTTTGATGAGAATGACATGTTTGAGAATATATTTGCTGCAATTAATGTTTGTCCCAAGCTTGGGGATGTTATGTTTGATGAGAATGACATGTTTGAGAATATATTTGCTGCAATTAATGTTTGTCCCAAGCTTGGGGATGCTATGTCTAATGAAGATGATATTTTTAGCCTCCCAAGTTATGATGAGCAAATTTATTATGATGATAGCATGTCTTCTATTTATGATGATTATTGTGATGACACCTATGCTATAAAAAGTAGTGATGATTATATTTATAAAACTTGTCATGATTATGATTACCCTTTTTCTGAACATTACTCTTATAATGTGGAAACAATTTATAGTATTCGAGTCTCTATGATACTCCCACTATTCCGAATGAGAAGAATTTTGCTTATGTAGAGAGTAGTAAATTTTCTATGCTTGTAGATCATGAAAAGAATGCTTTAGGTGCTGGTTATATGGTTGAATTCATTCATGATGCTACTGAAAATTATTATGAGGGAGGAACATATGCTTGTAGGAGTTGCAATAATATCAAGTTTCCTCTCTATGTGCTTAAAGTTTTAAAGTTATGCTTGTTTACCTTCCTACGCAAGTTGATTCTTGTTCCCGTAAGTTGTTTGCTCAAAAAATCCCTATGCATAGGAAGTGGGTTAGACTTAAATGTGCTAGTCATATTCTTCATGACGCTCTCTTTATGTTTCAATTCTTATCTTTTATGGGAGCATCATTGAAATCATCATGCCTAGCTAGGGGCGTTAAACGATAGCGCTTGTTGGGAGGCAACCCAATTTTATTTTTGTCCTTCGCTTTTGCTCCTGTTTAGTAATAAATAAATCATCTAGCCTCTGTTTAGATGTGGTTTTATGTTTTTATCAGTGTTGTGCCAAGTAGAACCTTTGGGAAGACTTGGGTGAAGTCTACGTGATCTTGCTGTAAAAAAACAGAAACTTTTGCGCTCACGAGATTAGCTGCATTTTTTACTGGAGAGTGATATTAGGTTGATTATTTCTGCAGATGATTAATAGACAAATTCCTCAGGTCCACCAATTTATTTAAGAATTTTGGAGTTCCAGAAGTATATGTTTGATACAGATTACCACAGACTGTTCTATTTTTGATAGATTCTGTTTTCTATGTGTTGTTTGCTTATTTTGATGAATCTATGAGTAGTATCGAAGGGTATGAACCATAGATAAGTTGGAATACAGTAGATATTACACCAATATGAATTTAGAATGAGTTCACAACAGTACCTAAGTGGCGATTTATTTTCTTGTACTAACAGAGCTTACGAGTTTTCTCTTAAGTTTTGTGTTGTGAAGTTTTCAAGTTTTGGGTAAAGATTTGATGGACTATGGAGTAAGGAGTGGCAAGAACCTAAGATTGGGTATTCCCAAGGCACCCCAAGGTAATATTCAAGGACAACCAAGATCCTAAGCTTGGGGATGTCCCGGATGGCATCCCCCTCTTTTGTCTTTGTTCATCGGTAACTTTACTTGGAGCTATATTTTTATTCACCATATGATATGTGTTTTGCTTGGATAATCATTTTACTTTGTTAGTATTTGCTTGCTGTTATTTATAATAATGTTTTGCATCTATATTTTCAATAAAAATGTCAAGGATAGCCTTTACCATGCTTATTTTGCAAGTATACATGTTGCTGTTTCAAAACAGAAAGTTTACCGCTGTTGCAAAAATTCCCTAGAAAAGTCAGAATATGATAAAATTTTGAATATTTTTGCATAATAAGCTCTGATAAATTTTCTACAGTGGGGTCTAATTTCATAATGTTTGGAGTTAGGGAAGTATGATGAATCTTGCATTCTTTACAGACTGTACTGTTTTGGCAAATTGCTGTTATGTTTGCATTGTTTGCATATGTTTGCTTGTTTAATGATTCTATTTGAGGATATGAGTATTAAATATGCAGAGACATTTAGTATGCAATGTTGAATAATAATTTTTGTGATTTGCTACAGTAGAGAATGATAAGGTTTTTGCATTGGTTTATACTAACTTATCTCACGAGTTCTTGTTGAGTTTGGTGTGGATGAAGCTTTCGAGATTTAGGAAACCATGATATGAGAGGAATTAAGGAGACACAAAAGCTCAAGCTTGGGGATGCCCAAGGCACCCCAAGATAATATTTCAAGAAGTCTCAAGCATCTAAGTTTGGGGATGCCCCGGTAGGCATCCCACCTTTCTTGTTTAACAACTATTGGTTAGTATCGGTTGAGCCTAAGTTTTTGCTTCTTCACATGATGAGTGCTATCCTTGAAATGTCATTTTTTCCCTTGCTGTTTGAATAAAATACCAAGATCTGAAATTCTTAAATGAGAGATAGTCTTCACATTGCTACATAATTATTTAACTACTCATTGATCTTCACTTATATCTTTTTGGAGTAGTTTGTCATTTACGCATGTGCTTCACTTATATCCTATGAGTAAATGGTTGAATGGTTTGAATGTCATAAATCTGAAATTATATATGTTTCATATGCCTTTTCCATGGGGAGTAATGCCTTCACATATAAGAAGTAGAGGTGGTAAATTTTTTGAAGGTTAGCAAACATTGTATTGGTCACTTGAACAATTCATGAAAGAATATTGAAGGAAGAGAGATTTCACATATAAATATACTATCTTGGACATCTTCTATGATTGTGAGCCCCATTAATTATTTTCAAACCTAAGCAAATTAGTTGAAGTTGGACAAGGAAGACAACATAATGAGTTATGCTTGGGTATATTTGTATAGAAGTTATATTGTTATGGATCCTCTAACATGTGGTGCTTGCTATTTAGAATCCTTTGCTAGCCAAAATATCTGTACTAAGCAGGAATACTGCTTGTGCATCGAAATTCCTTGAACCAAGTTTCTTCCATGAGTGTCCACCATATCTACCTATATGCGGTATTTACCTGCGGTTCCAAGTAAATTTACATGTGCCAAACTCTAAACCTTCAAATAATAATCTGTTTTGTATGCCCGAATCACTCATGTAGCGACTAGGGGCTATTAGTATCTTCCATGCTAGGTGGGTTATTCTCACGATGAGTGGACTCCACTCATCATTCACGAGAAAATGGCTAGTAACTGGGATGCCCAGTCCTATGATCAAAAGATCAAAAACAAAATTGCAAATAATTTAAACAAACTCCCCCAAGATTGTTGAAAGTTAGACGACACCCGTTGTTTCAGACAAGCCGTGGAGTGTGATTGTTGGTGGAGGGGGAGTAAAATCTTTACCTTTCTGTGTGGGAACCGCCTATAATCTATCTAGTATGGAAGATGTTGGGAACTCTTGGTCGTTATGTTGACAATGAAAGCATACCTCTGAAAATTATTTTCATCTCTGTTTTAAAGCTTCGAGCTCTCGCACCTCTGCAAATCCCTGCTTCCCTCTGCGAAGGGCCTATCTTTTACTTTTATGCAAGAGTTAGTAGTATTCCTTCTCATTCCAACCTACTTTTTAGTTGGCAAGCATCATGTGGTGGAGAACGATCTAAGCATATATGGCCATTCAAATATATTTGATCATGAATTATTATTGTTGACAATTATCTATATGATAAATAAGTTGGGAGGCGAAACATTAAGCCCCTATCATTCTCTGTGTTCGGTGGATGCTATTTGTTCTAAAAATATGCTTTAAGTGGTAGCAATCATGGAAGACTATATGATAGTTGAGTATGTGGGATTTGCTAAATCAAAGCTCTTACATAGACCCTTCTTAAAAATAAGATGAATTGCAATTTTTGATGACTGAGAACTGTTTGTTAGTTTTCAAGAAAGTTTATGGTCTATGCTTTAACATGTGAATAGCTTTTTACTTGATCATGAAAAGTTTTATGAGATGAGCAACTGTTATGACATATAACGATGCTAAAAAAGGTGATTGAAATTATCATTGATCAAACTTCTGCACCTGCTAGCATTCACACTTCATAAATTATTTCTTTTATCATTTACCTACTCGAGGACGAGCAGGAATTAAGCTTGGGGATGCTGATACGTCTCCAACGTATCTATAATTTATGAAGTATTCATGCTATTATATTACGCCCTCTGTCCCATAATATAAGAACGTTTTTGGCACTACACTAGTGTCAAAAACGTTCTTATATTATGGGACGGAGGGAGTATCTGTTTTGGATGTTTATGGGATTTACTAAAAACTTTCATATTATTTTTGGGACTAACCTATTAACCGGAGGCCCAGCCCAAATTGTTGTTTTCTTGCCTATTTCAGTGTTTTGAATAAAAGGAATATCAAATGGAGTCCAAACGGAATGAAACCTTTGGGAGAGTTATTTTTGGAACGGAAGCAATCCAGGAGACTTGGAGTAGACGTCAGGGACGCTTCGAGGAAGCCACGAGGTAGGGAGGCGTGCCCTACCCCCTGGGAGCGCTCCCACCCTCGTGGGCCCCTCGTGGCTCCCCTGACCGACTTTTTTCACCTATATATATATATATATCCATATACCCTAAAAACATCGAGGAGCACAATAGATCGGGAGTTCCGCCGCCGCAAGCCTCTATAGCCATGAAAAACCAATCAGGACCCTATTCCGGCACCCTGCCGGAGCGGGGATCCTCACCGGTGGCCATCTTCATCATCCCGGCGCTGTCCATGACGAGGAGGGAGTAGTTCACCCTCGGGGCTGAGGGTATGTACCAGTAGCTATGTGTTTGATCTCTCTTTCTCTCTCGTGTTCTTGAGGTGGTACGATCTTGATGTATCGCGAGCTTTGCTATTATAGTTGGATCTTATGATGTTTCTCCCCCTCTACTCTCTTGTAATGGATTGAGTTTTCCCTTTGAAATTATCTTATCGGATTGAGTCTTTAAGGATTTGAGAACACTTGATGTATGTCTTGCATGTGCTTATCTGTGGTGACAATGGGATATCATGTGATCTACTTGATGTATGTTTTGGTGATCAACTTGCGGGTTCTGTGACCTCGTGAACTTATGCATAGGGGTTGGCACACGTTTTCGTCTTGACTCTCCGGTAGAAACTTTGGGGCACTCTTTGAAGTACTTTGTGTTGGTTTGAATAGATGAATCTGAGATTGTGTGATGCATATCGTATAATCATACCCACGGATACTTGAGGTGACATTGGAGTATCTAGGTGACATTAGGGTTTTGGTTGATTTGTGTCTTAAGGTGTTATTCTAGTACGAACTCTATGATAGATTGAACGGGAAGAATAGCTTTGTGTTATTTTACTACGGACTCTTGAATAGATCGATCAAAAAGAATAACTTTGAGGTGGTTTCGTACCCTACAATAATCTCTTCGTTTGTTCTCCGCTATTAGTGACTTTGGAGTGACTCTTTGTTGCATGTTGAGGGATAGTTATATGATCCAATTATGTTATTATTGTTGAGAGAACTTGCACTAGTGAAAGTATGAACCTTAGGCCTTGTTTCCTAGCATTGCAATACCGTTTGTGCTCACTTTTATTACTTGTTACCTTGCTGTTTTTATATTTTCAGATTACAAAAACCTATATCTACCATCCATATTGCACTTGTATCACCATCTCTTCGCCGAACTAGTGCACCTATACAATTTACCATTGTATTGGGTGTGTTGGGGACACAAGAGACTCTTTGTTATTTGGTTGCAGGGTTGTTTGAGAGAGACCATCTTCATCATACGCCTCCCATGGATTGATAAACCTTAGGTCATCCACTTGAGGGAAATTTGCTACTGTCCTACAAACCTCTGCGCTTGGAGGCCCAACAAAGTCTACAAGAAGAAGGTTGTGTAGTAGACATCAACCTACTCGGTTGCTGCTGCAGTGAACTTGCAGCGCCTTGGCAGTTTGCAACCGTGACAATCAGTCCATCTATATGTATTGTATTCCTGTGAAATACTTGGTCATTTGGAAAAAGATGCTAATTTTTTATCACTAGTTTTTGAATGCTTGGTCATGACAATCACCCGTAGCCACAACCAGAAGTCTCCATCATGTAATACATACGGTCGGTCGCACCAATAGATGGTCGGTCGGACCCGCGACATGCATCGGCTTGGTCTGACATGTACGACCAGTTACGTGACTGACTTGTGCGACGGTATTTGAGTAGTAGTACTTGAAATTTGTGTTCTAGGAAACTCATCGGGAGCCGTTTCGGGCCTTGAAACCAAAACCATCAATTAATCTTTAGCTTGCTCCCACCACACTCCAAAGTGTATAGTATAATTAAGTGCAAACCTGCTCACACCTAGTACATATCAAACCTGAACGTGTTCCCACTATGCAGGTTTTAGTACTAGTGCTAGTACTAGGTTATAAAAAGGGGAACTAGTACCTAGCCAAACATCACTATCCCTCTTCCTCCTCATAAGTCTTTCTTGTTTGTCCGTCCTTGCAGAGCTCTAGGTCGAGAATTATCCGAACTACTTGTAACAAGGGAGCGGCAACCAAGGCCGTGAAAAAAGAGAGGGCTCGCCACCTCGCAGGGACCTCGAAAGATCTCTCACGGGCAGGCGAGGGCTCCCAGGAGCGCCCTAGTCATGGAGGCGAACATGCCGAGCTGGTGGCGCTAGAGTCGTTATCCCTCTACGACATGCCCGATCGGCTCAATAAGCATGAGGAGTTCATCGACGGTTGGTAGAGCTGCTGAAGGAGAGCCTCGACGACATGCCCGCTGAGCTCAATGAGCAGGGGGAGTTGACCGCCGGCTTGGTGATGCTGCTGAAGAAGAGCATTGCCTCAGATAAGAAGGCGACCGGTGAAATCCTGCAACTGCAGGAGGACAAGGCGAAGCTCTGCCACGAGCTCGACCTACTAAAGGAGGAGAACGCCGTCTGGAAGAAGCTGCATGAGAAGAGTAGTTCCTCGATGAAGATGCTGCAGGCCCGCGTCATGGAAAATAAGGAGGAGTTGGCGAAGCTCCGCATCGAGCACCCGACTGCTGTCAAGGTATGTAATGCGGCCGTGGAACAGATGATGAAGGCCCACGTCGAGAAATCCCGCATCATGGATAGAATGAAGAAGATGGCGGAGGAGACACGCAAGGAGATGGAGGTCGTGGAGGCGATGAAGAAGCAGTTACGACTCTGCGACCAGCAACCCTTCATGTAGTAGAGAGCAGCGCCCCAGACTTGTGTGTGTGTTTTCCTTCTTTTTGGGGTGATAATCTTCCTTCTTCTTTTGCTCTTGTGTTTCTTCTTTTGCTTCGGGTCTTTCGCCGCACGTGTCACGTTCTCTGCGACGCATGAATAGAACAATGCTAACGATGAGCGGCGCCATGGGATCGATGACTAGCAAATTAGATCATTTTTATCTCCATATGGCACTGGGCTGCCATGTTTCGTGCTCCTCCGTCGTACTAGTACTCCAGTTGAAAACTTGAGTATACCGCACAGTTCTTTGCTCCTCTTCAGGTCGTCGGCAACATTTATATGAGCAGTCAAATCACAAGGCCCCACCTTCCAGCAGTAATGAGCCGTCAAATCACAAAGGCCCTCGCCTCTCGTGAAACCGACCAAGCGAGACTGCCCCAGCCTCTAGCCTTTTAAAAAGTGTATACTTTTGTACAGTAGTAGTATCGATGGATTGCGCCATGGAGCAAAACTAATAAGATGAAATTAAAGAAAAAAAGATAGTACATATAGAGAGCGCTCGTCGCCAAATTATGCATATAGTACCATTATAAAAGCTAGTACGTTCTTAAATGGGGTGCTAAATTCTATTAAAGAAATTAGCATACCTATTTAATTCTTGGGTTCTTATTATTTATGCCACTAGTTGTGTATCACTACTCAGTTTTTCCATTAGAAGTTACAACTACTAAAATATGCCATCGATCCGTGAGATACTTGCTCAAAAATGCAATTAGATATCTAAAAAATGCCATCGTTCCATTAGCTGTTTGCTCAAAAATGCCATTAGACATTGTTATTTTCACGTCAAACCCGTTGACCATGTTATATGACAAAAATAAGCCGATTCTCACAATGATAATTGTGGCCCCGCTTGTCTGGAGTAACCAAGCAAATAATTTTACAGGAAAATAAGAACGCTATTGGGATTAAGTAGGCCGCACACTTTATTGTACTGTAGTGAGATAGAGGGAGAGCTGGCATGTTGGTCCATAGGTATTTATGTCATTATAACATGGCAAAAGAGATTTGAGTCACAATAATGGTGTCCAGCACAACACACCCCTCAAATAAAACTAAGCACCCTGAAATTCTTTAACAACTAAATTGCTGGCTATATGATGTCATATATAATGTGAAGAAACGAGTGGTAGTACTATACCAACTAAAAGATGAACTGTAAAAAATACTAGTATGTACGTACTAAAGAGTTAAAGTACGAGAAGGAACATAACATAGTTCTGCTGGGGGCTCAACACAACACACCCCTCAAATAAAACTAAGCACCTCTGAAATTAAACTAAGCAACTAATCCGGTAGACACTTCATTAGAACCACCATGAGCAACGACACTGCCACCTTACTCGGACTCCTCGTCCACGTGCTCGACATCGTCCTTGTCCCTCTTCCTCTTGGTCGATAGTTCTTTGCTTGAACCGCATACTTGGCTCTTGCTCTTCATCCAACCCTTGTAGATATTTAAACAAAGATAGGCATCCATTGCAGCATACTGGATGTGGTCTATATCTAGTATATTCCACTGCCATGCATGACGATGAAACTTGTGTGAAAGTTTCTTCAGTTTACCGTACGAAGGACGAACCATGGCTCCTGACAGGGTCAGCATTGAAGGATGATCACGGGAGGGCACCAACCCATTCTTCTGGAGGTCAAAGGGCTCGCCTACAACGAGGCCTATCCGACCAAGGACTGTTCTATCATTCGTAAAGTCTACAGTAACAAATTTGACTAGGCCGCCCGCGAGGAAGTTCTTAAATTCCTCGCACTCAACATCGGCATGGCATATGTGGTAGACCAAATATAAGTTATGCACGGAAACCTGGATCATGGTGGGCTTCATCTTCTCTTCCTCCTTTAGATTCTTCTCTTTGTCCAGGGTTGTGGTGTACTCAACATCTAGCCCAGTGACCCACTCATCATTTGACTTTTCGAACATGCGTCTGAAGCAAGCAAGGCATCCTTTCACCGTCGCGGAAGAACAGGTGTAGAGGACGTCGAACTCATCGCCGGTGATGGTTCTAACCTTGTACTCACTGCCGATCATGGAGATTTGGGACGCCATGGATTTGGGAGGAGGGTTAGGATTAGTGGAACTGCCATAATGTTAAAGGACGGGACGACTAGGAGCGAACTGCCGTAATGTTAAAGGACATACGAGACGAGTAGGAGTGAACTGATAGCGGTTTTTCGATTGTAAAAATGCTGAGTGGGGCATGCGAACGGCCGGGTAGTGTCTTGCCTGGTGGATAAATGGATTCATCCAGAGTACTATGGGGGCCCAATTAGATGTCATGTCTACTCAACGCCCAATTAAATGGCTTCATGCATCTACGTGTTCGCACGTCAAGCGTCTTAAAAATTACAGGTGATACGAAGCTTTCCATGCTCCCATGATACGGGCATCCGAGAGCCCTTGGATCTGAGATCGAACGGTTGCATGGCATGATTCTAGACCTATGGAAGAATATCCTATCCTGGACGGTTATTCTGCAAAGTTTCAGCAACTTAGCATGCGACCATTCGATCTCAGATCCAAGGGATGCTAGCAGCCCGTATCATGGTCGTGCCTACCATGACCATTGCCTCGCCCGCGTGGTCGCGCCCTTGGAGATTTCACATGGAGCATTAGGCTATCTGATGTTGGCATGTCATACATAGTCATCACTTAGTCACTCATACACTACTGCAGGTTGCTGCTAACGCGACACTACGATCAGAGACCCTTTAATGAAACTGTGTGCGATGCCATAATCGCAAGCGGTGGTGTAAAATAACCGTCAAAAAAGGTGCAAAACGTTTGCGATGGAGGCTGCATCAAACACGGTTCAGATTTTAGTTGCCTGTGCGATGCAGGGCATACGGTTCATCTCAATCAACAGTTTGCGATGAGGAGGAACAAAAGAAACGGGTAGCCAGATGAAGGTGTGTGTGATATACAACATACGGTTCAGTCGAATGAACTGTTTGTGATTAGGCAACACAAAAGAAACGGGCAGCCAGATGAAGGTGTGTGCGATATACGACATGCGGTTCACTCGGATGAATTGTTTGCGTTGAGACAAGAGAACATAAATGGTTCAATATAACAAGATGTGTGTGATACGCGACAAACAAGTCTGTAATCAAAAATGTGTGCGAAGACCGATAATAACACATGCGATTGCTTCTAATAAGACGTATGTGATATGCTCTGTCTACAAAACATCTATTGGCCATTGGGGGACGGGCGGTCATTCCGATACGCCATAAGGATGCGAAGAGGCATCCTATCAGTAAGGACTAGTTGTTCCACCAGTAGCTCATGTAAGAAAACTCTCAAGTTAAGTGTGCTCAGGCTGGAGCAGCCATCAAATGGGTGACTGGATGGGAAGTTGCATTGATGTTAAATTAATTGATAGGATGGGTCATATCTGTCAAATTAAATGACTGATACGACCCATCCCATGAGTTAATTTAACCTCGAGGTCCTTGTTTTTTTATTTTTTTATTTTTTAACACATGTTAAAGAAGGTCTATCGCATTACTTTTTGACAATGTGCGGTACATGGCATACAGATGGAATAGTCGGTGTGTGTTGTGGGCAAACGCTTGCTAGTATTCAACCGTTTGGGATTGATGAATTCATCACCGACGGGTGCCCTAGTGTGGTCTGTGTTCATCTGATCATCATCTACTTCTTGTGCTATCTCGATGTTCCTTTTATGCTAAGTTTCCATTAATTGATGGTGTTTTATGAACACGCCACCGTTTCCCGCCATTTCCTCATCTGTTTCCCGCCACCCAGCAATATTGCGCATAGGCGACGCACGACACACGGAGGCGACAAGCGTAGCCTGTAGCACATCCACCTTTTCCAAGCATGCCAACCCACCAAAGCGCCGCCTCTGCCATCAACCTCGTCGATGAGGAAAACGAGAAGGCGCCACGGCCTGTCGAGGCCGAGGCACTCCCCGGCAACCCGATGGACGACGCGGTGATGCGCGTCATCACCAGGGTTGAGCAGACCTTTGGTGCATGGCGCTTGAGCGCCGCGGATCAAGATAGGCATGTCAGCACCGACAAGCTGCAGCTTGCCGCACAACATGATCGATGGCGCGCCGCAGAGCAAGCTAGGTGTGTCCGCGCCGATAGGCTACGGCTCGCCGCATGGCGAGACTGTTGGAGTGCCACAGAGCGAGAGGCGCGGCACGCTGCACAGCAAGAGCGGATCCATTGGCGCTTGCCTGCTTAGACATGGCGTCACAGCTGGGTACACGTCTCGTTAGTACCAGCATTCCTCGCCAGGAGTGGGTAGAGGCCCTCAGCACCATACTTGCACCGGACGCCCGCCGCGTTGTTCGCATGGGTGCCGCCGTTCGCCTTGTCCGCGGCCCGCTGGATGCCAACGTGCTGGTCCGTAGGCTCGACCGCCTCCTTGGCCCAAATGTCCACCTGGGCGCAGTAGAGGAACATGGCCGTCGCATCCTCGAGCTGGTGATCTTTGATGAAATAGCCAACTTGGAGCTCGAGATCGCGCTCCAGATGTATCGCGAGCGTGTCGACTACTTGGACGAACACCTGCATGAGTTCAGGCAGAGCCAAGAGCTACCGTAGGCAAGGGCTGCTGGTCATGGTCACATGGACGCATTTTATTTTGAAAAGTCGTTTCGACCTGGATAGCTATGTATTCACAGCAATCATAGTATTGCTCTATTTATTGCTCTGTTTCAATGTCTGTACTCTGTTTTCCATTCTTATATGTTCTATTTCAAGTTGTGTATATACACTTTCCTTTCTGTATATGTGGATGATAACAGCTAGATTAAAATTAGTATACAAAAACAGATAGAAAATGGAATTCATAATATATATATATATATATATATTAATTCTTCATTAGTTCATCATAGAATATATATATATATATATATATATATATATATATATATAGTATCATCACATATACGTGATGATACTTAACTACTAGGTACAATGCATAAAATTGAAAACGAACAATATTAAAACTAATAATCCCTCCTGGGGCCAGTATTCCGGCAGCCCCTCTCCAGCAGCTCCCTGGTGCGTGGCGTCTTCCCAGTGCGGAGGCAGTACTCTGCCTCCTCCGCCTCGCAGCGCTTGACGTACCGATCTGCCTCTTGCTGGTGGATGCGTGTGACCGATCTTGCCATTTCATTGGGCGCCCACCGGAGCTCCTCGTCGGTGGCACACTAGAGCTTATCAGCCCACCTCCACGCAGCGACGAGGCACCCAGCGCCTATGAACTTCCTCGCGAAGTACCCGTCTTAATACACCTCCTCGGCACGACGACGCGCCTGCCCTCAAAGCTCCACCGCCTCCTTTTTCCAGGCGGCATCACAGGCTTCACAGGCCGCCTGGTACCTGGCTTCCTCCTCCGCCATCTCCTTCTTGAATGCCACTTGCCTGGCTTTCTCAGCCGGCAGCAGCGACTTCCACAGATAAAGATTGTACTGCCACCAAAACCAATCCAAAGTTGGGGGGTTCGGCGCAACCTCGTCAGGCGGCACGTAGGGTCCTCGTCGCTGCTAATCGAGTGAGCATTCTCGATGGGCGGCGACTCCTCGTCGGTGCGTGGGAAGACCGGCGGCGCCGTGGTAGAGATTTGAGAGAGAGAGAGAGAGGGCGAGCGAGGGGAGGATGTAGATGAGAATGCAGGCGGGACGACATGAGCAAGATAGTATTTATTGGCAGCCGGAATCTAGATCGACGGGGACAATACACACGCCAATCGCCAGAATTTACGAGTACTGTAGTTTGAATTACACACGATTCCCGCAGCAAAATCCGTGTGTGAACATAATAGCTGACGATTTCCAATACAGAACCGTGTCTGATTAATGATCCCTGCCACTCACCTACAAAACCTCGAGCCGCGAGATAGAGTGCCAATCGTGTGGGGGCCGGTTGTCTTGCCAGTTCTTTACATTTTCTTTTTTGAACACTAGATATTTACATCGTCTGATGATTTTTTAACTCACACACAAGTACACAAAAATATGTAGATGTAGTTCAAATTTGAATTATGGTCATTAAATGGTTAGAAAATCACTTAAATGTCTTTAAAAGTTCAAATGACCCCTGAAATTTTCCAAATTTTCACATGACAGTTGTATTACTGCACGTTAGACATAGAAAAAAATTTGAAGGCCGTAGAGGAAGCTATCTCTCGTTCGTCATCAAACATGGATTGTTCCCTCTCGGAACCACGAACCTTCTAGTGAGTTGCTCCGGTTTGTGAGGGGTGTGTGTCCAAACTTTCGTCAAACAGGCCAAATTTTTTACCACATTATCTTGGTGGCATGACATTAAATCAAGCAAGGTTTCATGTTTTTCTGATTGTTTTTTAATTTTTTGGAATTAAAATGCCATGGCACTCCATGCATGTGCCCATGCCTTGAGACCAATATGTTTGAAAATTCCTTCTAATTTACTGCACATGGAATTAACTCACACACAAGTACACAAAAGTATGATTTTTCAAACCATTTTGGTTAGATGTTGCATGTAGATGTAGTTCAAATTTGAATTACGATCATTAAATTGTTAGAAAATGACTTAAATATCTTTAGAATGTCAAATGACCCCTGAATTTTTCCAAGTTTTCACATGACAGTTGTATTAGTGCACGTTAAACGTAGGAAAAAAATTGAAGGCTGTAAGAGGAAGCTATCTCCCGTTCGTCATGAAACATGCATTGTTCCCTCTCGGGACCATGAACCTTCTTGTTAGTTGCTCCGGTTTGTGACGGGTGTGTGTCCAAACTTTCGTCAAATAGGCCAATTTTTTTACCACATCATCTTGGTGGCATGACATTAAATCAAGCAAGGTTTCATGTTTTTCCGATCATTTTTAATTTTTCGGAATTAAAATGCCATGGCACTCCATGCATGTGCCCATGCCTTGAGACCAATATGTTTGAAAATTCCTTCTAATTTACTGCACATGGAATTAACTCGCACACAAGTACACAAAAATATGATTTTTCAAACCATTATGGTTAGGCATTGCATGTAGATGTAGTTCAAAATTGAATTACGGTCATTAATTAGTTAGAAAATCACTTAAATGTCTTTAAAAGCTCAAATGACCCCTGAATTCTTCCAAAATTTCAAATGAAAGTTGTATTAGTGCATGTTAAACGAAGAAAAAATATCCCGTTCGTCATCAAACATGCATTGTTCCCTCTCGCAACCACGAACCTTCTAGTGAGTTGCTCCAGTTTGTGAGGGGTGTATGTCCAAACTTTCGTCAAATTGGCCAATTGTTTTACCACATCATCTTGGTGGCATGACATTAAATCAAGCAAGGTTTCATGTTTTTCTGATCATTTTTAATTTTTTTGGATGTAAAATGCCATGGCACTCCATGCATGTGCCCATGCCTTGAGACCAATATGTTTGCAAATTCCTTCTAATTTACTGCACATGGAATTAACTCGCACACAAGTACACAAAAATATGATTTTTCAAACTGTTCTGGTTAGGCATTGCATGTAGATGTAGTTCAAATTTGAATTACGGTCATCAAATGGTTAGAAAATCACTTAAATGTCTTTAAAAGGTCAAATGACCCCAGAAATTTTCCAAATTTTCACATGATAGTTGTATTAGTGCATGTTAAACGTAGAAAAAAATTTGAAGGCCGTAAGAGTAAGCTATCTCCCATTCGTCATCAAACAAGCACAGTTCCCTCTCGGAACCACGAACCTTCTAGTGAGTTGCTCCGGTTTGTGTGGGGTGTGTGTCCAAACTTTCGTCAAACATGCCAATTTCTTTACCACATCATCTTGGTGGCATGACATTACATCAACCAAGGTTTCATGTTTTTCTGATCATTTTTTTATTTTTTAGGAATTAAAATGCCTTGTCACTCCATGCATATGTATGCATGTGTCCATGTCGTGAGAGCAATATGTTTGAAAATTCCTTCTAATTTACTACACATGGAATTAACTCGCACACAAGTACACAAATATGATTTTTCAAACCGTTTTGGTTAGGCATTGCATGTACATGTAGTTCAAATTTGAATTACGGTAATTAAATGGCTAGAAAATCACTTAAATGTCTTTAAAAGGTCAAATGACCCCTAGAATTTTCCAAAATTTCACATTACAGTTGTAGTAGTGCACGTTAGACGTAGAAAAAAATTGAAGGCCGTAAGAGGAAGCTATCTCCCGTTCGTCATCAAACATGCATTGTTCGCTCTCGGAACCACGAGCCTTTTAGTGAGTTGCTCCAATTTGTGAGGGGTGTGTGTCCAAACTTTCGTCAAACATGTCAATTTCTTTACCACATCATCTTGGTGGCATGACATTAGACCAACCAAGGTTTCATGTGTTTCTGATTTTTTTTGGAATTAAAATGCCATGTCACTCCATGCATACGTATGCACGTGTCCATGGCGTGAGACAAATATGTTTGAAAATTCCTTCCAGTTTACTGCACATGGAATTAACTCGCACACAAGTACACAAATATGATTTTTCAAATCGTTTTGATTAGGCGTTGCATGTAGATGTAGTTCAAATTTCAATTACAGTCATTAAATGGCTAGAAAATCATTTAAATTTCTTTAAAAGGTCAAATGACCCCTAGAATTTTCAAAAATTTCACATTATAGTTGTGGTAGTGCACATTAGACGTAGAAAAAAATTGAAGGCCGTAAGAGGAAGCTATTTCCCGTTCGTCATCAAACATGCATTGTTCCCTCTCGGAACCACGAGCCTTCTAGTGAGTTGCTCCGGTTTGTGAGGGGTGTGTGTCCAAACTTTCGTCAAACATGCCAATTTCTTTACCACATCGTCTTGGTGGCATAACATTACATCAACCAAGGTTTCATGTGTTTCTGATTTTTTTATTTTTTAGAATTAAAATGCCATGTCACTCCATGCTTAATTGTGTCATAGCCGTTAGACCAATATGTTTGAAAATTCCTTCAAATTTACTGCACATGGAATTAAATCGCACACAAGTACACGAAATATGAGTTTTCGAACCGTTATGGTTAGCTGTTGCTTGGTAGTTCAAATTTCAATTACTGTCATTAAATGGCTAGAAAATCACTTAAGTGTCTTAAAAGGTCAAATGACCCCTGAAATTTTCCAAAATTTGACATGACAGTTGTATTAGTACTACAAAATTTCTCGTTCATTTAAAACACCATCCGTTCCCACTTTACTCCAAATTCGTCTTTCACGGCTAATAAAAAATATCTACAACATCACACACAGTTGTTTTCTAGGAACCATTTGTGATGAAAATATCTTGGTCTATTTAAGTCTCCCTCCTTAAGCTTCGTCGGCTCGTCTGCTCCAGTGCCAGCAACCCCCGAATCCACGAACCCCGATCCCCATTCCTGCACCCCCTTCTTGCAAAGATGACGCTGTGGAAACGATTCGTGAAGGCCCGTACGATGGCCGCGTCCCCCTCGAGCGCCGCCGCCTGCGCAGAGAGCGCGGCCGCCTACGCCGAGAGTGCCGCTGCATCCGCATTGAGCGCGGCCGCTTCCGCCGAGAGGGCATCTGCGGCAGCCGACAGGGCAGCTAAGACGGCTGCAGCTGCTACTGTGACGGCGGCTGCAAACGACAAGAGCGCTCGAGTTGCTTTCCGTGCCGCCGATGTTGCCCTGGCCCGGGTCGAGGCCATCCACGCCAAGATCGAGGATGCACACGCCAAGATATTCTAGGCCACCTTGGACTCCAGCATGCAACCTACGTCTGAAAAGGCGGTGGTGGCCATGGAGCACCTGCTTCCTTATGAGGTCGCCGAGCAGGAGCTGGTGATGCAGGCGGCAGCGGAGATCGAGGAGCGCCAGGAGGAGGAGTTGCGCGTGGTCGAGGTCGAGGTAGAGAAGAGCCTGCCCATCGTGTAATCGGAAGTGGAGTACCAATGCAAGCTCTGGTGCAGCCACTACTACGAGTACTACAACCTTGAGGGCGGCGCCGAGGACGAGAACAAGGACGCGGTCGACTTCAGCAAGGGGGACGCGGAGTCCACCAACGGCGGCATGTCGCTAGGACAACTCATCGACGTCTCATTTCACACCCGCGATGCATAGGCCGGCCCGGCGGCGGATTTGTTAACATTATGCGTACTTAGGCTTTGTTTTTAATGCTGGTCTTTTGTTAGAAAAATGTTTAGGTCAACTGGCTCTGTTTAATTACTAAAATTGCTCGATTCAGTAAGTGTGGTATGTCTGCTGTACGCTCTTTTGTGTGCCCAAATTAGCAAGCGATGTTTAAATTATGCAATGACGTACCCAGGGAAATTTCCACCAAAATTTGAATTATCAAACTCATTCCATGCACGTAAAGGAGAAGAATCATTTGCGATGCACACAACCGTTCAAAGTGAATGGTCCGGCGGCACCTCGCGCAAAGTTTCCCTCCACATTTCCAAAATTTTGGCCTACCGCCAAAATATCTACCCCCGCCCCCTTCCCCCCTTCCCCACCCCCTTTTCTTCCTGACCACAAGTCACATTTCCCCTGTTTCCTCCTTCCTTCCTTCTTTGCTAAGCTATAGCCGCTTCCTCGCTCTCGCCGTCTCGCATCCTACCGCCGGGGTCGCCATGGTCTTCTTCAAAGACCTCTCCAACAGTTCCTCCTCCGGCGACGACTCCTTCACAACCCGGGTATGCCTCTCTTCTCTCTCTCGGGCTATGACTTGGAACTAAGGATTTTTACCCGGAGGTCGATTTGAGTAATTTCTTCCACTTGTAGCTCCCTAGGACCATTAGTGGCTACGAATGGAGCGGGGTGGATGAAGATCTATCTGCTTGTTGTCACCATCAATCTCCATGCCTGAAGCTAGTTGCGTTTGATTCCGCGGACAGTGGGAGGAAGTTTCTGGCATGTGCAGAGAAGGTTAGACCCTTTTTCATTGTTACAAATCATTTGTTAGATGTGATTCAGACACTGTCAAGGTCCCAAACCATTCATACCACACCTTCAACCAAACGCATCCTAAGACAGTGTCACAATTTGTACCTAGTATCTTAAATTGTTGCCATCTCATCAGCGGTGCCATTAGAAAATTATTGGGCACCGCTTCAGCAGTTTGTGCAACCAACTTTGGTCCACACATCCGAGCAACCAAGCAGTAAAATACTAAATCTTTATGGCACGAAGGAACTGGGCATCGGAGCAACTACGTGCTCCAGAGTCCGGGTCCCTAATTTTTTTGCTGCATCAGCTCGCCAGTGCAGGGCACCGGTACGAGATGTAGCAACAGTTGTCTTTACCCTAGTTTTGGCATACATAGTGGACGGCCTTAGTGCTATTAGTTCTATGTTACTAAATTTGTGCATGTACACACCTGTTAGTATCAATTTGCTGTCATCCAAACACTGTCGCTATGCTGTTGCAGTTATATTTACCTTCCTCATAGAATGTTCAATTTGTTATTTATTGTACATGAGTAAGAACTCGTAGAGTCGTTGTAGTTAATTATAGCTTCTGATGTTCCAGAATTTGTTTGTTGTCTCAGTACCAATTATTTCATTTGCACATTGATCTTTTTGAGAAGATATGTCATAATTAACATGTTTCTTCAGTTTTTCAAAATATGCATTGGTGATTTTCTATGTTGCTATAAACCCATTTCCCCTACAATTGTTACTGATCTAGTTTTAAATATTATAGGATGAACGGAACTGTTCTTACTTGGAGTGGGTTGAGCAAGAGTGGCCACAGTCTTTAAAGATGTGCCTAGCGAAGCTCTGGAGCATGTATGAGGAAGAGAACAGACGTAGGCTTAGAGAAACTGTTGTCAACACTGAAGAATATTTGAAAATGCGGGATAAAAAGTTGAAGGTGGAGAATGAGCTCAGATTTTTTAAATCAGACTTCGCTAAGATGGTGTTGGCGAAGGAGGAGGCACTTTCCCAGTTGGCCCGTGCAAAATAGGTTCTTACTGAATTGAAAGTAGAGGTGGATAAGACGAGCCTGGATGATCTCGATTAGGAATGAATATATTGGTTCTTATGAAGTTGAACTAGCTATATGGTGTACTATGCTGTTTTCATGTAGCTACCGTACTGTGATGTTATAATATATTTATGTGCCTGATATGAAATTGACAAACAACTGTTCGATATGAAATGTGAATTTGCATAATACTGGAATTACTAATTTTAAACTAATAAACCTGCTAAATGTGTCATGGACCTTTGCAAACGGTTCTAGTAGTAAAAGCGCTTGCGATGGATAGCCCAACGCCACACAGTTTTCTTCATCAAATCGTGTGTGAATAGTTGATAAAAGCAAACAGTTAACCAAGGCAGACCGTGTGTGATAGTTACACCTTTCACACACGAGCCTACACCTACAACTGTGTGGGATGTACGTACGAACCAAAATGATTTCCCTGGATTGACTGTGTGGGATTTACATAAGAACGGAAACGAATTCCTTGGATTGACTGTGTGTGATATACATACGAACGGAAATGTTTTCTGGGATTCACCGTGTGGGATGTACATACCTACGGAAATGATTTTCTCGGATTACCGTGTGGGATGTACATACCTACGGAAATGATTGGGTTTTGATGCCTCGCCCAATCGCACACGGCCCCAGCCTGTGTCCCAGGAGGGCCTATCCCTGACGATTTCTGGGTCGTGTGGGAAGGACCCCCCTATCGCCGACACTCACTTGGCGACGGTTCCAAATGCCGTCGCGGAAAGGGGTTAAAAACCGTTTGTATAGCACTGACGCGTACTAGTGATACAACAAGGTTAGCTATAAGGTTGGCTATAAGAGTATTTTTTTACTTCTCTCTATCTCTTTCTTCGTAGTATTTATTGCATTGTCAGTGTACAAATCTAGGGGCACGTTTTTGTACCCATTTACCTGTGCACGGGCAGTCAAAGCCGCGCCCGCGACCACACCAAGCAGACCGAGGGAGGTGAGCCAAGGTAAGACCGAAGCCCAAGATGAAGCAAAGCAACGGCAAGGACCAAGGCCACAAAGATTAGATGGACGAAGCAGGTTTCCCCGGCAAGGACCCTTGCCAGGGCAGCCTCAGCAGCCCCGGCAAGACCCTTGCCGGGGCAGCTCGCCCACGCGAGCCGAGCGAGCCACCCTCGAGCCCACCAACGCTCGACAAATGCATTGGACAGGGCTCGGGAGGCACCTCTGTGGTGGCATACAGATCTTTGTGAAGACAAAGAATAGTCAAATGAGGATAAGAAGGCAACCATCCTCACCAAAGAAACCCACAAGACCCCCGGCAAGAATCCTTGCCGGGGACGCTTGCGCGCCACGACAAGATCCTTGCAGGGGACGCCTGCACGCCATGGCAAGACCCTTGCCGGGCCACCCGGCAAGGCCCTCAGCAAGTACGCCCGCGGGGCACCGTCAGGCCCGCACCAGCCAAGTCTCCGCCGCCGTTCACATGCAGCTGCCGACCCAACCAGCTAGGCAGGCACCTGTGTGGCAACATGCAGCCCTTCGTGGAGGCTCCACCACCATGCCACCTCAGCTGCCTGCCTGCCTACATTGCACCGCATGCATCGCTGGCCAGGGCGCGTGTCGAAGCTTGGAGGAGGAGCGACGGATGGGACGGGCCTCACCCCCATCCCCGATAAAGTGAAGGGACACCTAAGCCTCGCATTAAATGCGCTTTGTCCTGTAATACCAGGATAACCTCGCAACACTGTTGCCTTTCCACCTCCTGTGTGCCACTATGGCAACCCCTTTTTCTATAAAAGGAGGCCCAATGCGATGAGGGAAAGGATTCGGCTTTTTGGAGCTCGTGACACTCCGTAGCTAGCTTAAGAACTCAGAATACATCCACTAAAGTAGGAGTAGGGTTTTATGCATCCTCGCGGGCGGAACCTGGATAAACAAACCGCGTGCTCTCTGTTAGACCCGCTCTTCTCTCAACCCCGCGCCCCGCAACCACAGTAAGGATTCTTGTGATCCCATAGGTGTCGTTTCCCACCGACATCTTTGGCACGCCAGGTAGGGGGCGCGTTTGTGAGAATCTGGTCTGGTAGTTAGCCTAGCGGTTCTTCGTCGCCATGGCCCCTAAGAAGAAGACGGCCATGGTGATTGGCTCGTTGGGGGCCGAACGGCCCGTGCTGGTGCGGACGAGCAGCGGACCGGTCGTGGACAGGACTCGGGCTGCGGCTCGTGAACACCAGCACCACCCAGGCGGTCGAAGCCTAGCGAGCGGCGTCGTTCGTGCACCAGACGGTCGGCCCCACGCCGCCGGACCCAAAGACGGAGCTGGGCCCCCTGCCGGCGGCGCGGGGCCCTCCGGGGATGTCGTTGCACCGACTCCGGGTGGCGCAGCGACCTCTAGGACGCATACACCGGCGACCACCGCGCGTTCTTCCCATGGGCACCGCCGTGAGAAGAGCCCTGTGCGTCGTCGGCAAGACGAAGGAGTTCAACACGCTCACCGAAGCACTGGTGAAAATGGCACGCAGCCGCTGGGTCGTGATAGAGCTCCTTCTAACATAGTTAGAAGTCGAAGCACGCCGCGATCCACTCAGCTATCGCCGCCACCCACGCCAGTGGAAGCCTTGGCGCGCGCACAACTGCTCCTCGACTTCCCTCTTGCTGCGGAGAAGCTCGATGAGTGGAGGGCCACCATCCAGAGCCTCGTCGCCGTCGCGAACAAAGACGATCCGCGAATGGCGGGGCCCTCGGGTCGGCGCTCCACTGAACCACCACATGCTGGCGCTGGGAGGACCGGGGGAGCTGCGCCACGGTGCACTCTCCTCCTCCTCGCCAGCCGCCGCGGGCGTCGGCCCGTCGCGACGACGCTGGTGATAACATCTCCATAGCGTCGTCCGATCCATGGACCCTCCGCGACCAGCGCCAGGTCCTTCGGGAGCGAGCTCACGAAGACGCTCGAACCACCGTTGAGCGCCGGCGCGAAACGCACCGCCAGTCGGACAAGTGGGCGGGACCCGCTATGGACCACCCGGCACCGGGGGGCCCCGACGGCCTACCTTACGAGGTGGGCTACCTGGCTTTTACCCATGAGCTGAGGCAGTTCCAGTGGCCGTCCCACCGCACGTTCAAGCCCGACGTCAGCGAGAAGTATATCGGCAAGACCCATCCGTCCGAGTTCCTCAGCATCTACACCATCGCGATGCAGGCCGTTGGGGCTCGCGACGACAAGGTACTTGCCAACTACTTCCCGCTGGCGCTCAAGCCCAATGTAATGTCTTGGTTGATGCACTTGCCGACGGACTCCATCTCTTCCTGGTCAGATATGTGCCATGAGTTCGTTGGCGCTTTCACATGAGGCCACCAAGCTCATGGCCAGGCCAGTGATCTGCACCTCATTCCCCAGATGGAAGGGGAGACCCTGCACAAGTACATCCAGAGATTCAGCCGGGTGCAGTACAACATCCCCGACGTTCATCCCGCCGCTATGATTAGCGCGTTCCATCAGAACATGCGCAATCACAAGATGCGCGAGGATCTGGCGATGACCAAGCTTAAGGATGTGGCCGAGCTCTACGTTCTGGCCGACAGGTGCGCCCAGGCTGAAGAGGGAAGGAAGTACCCCGGCGAAGACGCCAGCGCAGAAACAGACTCTACCGATGAGGACGCTGCCACCCCGACGAAGAAGGGCCAGCGTCGCAACAAGAAATGCAAAGGCAAGGCCGTGCTTGCCGTTGAGGGATCTGACGATGCCGGTGCCGGCAAGAAGGTCAAGGCAGACACCCCCGGCAAGGAGATTGCCGGGTGCGCCGCCTGCCGGGCCTTGGCGGCTACCGACAAGCCAGGAAGCTCCGGCAAGCAATACTGCAAGATCCACCGCACCAAGGGCCATGATCTCCAGAACTGCCGACAAGTCGAGCTGCTTGCTGAGAAGCAAAAGGCTAAGTACGAAAGGCGGGATAAGGAGAAGGACTAGGATGGTGCTGAGGGATCCAGCAAGAAGTGTGGCGGCCAAGGAGGCCGCCCCGGTAAGGACAACCAGCAAGAGAGGCCCGCCCGGGGCCGCGACAAGAAACAAGAAGATGACGATCACGACGAGGACGACGAGTCCGGTGAGCAAGGGTTCCAGAAGGCTACGGAGGCCATGTGCGTCGATGGCGGTGCCTTGTTGCATGCCTCTCACCGCCAGCTCAAGCAGTGGGCGCGAGAGGTTACAGCGACAGAGCCGTCATTCGACGCTCAGAAGCCACTGAAGTGATCCAGCACGCCCCTCATCTTTGACGCCGAGGACCACCCTGATCGCACTACCGTGGTCGGGTGTTTGCCGTTGTTGGTTTCACCGACAGTACGCAACCTCAGGGTGAACAAGATGTTGGTTGACGGCGGGGCCGACCTGAACCTGATCTCGCCTGTCGTGATCAAAACGTTGTAGATTCCTGACGGAGACCTCGAGGAAACGGGCACATTTCAGGGGGTTAATCCAGGGAGAAGCCAGCCAAAGGGAAAGGTCGCACTGCCCGTGACATTTGGAGGAGAGTTGAACTACTGGATGGAGAGGATCGTCTTCGACGTGGCCGAGATCCCCTTGCCCTACAACAGGATCCTCGGCCACCCGACACTAGCCAAGTTCATGGCGGCATCACACTACGCCTACAACATGCTAAAGATGCCTGGGCCGTTGACAATCATCTCCGTCCCCTCCGACAAGAAGGACGCGCTGATCTGCGCCGACCAACTCTACCAGGAAGCAGTTCCAGCAGCTGCCGTCAAGGCACCTGCTCCTGCGGCCGAAGGCTCGGGGGGAAGAAGGAGCCTGGCAAGACCTCTCGCACCCACTCCGGCAAGCACACCTAGCTGTCTGCCCCCACGCGCGGCCCGTCAAGCAGAAGGTCGGAAAGCAGGCTTTGGAGAGGCAGGAGTTCATCACAGAGGAGATCAGGAAGTTAGAAGCGGCAGGTTTGCTGAGGGGGGTGCTCCATCCGACGTGGTTGGCCAATCAGGTAGTGGTGCGCAAGGCGAATGGCAAGTGGAGGCTGTGTATTGATTACACAGATATCAATAAGGCTTGTCCTAAGGACCCCTTCCCATTGCCGCGCATCGACCATATTGTTGACTCCACGGCCGGGTGTGATCTATTATCATTCCTCGATGCCTACTCAGGCTACCACCAGATCTTCATGATGAGAGAAGATGAAGAGAAGACAACATTCATCACCCCATGTGGTACGTATTGCTTTTTACGGATGCCTTTTGGGTTGAAGAGTGCTGGCTCAACGTTTGCAATAGCGGTCCAAATTGGTTTTGAACCTCAGCTCCATAGAAATATGGAAGCCTACATGGATAACATAGTGGTCAAAACCAAGGACGGGCCGACTCTTGTGCAAGATCTAGAAGAGACATTTGCCAACCTGCGCAAGATCAACCTCAAGTTGAACCCTGAGAAGTGCGTCTTCGGCATCCCGTCCGGTAAGCTTCTCGGGTTCTTTGTGTCACAGCACGAGATCGAGGCAAACCCAGAAAAGATCAAGGCTATTGACCAGATCGAGGCGCCCAAGCGGATCAAGGATGTGCGTCGGCTCACCAGCTGCGTTGCCGCCATGAGCCGGTTCATCTCCAAGTCCGCCGAGCGCTCCCTTCCCTTTTTCAAGATCTTGAAAAAGGCGGGCCCAATGGAGTGGACCCCAGAAGCCCAGGCCGCACTGCAAGACATGAAGAAATACCTTTCCTCCACGCCAATACTAGTTGCGCCCAAACCACAAGAGTCGTTGCTACTGTATCTGGCAGCGACGAATCAAGTGGTTAGCGCCGCACTAGTGGCACAGAGGGAGGTCGACGAGGAGGCAGCAACGGCGGCAGGACCAGCGGATGGTGAGCCGAAGATTCCCCCGGTAGGGCCTGGTGCCGACGAGGCACGGCCCCTGGCAGAGTCTGGTGCCACCAAGGCGATGCCCGCGGTCGAGTGAAGTGGTGCCCAAGAAAAAGCTGATGCAGCACCCGGTTTACTTTGTCAGCTCCCTCTTGCAGGGGGCTAGGTCAAGGTATTCCGGTGTGCAAAAATTGCTCTTCGGCCTCCTTATGGCCTTGAGGAAGCTGCGTCACTACTTCCAGGCCCACGAGATCACTGTCGTCACCCGCCTCCCGTTGCAACGGATACTGCACAACCCGAACGCAACCGGAAGGATTGTGGAATGGGCCTTGGAGTTGTCAAGCTTCGGCTTAAACTTTGAGAGTACCTCGACAATTCAGAGCAAAGTCTTGGCGGAGTTCATTGCGGAATGGACCTTGACGCCTGACGAAGAAGTCCAGGAGACTACTCTCCCTGGCAAGGAAGCAGACCGCCACTGGATCATGTACTTTGATGGAGCCTTCTCGCTGCAAGGCGCCGGTGCCGGTGTGCTGCTCGTCGCACCCACCGGAGAGCACCTCAAGTACGTAATCCAGATGCACTTCCCCAGGGAGATGTCTACCAATAACACCCCCGAGTATGAGGGATTGCTTGCCGGTCTCAGGATCGCGGCAGACCTCGGGGTTAAGAAGCTCATCGTCAGGGGTGACTCGTAGCTCGTTGTCAGGCAAGACAACAAAGATTATTAGAGCCCACTGATGGAAGCATACGTAGATGAGGTGAGGAAGCTAGAGGAATGCTTTGACGGTATCCAGGCGAAGCACGTCCCCCGAGCGGAGAACGACATCGCTGATTACCTGTCAAAGCGTGCCGCATTCAAGCTACCTGTTGAACAAGGTACCTTCTTGCTCTGGTTAACTCAACCATCCATCGATCCATCAGCAGGGCAGAGCAAGCGGAGAAAATCAGGTCCCGGCAAGTACTTTCCTACCGAGCCCCCTAGGGCCGCTGGCAAGGGTACTACCATGGACGCTGAGCCTGCCCAAGAGCAACTGGCTCCAGCGGGGCGTCAGGCCCTGGCTGTAGAGACAGCTGGTCCCATGGCGGAAGAGATGCCTTTGGTCCTTTCCATCGAGCCTCAGGCTCCGGCATGGGCGCATCATACCATCCAATTCCTCCAAACAGGGGAGCTTCTCGAGGAGCAGGAAGAAGCGGAGAAAGTAGCTCGTCGGTCCGCCCTGTACCAGTTCATCGATGACGTCCTATACCGGTGAAGGCCGAACGGTGTGAAACTCAAGTGCATCCCCTGGGAGGCAGGACTGGAGCTGTTGGTAGAGATACATGGAGGCATATGTGGCTCCCACATATGGTCAAGGGCCCTTGCCGGGAAGGCATTCCGGCAAGGTTTCTTCTGGCCCACCGCCCTCCAGGATGCGACGGCACTAGTCACCAAGTGTGAAGCGTGCCAGTTCCATTCAAAGAAGCTTCATCAACCAGCTCAAGCCCTTCAAACAATCCCTCTCTCCTGGCCATTCTCGGTCTGGGGGCTCGATATACCGAGCCCTTCCCCCCGCGCTGTCGGGGGCTTCAAGTACTTGTACGTTGCAATCGACAAGTTCACAAAGTGGCCAGAGGTGGAAGCAGTGAGGAAGGTGACTGCTCAGTCAGCCGTCAAATTCTTCAAAGGACTGGTCTGCCGTTTTGGTGTGCCAAACAGAGTCATCACCGACAACGGCACGCAGTTCACAAGCCACGCCTTCATGCAATACATCCGAGACCTCGGTAGCAAGGTCTGTTTTACTTCCGTGGCACATCCACGGAGCAACGGCCAAGTGGAGAGGGCAAATGCTGAAGTGTTGCGAGGCTTGAGAACAAAGACCTTTGAAAAGCTGCACAAGAGTGGAAGGCGCTGGATTGATGAGTTGTCGGTGGTTCTTTGGTCGATCCAGACGACGCCAAATCGAGCCATCGTCTAGACACCTTTTGCCCTAGTATACGGGGCAGAAGCAGTTCTCCCCATGGAACTCATATACGGGTCACCTCGAGTGCTCGCTTATGACGAGCTTGAGCAAGAGCCGTTGTGCCAAGATGACGTGACGCTCCTTGAGGAAAATCGTCTTTGAGCGGCTGTGAGAGCGGCATGCTACCAGCAAGAATTGCGCCGCTACCATAGCCGCAAGGTTCATGCTCGAAGCTTTGAGGAAGGCGACCTTGTTCTTTGGCGCGTTCAGTCGGCCAAGAATTCCAACAAGTTGACGCCAAAGTGGGAAGGCCCTTATTGGGTAATACGAGTCACTAGGCCAGGCGCAGTCCGCCTGGAGACCGAGGATGCTGTACCAGTGAGCAACTCCTGGAACATCGAGCATCTTTGCAAGTTTTACCCATAAGGCGCGGCTTGCCGGGCCTCCCGGCAAGCCACCTTTTGTACGAGCTTTGCCGATAAGGCATGTGACCCTTTGTACAAAGCCAGGCGCAGACCCTGAGCAAGAATAAACGAAGCGCTGGCACCCTAAGTTATAGCATGCATGCTAGGTCAAGTCTCGTCCTTGGTTAGGGTTGATAGTGCTTAGCGGCGGCTAACCCCTAGCTTAGAGGTCGAGTGCGCGTCTCTCTGTCCTTCTCTGTCTTCTTTGGTTCGCAGGACACATGAATATCCTTGCCGAGCTGCTTTGGAAGAAAGGGGACGGACCGGCGTCCGGGCCTCGGCAAGCCAGTATTGCCGGGGGCTACAAGAGCAAAGATCCACCCGCGGCAAGCCAAAGTTACTGGGGGGCTGTAGATTCAGATAAGTTCTCTATCCCTTATCATGCATTTCATTATGGATTGAGGTATGTGAAACCTCATTTTATCCTTAGGCTATCGTGCTCCCCTTATTCCAGACCCTAGGACTCGTTTCCTGGGACCGAGTTTGGTCGAAGTTGCGACAGCAAGGAAATGAAACGAGGAGCCTAAGCCCACCTCACCCCTGCCTCCTCCAAGGGCATGAGAAAGGTCGAGCGAAGTGGGGGGACGGCAAGGCCTGTTGCCGGGTGAGGAAACGTTTATCTTAAAGGTAACGAGGATTTACTCCTTGTCATGGGTTTTACCTGTGAACAAAAGACCCGACAAACATCCCTTTTTCATTAAAAAACATCCCGTACAGGTACAGTTCATACGAAATGAAAAACATGAACAAGGGGATTACAAGTTCTAAAGTTAACGAAGGCCCGAAGGCTTACAAACTAAAAAGAGATAAGATGCCCATAATCCCTTTCTTGTCCCTCTCCTCAGGAGGCAAGTCAAGGAGGCAAAAAGGGCAAAATGGGCGCCTAGGCGAGCTACGAGTGGCAGAAGACACCAAGAGGACATCCTGGTGGCCGTCCAAGGGCTGGATGGTGATGGCGGCGCCGGAGGCAGAGCTCGAAGACGAGGCGGCAGGACGTCGGTACGCGACGAAGGCGTCGGTGCCTGCGTACTCTGACTTGACGGCCTTGCCGCCCGCCCTCTTCCTCTTCCACAGGCTCCCAACACCAGCCGCCCAAGGAGACGACCCCGAGAAGTTCAAGGAGCCGGCGACGCGGATGATGGGGTCGCCGGTGCCGCTCGGAGCGGCGCCCGACGCCTAGTCGGACCCTTCATCCTGCCGCCTGCTAGCCTGGTCGTCGTTGCCATTGTCTTCCTCGCCACTCTCGCTCAAGGAGGAATCTTCGTCGTTGGAAGAGCTCTCCATGCAGCACCTTACACGAGTCCCGAAGTGCCTGAAGATCTTAACGGAGAGGAGGCTACCCTCCATTAGTTTGAAATGGAGAGTGAGCCCATCCGTCAAGCTGTGGATGCGAGCGAAGGTCTTCCACCCTCAGCAGAGATACATGACGTGAGGGGCGGGGAACTCGACGTCGGCCCATGTGCCGCTGTTCCCGCAGCCCCTCATATGTAGCCGCAACGCCTGCGGCGGATCCAGCTCCATCTCCCGCGTGAATGGAGTCGGGAGGCGAAGGCGACGACGCGGTGGCCGGCGTAGCCTGACAAAGAATTAGCAGGGGTTGTCCCCGGCATGGCCCTCCATCGGAGGAGGAGCTGCTGGCGGAGGAGAGGCTGATCTGCCACCCCGCCCTCCTCTCCACCGAGCACTGCGACCTCTGCCCCGGCCTCGCCCACGGCCTCGCACCCCCTTCCCCTCGCGGCTGGCTTTGCCACCATGGGCGTAGGAGGAGGAGGGACGCGTTGTCGAGCGGCGACCCTCGCCGCCACCGTCGAAGGACCGGGATTCCCTTTCTCCGTGATGAATGAAAGGAAGGAGCAGAAGCAAAGGGAGGTAGAAGATGGAAGAATGCGGGATGCCATCTCCCCTTCCCTCTCTTCATAAAGGAACGGGGTTGGGGCTCGGCCGCCCCGCTCGACCAATCAAGACATGGGAGGCGCATGGAACCAGGACCGACCCGCTGCCCCAATCAGCGACGCCTCGGTTTCTCGCCTCCATCGTTGCCACCCCGAGCGCATGAAAGACGCGTGGCAGATGTGCAGAACCGAGGGGACAAGTGAGGCGACCTCTCCCCACCCATGATCGTGGGGAGTGGATGCCTTGAAGACCGCGCCTCGACGCCATTCAGTAAATGAGCCGCGCCTCCATGCCTCCCCCCTTTACGGGGAAGGCGCGAGCCGCCTCTTTACTGCGACGTGACGCATGCTTGCGGAAACCACCCCACACATGCCGCCCACATCACGCACACACCTCCACGTAGTGCCGTGCGCGCGGGTCATGGGAAGTGCAGCGCGTGAAAAATCTTACCGCGGTAAAAACCGCCCCGCCTGCCCGCGCACCGTTTTGGGCCTGACCCAACAACATGTCGCGCTTATGTGTGGCCCAGGCCCGGGGGCTCCTGTCGGTGTACAAAACTAGGGGCACGTTTTTGTACGCCCTTTACCTATGCACGGGCAGTCAGAGCCACGCCCGCGACCACAGCAAGCAGAGCGAGGGAGGTGAGCCAAGGTAAGACCGAAGCCCAAGACGAAGCAAAGCAACGACAAGGACCAAGGCCACAAAGATCAGATAGACGAAGCAGGTTTCCACGGCAAGGACCCTTGCCAGGGCAGCCTCAGCAGCCCCGGCAAGACCCTTGTCGGGGTAGCTCGCCCATGCCAGCCGAGCGAGCCACCCTCGAGCCCACCAACGCTCGACAAATGCATTGGACAGGGCTCGGGAGGCACCTCTATGGTGGCATGAAGATCTTTGTGAAGACAAAGAATAGTCAAATGAGGATAAGAAGGCAGCCATCCTCACCGAAGAAACCCACAAGACCCCCGGCAAGAATCCTTATCGGGGACACCTACGCGCCACGGCAAGATCCTTGCCAGGGACGCCTGCACTCCACGGCAAGACCCTTGCCAAGCCACCCGGCAAGGCCCTCAGCAAGTACGCCCGCGGGGCCACCGTCAGGCCCGTACCCGCCAAGTCTCTGCCGCCGTTCGCATGCAGCCACCGACCCAACCAGCTGGGCAGGCACCTGTGTGGCAACATGCAACCCTTCGTGGAGGCTCCACCACCGCGCCACCTCAGCTTCCTGTTTGCCTACATGGCACCGCATGCATCGCTGGCCAGGGCGCGTGTCGAAGCTTGGAGGAGCGGCGACGGACGGGACGGGCCTCGCCCCCGTCCCCGATAAAGTGAAGGGACACCTAAGCCTCGCATTAAATGCCCTTTGGCCTATAATACCAGGATAGCCTCGCAACACTATTGCCTTTCCACCTCCTGTGTGCCACTGTGGCAACCCCTTTTTCTATGAAAGGAGGCCCAAGGCGATGAGGGAAAGGATTCGGCTTTTTGGAGCTCGTGACACTCCATAGCTAGCTCAAGAACTCAAAATACATCCACCAAAGCAGGAGTAGGGTTTACGCATCCTCGCGGACCGAACCTGGATAAACGAACCGCGTGATCTCTGTTAGACCCGCTCTTCTCTCAACCCCGCACCCGCAACCGCAGTAGGGATTCTTGTGATCCCATAGGTGTAGTTTCCCACCGACATGCATTTGCCAAGGATTGACCTCTTCCAATGAAATGGTGCTTAGATGAGGTGCTAAGGGCATTAAATGGCTCAACAACTCAAGTCCCCAATGCATAGGTGCTTAGTTTTTTGTTGCTAACCTTGCTTCATTTAATTAGCTATAGACTCAAAATTTTCTTTTCACCTAGGTACACGCGCTTGGCACCGTTTCTTCCTGGGGTCACCAAACTAGTCTTCATCTTCTTAATTAACTTGCCACATCAGAATTTATGCCTATGTGGTAGGCTTTGCACCTGTACGAGCAAGTACAATAGTGGGCTATTAGCCCGCTTACATGGCATTTTTGCATATGTGGAGGAGAGAGGCAAGGAAGAAGTGAAGGAGTGGGCTCTCATGCAATAACCAGCCTCTACACGTGCTCCTAGACAAAAGCATTTAATACAAGGAGAGAGATAGAGAGAAAGTGAGAAAAACCTTATAGCCAACCCTATTGTATGACTAATAAATAACACTACTAACTTTTGATGACATGGCATGTTTATATACTCATGCAGCACCAGCAGCTGGCTATACTATTAACCATGCTCTACATGGTGGAGCATTGGGAGAGGCACCTGTATACCATGGAGGTGGTCAGGAATCGGGAGACTCACACCGGTCGTAGCGCCACAGTTAAAATGATAATGGAAAGTCAAATCACGGGGCCCCACCTGTCCAACAGTAACTCGCTGTCAAATCACATAGCCCTCCGTTTGCAGCAGCCTACTCCCTCATCTTCTCACGTCTCTGTCGAACCGAATAGGCGGAACTACCCCGCCTACTGCACGGGAAAAGCCCCGCCCTCGACTTTTAAATAGTATAATTTTGTATCCATGGATTGTGCCATGGATCAAAGCCTCAAGAAAACGACGGTACACATGTACGGAGTATACAGCATGCCCGTCGCGTTTGCGTCGCACCAAGATGGTCGATCGGTCTGGCACGCTGCTCTCCGAATGGAACACGCGTCATATTGCGTTTGCACACACATGTGGTACCACAATTGAGAACCGATCATTGGCACACTCCCCGGCCCCGCAAGTCGGGTGCGTTAATAGAAGAGAGAGACGAGCGATAGTACTGGAGCAGTGTTGTAGATACGTCGGTGCCTGGATGATCCTGGCATGACACGGAAGATCAGTCCGTCCATGCATGTGACCAGACTCCAGCAGACACGACTGGATTGGCTATCGTCTACATATCGTGCATGTGTGTTGTACAGGGCTGTAGTTCTGATGAGAATCTAAAAAAGGTTTCTTGTCATCTCGCAATATTAGGTGTCATGTGCTTCAGATCACTAGAGGGTTAAACAGCGACAACTGAGTTCCTCCAAGGCGCTGGTCATTGGGGGCACATGCACGAAGACTACTCGGCTGCCATCTAGGTCAAGACGACTATGTTAATTAGGACATCTATCGATGGACCCCTTTTCTATGAGTTTATCTTTAATTTGAGCTTTGATCCTCGTCTAGTTTGTCCCCCGGGATTCATGTTGCCTCCTTGGGGTAGTGAGGTTATGGTTTCTTGTCATGTGGCATTTTTTCGTGTTATATGTTAATCCAGTGCTTCAGATCAAAATGACAACAAGTGCGCCTCTGGGGCACGTGCATGAAGACTTCTTGACATTCATTGACGAGGTCTAGCCGGCTCCGGTAGATAAAACAAAACTACGCCACTATATAGGAGGAGCCTCCCCGCTTGCTTGCTAGTGTTGCTCTCTTCACATTGTCTCGTCCTCTCCAGATCTAAACACGAGAGCGGTGGCCACACTCTCTCTCCGCTCACCGCTGGTCACAGATCCAACCGGATTCTCGCCGCCGGCGAAGGTGAGAAGGTGCAGTGTTCACCCGGTCGTCCTCGGCGACGGCTCTTACCCACTGTCGGTGCGTCCCGATCAGCCTGCCTTGCCATTCTCTCCCACGCACCGCTGAAAGTGCAACTATCCCTGGGTGGTTTTGGTAATTCCTAACAACATATAGCTCATTGAGCTAACATTATTCCAAGATTAATATTTCAGGAAAAGCTCAATGAATGCCATGGCATGGATGAGGAAAGTGGATCCCTCAAAATTCTAAGGACAAAAAGTTTGGCTCAAGCTTGAAGCTCAAGACTCTACATTTTATATTTTAGTGATCCAAGATCACATTGAGTCTATAGGAAAAGCCAATACTATCAAGGAGGGATGAGGTGTTGCTTAATGGCTTGCTTGCTCAAAATGCTTAGTGATATGCTCCAAAACCCTCAACTACCTTCCCACATCCACATATGACCTAAACCAAAAGTCAAACTTGGCCCCACCGATTCTTTCTATCCGGCGCCACCGAGTTTCAAATGTCATAGCCACTGCCACAAACCCTAGGAAAATCGGTCTCACCGAGATGGGATTGTAATGTCTCTGTTTCCCTTCGTAACGTTTCAGTCTTACCGAGATGAGCGACCGGTCCAACCGAGATTGCAATGTAAACTCTCTGTTTCCCTTTTGTAACACTTCGGTCTCACCGAGATGAGCGAATCGGTCCCACCGAGTTTACCTGACCAAATCTCTGGTTAGCTTATTACCAAAGTCGGTCCTACCGAGTTTGTGTAATCGGTCACACGAGATTATGTTATGCCCTAACCCTAACCATATCGGTCCTACCGAGTTGCATCTCAGTCCCACCGAAAATCCTAACGGTCACTAGGTTTGCTGAATCGGTCCGACCGAGTTTAAACATTCGGTCCCACCGAGTTTGGCAAATTGTGTGTAACGGTTAGATTTTGTGTGGAGGCTATATATACCCCTCCACCCACTCTTCATTCGTGGAGAGAGCCATCAGAACATACCTACACTTCCAATACACATTTTCTGAGAGAGAACCACCTACACTTGTGTTGAGGTCAAGATATTCCATTCCAACCATATGAATCTTGATCTCTAGCCTTCCCCAAGTTGCTTTCCACTAAAATCTTCTTTCCACCAAATCCAAATCCTGTGAGAGAGAGTTGAGTGTTGGGGAGACTATCATTTGAAGCACAAGAGCAAGGAGTTCATCATCAACACACCATTTGTTACTTCTTGGAGAGTGGTGTCTCCTAGATTGGCTAAGTGTCACTTGGGAGCCTCCGACAAGATTGTGGAGTTGAACCAAGGAGTTTGTAAGGGCAAGGAGATCGCCTACTTCATGAAGATCTACCACTAGTGAGGCAAGTCCTTCATGGGCGACGGCCATGATGGAATAGACAAGGTTGCTTCTTCGTGGACCCTTCATGTGTGGAGCCCTCCGTGGACTCGCGCAACCGTTACCCTCCGTGGGTTGAAGTCTCCATCAACGTGGATGTACGATAACACCACCAATCGGAACCATGACAAAAACATCCGTGTCTCCAATTGCGTTTGAATCCTCCAAACCCTTCTCTTTACATTCTTGCAAGTTGCATGCTTTACTTTCCGCTGTTCATATACTCTTTTGCATGCTTGCTTGAATTGTGTGGAGATTGCTTGACTTGTGCTAAGATAGCTAAAATCTGCCAAGAACTAAAATTCGGAAAAGGCTAGATTTTTATTTGGTCAAGTAGTCTAATCACCCCCCTCTAGAAATACTTTCGATCCTACAAGTGGTATCAGAGCTTTGGTCTCCATTTGCTTTGATTTCCATAGCTTTTGGCGGTCATAGCCTTGGTTTCACAACCTAGGAGAGTATGGTGTCTAGCGAGGGAAATTATCACCGTAGAGGTCCTTACTTTGATGGCACTAATTTTGCTAGTTGGAAGCATAAGATGAAAATGCATATTCTTGGACATAACCCCGCCGTTTGGGCTATTGTGTGTATTGGCTTGCAAGGTGAATTCTTTGACGGGAAAGAACCGAACCGTGAAGCCACCGCGGAAGAGTTGAAAATGCTGCAATACAACGCTCAAGCTTGTGATATCCTCTTCAACGGATTGTGCCCCGAAGAATTGAACAAAATCAGCCATCTTGAGAATGCAAAGGAAATTTGGGATATTTGATAGATATGCACGAAGGTACCGACTCCGTCAAGGAATCCAAATTGGATGTGCTTCAAAGTCAACTTGACAAGTTCAAAATGAAGGATGGTGAAGGTGTTGCTGAAATGTACTCTAGGCTTGCTCTTATCACAAATGAGATTGCCAACTTAGGGAGTGAAGAGATGACCGATAGATTCATCATCAAGAAGATCCTAAGAGCCTTGGATGGAAAATATGATACCGTGTGCACATTGATCCAAATGATGCCAAATTACAAAGATCTCAAGCCAACGGAAGTCATTGGAAGAATTGTTGCTCATGAGATGTCACTCAAGGATAAAGAGGAACTTCACAACAAATCAAGTGGTGCTTACAAAGCCTCATGTGAAGCCCCCACATCATCGAGTGAGAAACAAACCTTCAATGAAGAATTGAGCTTAATGGTGAAGAACTTCAACAAGTTCTACAAGAGTAGAAGCAAAGAGAGAAGCTCCAAGTCAAGGTCCTACAATGACAAAAGATCTTCTAGTTGAGAGCAAAACTGCTACAATTGTGGAAGGCCCGGACACTATTCCAATGAGTGTACGGCCCCGTAAACGAGAAGAGAAGATTCTCCCAAGAGAAGAAGTAGAAGAGAAGAATCACCATCTAGAGAAAGAAGGAGTAGAGATGATCGTTATGAACGAAGACCCTCACGGAGAAGCAAGGATTCGGAAAGAAAGGACAAGTCATCAAGGAGCTACACAAAACGAAGACATCAAGCTCATGTTGGTGAATGGGTATCCGGCTTCGACTCCGACAACCACTCCGAGAGAAGCTATCACTCCGACTCCGAATATACTCAAGATGAAGGTGTTGCCGGTCTAGCACTTGTGACAACCAACTCCTACGACATATTTGACTCACCAAATGAAGGAGTTGGAACATGCTTCATGGCTAAAGGCCCAAAGGTATCACACCCCGAGTATGTTGATTTCAATAGTGATGAAGATGACTTGTTAGGTGATGATGATTTACTTGTTGACAACTCTAGTGATGAATACTGTGATGAAACGTCAATTAATCATGCTAATCAAGATAAAACGAATGACAATGATAAGGAGAAGATTGAGTCTCTAACTAAAGAAGTAAACACTCTTAAGTTAGCTCATGAAACTATCTTAGGAGATCATCGAGAACTTTTAAGGACTCATGAGAAATTACGCTTTGAAAAGCTCGACCTTGAGCAAGAGCATGAGTTCTTAAAAGCAATCAATGATGATCTTCATAAGAAAAGTTCTTCTTACATTGCCAAGCGTTTACTCTTATCCACTTACATGCCTCAAGTCAAGTCTAGTAACAAGAACAAGAAAGATTCTTCCTCTAGTAGTAACAATAATCATGCTAAATCCAATATTGTTGCTTCTAGTAGTTCTCTTGATTCCACTAATGATTCTCTTAGCCGAGTTACACTTGAGCAAGAAAATAGCTTATTGAAGGGAATTATAGAGAAAGGTGTTTACAAGAGCCTTGCCGGAAGTAAGCAATTCGAGGAAATTGTACGCAAGCAAGGAAGGGACCGGAAGAATCAAGGTGTTGGTTTTGAACGAAAGTTCAATGCCAATGGAGTTGAGTGGGAAGAAGATCAATACCCCAAGACGAAGTTTGTTCCTCAACAAGAGAAGTATGATCCTACTTCTTTCAAAGGGACACAAGCTCAAGATGATCTTCCACCACAAGACCACAAGCAAAAAGGCAAGGACAAGCTTCAAGAGGAAATTGATGCATTTGAAGAAGCTCCTAAGGCCTTGGTCAAGTGGGTTCCCAAGACTACTTCAAGTTCCACTTCGTCAAGTACAACTACAACACTGAGGATTCCTATCAAGATGGTGTGGATCCCGAAGAAGAAGAACTAGAGAGTTCTTGAGGGTGACTCCGCCAACATACTTCACTCTTATCATCTTGGCAAGAACAAGTGCAATCAACTTCCACATCTTGCACTAGTTCAAGGAGTCACAAACCCTCTTGTTGGTAAGACAAGGGACAAGGTAACCTAAAATCTTTCATAGACATCATCTTGTGTGTGCATCACTTTATGTCTATGGATATCCTTGTTTGTTCCTTGTGGGACTAACCCGTGTAGGTATTGAAAGTGCAACTCACTCCAATGGATAGCTTCAAATGATCTACATCAACATTGAGCATCCACATCTTCAACATCTACATGAAGTCATCATCGACAAAACCCAAGGTTAGTTCATCCCTCTTAGGGGGGATCTCACATCTAGGGGGAGCTTTACTCTAAGAATTGAGCTAAAGCAACTCTAATGGTGTGAACACAACAATGCTTTATGTAAAAGTGGTAACCCCACTTGTGCTTAAACGATGAGTATGACCTATGATCAAATGTTCTCATTTGACTCCTAAGTCAATATACTCATATATAGATGACCTAGTCATCGCAAATTGTTTGATAGATGCTAGAATTGGTTGTGCATGCTTTGCCACATATTTCAATTGCCATTTTATTGTGTGAACATGTTGATTGCATATTTTACTCATTCGAGGACATCCACTTGTTGTTTTGATTGATTGGTTTTCTTTCTTTTCCCAAGTGGATGGACAAGAATGCCTAAGAACCCTCTCTAGCTATCTATGCTTTTCTCGTCTCAAACTCTATTCATGCTACATCACAAAATTTGATCAAGTCAGATTCGAACCACTCTGTGTGAGGAGCACTCGGAGTCCCCGATTCATCATAGACTTAAACTTCCAAAACTTCTTTGTGCGTTTCGGTCTGACCGATTCATCCATTTCGGTCATACCGAGATCACTAAGTCGATCTAGGTTTTCAATCTCGGTGCAACCGATTTGAACCTTTCGGTCACACCAAGTTTCAGTAACTATTTGCAGTTATGAATCTCGGTGCCACCGAGTTGTTACACTCGGTCACACCGACAGGGTCGGGCTATATATACCCACGGGTCAAATTTTGGAAAACTTTTCGAACCTCCTCGACCCGCGCTTAGCCTGCTCTGCCTCCAGGGTCTCCGGATCGTCTTCCTCGTCGCCAGCCACCTCCTGCCGCTGGTCTCCGCCGCCGTCAACGGGAATCATCCCCGCCGTTGCCGCCGTAGCGAGTTCATCGCCGAACTAGGGTATGAACTCGATCACTGTGCTATCCCTATCTGATTCCTAGCACATTGTGTTTGCCATGTATCTTGCCACGATTGAGATCATTCTTATCTAGTCAAAACACTCCGTAGTTTAGTCGTGAATTGAAAATTTAGGGTTAGGTTTCCGCCGAAACCATCTTGGACCCACCGAGTTGTGGAACTCGGTACCACTAATTCGGTTCAGGCCATTGCACATGTAATTTTCGGTCTGACCGAGAATTGCAAATCAGTGTGACCGAGTTCAGGACTTTGTGAAACCCTAGCAGTCTCGGTGCCACCGAACTGTGACTCGGTCTGACCGAGTTCACTAGTTTAGGTTCCAACAGCTGCTTCGGTATCACCGAGTTTACAAATCGGTTGATCCGAAATGCTTTCTGTGGAAAACTAAAACTAAGTTTTTGACTCATTCTTTTGCAAAAACCTCTGCATTTTGTGATGCTCATCCACTCTATCTCATCTATATCTATTCACAGGGTCTGCTATCAGTGTTTGCAATATGTCTGCTCAGAGTGACAGCCAGAACAGGTCAGAGCAGGTTCACCTGAGTGAGGGCACTAGTCCCTCTAGCAGTTCAGCTAATGGTAGCAGGAGCACCCCAAGCAACTTACCCAAAGCTGCCACCAGGGCCAGAAAGAAGAAGACCTCTGAATCTGAGGATGAAGACTATGTGGCAGTTGAGGATGAGGCCACTTCCAAGAAGAAAGTGGTTAAGAAGGAATATAGCACTGCTGCTGCCACCAAGCCAGGCATGAAGCAAAAGGTTCCTGCAAAGAGAATTCCAATGTCTAAGGCTAGAGCATCTACTCAAGTCCCTTTGGGATCTGAACCCAAAGAGGCTGCTGCAGAAGGGAAGAAGGGGAAGGAGAGGATAAAAAAGACCATTGCTAGAGTGCTTGGGAGATCCTCAATCATGAGAGATTCTGAAGAGGAAGAGGAAGAAGAGGTTGCTGCACCAGCACCCAATGCACAAAAGCTGATGGGTGATGCTATAAAGTCAGGGGTTGCAACATCAAAGCCCAAAGAAGCACCCAAAGCAGCCTCCAAGCCCAAGAGTGCACCTAAGAGGAATACCAGGAGTATACCAGCTGCTGAGAAGAACAAGGCCCCAGTGCCTGAAGTTGCTGCTGATGAAGATGATGGACAAGTCCTGAGAAAGCTCAAACCCAAGATTCCAGACCACAATGATGCTCATCCTGTGGCTGAGAACATGAAGATCAGGAGAGACTCAGGGTTGAGGCTATGGAGAGAGTCAGATCCATATGCCACCAGGAGAAGGACTGCAGTTGATTACAGGTTCCACACAAAGGAACAGCAGGACTTCTATGAGATAATCTTGTTGGACAAGAAGCCTATAGTGTGTGATATGAGGTGGGTCGACTGGACCTACATGAAGGAGAATGAAGAACACTATCCTGGAGTGTATGACAGCTTAAGTGCATGTGGAGTTGCAGACTTTGTTGGGCAGAAGCTCACAAACTGGAATGATGAGCTCATTATGCAATTCTACTCCACAGCACATTTCTATCCAGATGGCAGAATAGTTTGGATGTCTGAAGGAACGAGATACCAATCAACTATTGAGGAATGGGCCAATCTGATCAATGCCCCAAAGGAAAGTGAAGATGACTTGGATGTTTGTGCCAAGAAAAAGATGGATCACAATTCTATGTCACAGATGTCCAAGGAGATCCCAGAAAAAGCTCTTGAGACTTTCAAGTTTGGGTCAGTCCATTTTCTTCTGTCAGGACTACCAACGATCAACTGGATCCTAAGGCACACTCTTTTGCCCAAGTCAGGTGACCACAACATGATTAGAGGGCATGCAATTAATTTGCTACACATATTTGATGTGCCACAGAAATTCAAGTTCATGAGCCTCATGGTTGAGACTATCAAGAGGACAGCAGCAGACCAAAAGAGAAGTTGTGGATATGCCCCACAAATTCAGGAGTTGATTAACTCAAAGATGGGCACAGGAAAACATCTGTTGGATAAGGACCACTTTTTTCTCTATCCTGACTTTGAGGACAACCAAGTGGTCATGGATGAAGATGAACCATCCTTAGTACAAGCACAAGCCAAGAGAGAGAAGGCAAAAACAGAAAAAGCTGCAAGGATGCCAACTACTGAAGAAGCATCTCAGTATCTCCTGAAGAGGAAGCAAGATCAGCTTGGCTACCTGATTGCATCCGCTCTGAGGATTGAGAAGGGACTGGCCACCCTGACTCAAAACCAGGAGAGCTTGGAAAGAATCATGGAGAAAAAAATTCTATGACTTGGATGTGAAGTTAACTGAGATTCAGTCTGTTGTGGAGCAACTTCAAGATGATATGTAGGAGAGGAAGGGAAAGACAACCACTGATGCATTTGCCAGAGTGCCTAGAGCTCAGAGGTCTGCTGCAGTGCCTGTTCCAGACACCAGAGCCACGTCATCTGCACCAGCTACAGCTTCAGTGCCACCAGCTCCAGCACCTACTCCATCAGCTCCATCTACTTCGACTGAAGCCTTCGTTCTTGGAGTTCTCCAGACACCACCACCTGAAGACCAAGCTTGAGAGACGTTTTAGTGCTATGCATTTTCTATGAACTTTTTGGTAACTTGTTGCCAAAGGGGGAGAAACATGTATAGATCATAGGCTTCGAGAGAGAGCATTGCTTTTTATTCTATCTTGCTTTGATGGTTGAACTTTGTTTGTATTTTGATTGCTTGAGATACTATGCTATTATCTGTGAGACATTGATGATCATGTGGTTGATCATAAGCTACACTTATGCTTGTTAGATGATATTATCTTACTTATCCTTATATGATCATTCACTTTGCTTGGTGATGAGTGCATGTATTCAATCTTTATTATTTTGAGCGCTCCACCAAGATGTATGTGACATGGAAGAGTAACCCATGATCCTAACTCATTGTGCATTTACAGTCCAAAGCAAATCTTAAGATATGCACAAATTTAGGGGGAGCTCTTGCTTTTCACATACTTCTCAAAGCGACAATATCTTTCACTCTTATTATCATTTGTCAAAGCTTTGATCTATATGTTGTCATCAATTACCAAAAAGGGGGAGATTGAAAGTGCAACTATCCTTGGGTGGTTTTGGTAATTCCTAACAACATATAGCTCATTGAGCTAACATTATTCCAAGATTAATATTTCAGGAAAAGCTCAATGAATGGCATGGCATGGATGAGGAAAGTGGATCCCTCAAAATTCTAAGGACAAAAAGTTTGGCTCAAGCTTGAAGCTCAAGACTCTACATTTTATATTTTAGTGATCCAAGATCACATTGAGTCTATAGGAAAAGCCAATACTATCAAGGAGGGATGAGGTGTTGCTTAATGGCTTGCTTGCTCAAAATGCTTAGTGATATGCTCCAAAACCCTCAACTACCTTCCCACATCCACATATGACCTAAACCAAAAGTCAAACTCGGCCCCACCAATTCTTTCTATCCGGCGCCACCAAGTTTCAAATGTCATAGCCAATGCCACAAACCCTAGGCAAATCGGTCTCACCGATAGGGATCTCGGTCTCACCGAGATGGGATTGTAATCTCTCTGTTTCCCTTCGTAACGTTTCGGTCTTACCGAGATGAGCGGTCGGTCCCACCGAGATTGCAATGTAAACTCTCTGTTTCCCTTTTGTAACACTTCGGTCTCACCGAGATGAGCGAATCGGTCCCACCGAGTTTACCTGACCAACTCTCTGGTTAGCTTATTACCAAAATCGGTCCTACCTAGTTTGTGTAATTGGTCACACCGAGATTACGTTATGCCCTAACCCTAACCCTATTGGTCCTACCGAGTTGCATCTCAGTCCCACCGAAAATCCTAACGGTCACTAGGTTTGCTTAATCGGTCCGACCGAGTTTAACCATTCAGTCCCACTGAGTTTGGAAAATTGTTTGTAACGGTTAGATTTTGTGTGGAGGCTATATATACCCCTCCACCCACTCTTCATTCGTGGAGAGAGCCATTAGAACATACCTACACTTCCAATACACATTTTCTGAGAGAGAACCACCTACACTTGTGTTGAGGTCAAGATATTCCATTCCAACCATATGAATCTTGATCTCTAGCCTTCCCCAAGTTGCTTTCCACTCAAATCTTCTTTCCACCAAATCCAAATCCTGTGAGAGAGAGTTGAGTGTTGGGGAGACTATCATTTGAAGCACAAGAGCAAGGAGTTCATCATCAACACACCATTTGTTACTTCTTGGAGAGTGGTGTCTCCTAGATTGGCTAGGTGTCACTTGGGAGCCTCCAACAAGATTGTGGAGTTGAACCAAGGAGTTTGTAAGGGCAAGGAGATCGCCTACTTCGTGAAGATCTACCGCTAGTGAGGCAAGTCCTTCGTGGGCGACGACCGTGATGGAATAGACAAGGTTGCTTCTTCGTGGACCCTTCGTGGGTGGAGCCCTCCGTGGACTCACGCAACCGTTACCCTCCGTGGGTTGAAGTCTCCATCAACGTGGATGTACGATAGCACCACCTATCGGAACCACGGCAAAAACATCCGTGTCTCCAATTGCGTTTGAATCCTCCAAACCCTTCTCTTTACATTCTTGCAAGTTGCATGCTTTACTTTCCGCTGCTCATATACTCTTTTGCATGCTTGCTTGAATTGTGTGGAGATTGCTTGACTTGTGCTAAGATAGCTAAAATCTGCCAAGAACTAAAATTGGGAAAAGGCTAGATTTTTATTTGGTCAAGTCTAATCACCGCCGGCTAGGGAGGGCCTCCGACCCCTTCTTCCTCGCTGCCATAGTGTGGGCAGATCCGGCCTCCGCCGTCCACCTAGCAACATCTCGGTGACCCTCAGGTATAACTTCCCCCGAAACCAGCCTTGCTCTACTTCCCTAGCTCCTGACATCGCTGCATTTGTATCTTTTACTATTTCTCAAACCCCCTCGTAGATAGGATCGACCGGCTGTTCAAAAGCCACCTAAATTTTTACTGTTAAGAGGTAAAACTAGTTCATGCACTCGAATCTAGTACTACTTGGTTCAAACAGGGAAGAAAGGGGGTGGGGGGTGGGGGAAGATTTGTTACCTGAATCTAGGACTTGGTCAAAAGAGGAAATAATGGGGGCGAAAAGTAGCAGAGACTGGCTATCGAACTAGTCTCTTGGTCTAATAGGGAGATAAAGGGAAATGCAGTACAAACTCAATATAAACCCGATCTATTGGTTGAAAAAAGAAAGAAAGTGGGGACTGGGGGACAAGTCAACAGAGTATGTCCAACACTAGATTTTCTAGCCTCACACAGTATAAGGTGGCTATACCAAACAAAAATGGGGCCAACCCATATATCCTGTTCTGATGTTTGTTGCCCCGAGCCCCTCTTATGTAATGCCACTTGTAAAATGTAGCAGTCGCACTATTAAAAGTAAGGACACGTTAAACCAATGTTGTTTTCAATGTAATGCCTCCAGTAATATGAATCAATGGCACTGTTTTTCATGTCCTGCTAAATTTCCCATTAAGATAAGTTGCTTCTTTTCGTTAGAAATGCAACTGTCCGGGTACGCCTACTCTCCCGTGCCCAAATACCAACTCTGTAGCAGCTATTAATGTAATGTTGCTGGTAAAATGAAGCAATGGCACCATTAAAGTAATGTCGTATTTAACGGTTGTCATAGTTAATCCTAATGCCCACACTAATATCTAGCACTGCTGCTGCTTTAGAAATTGCTACTGTCCTTGTAGGATTGCCATTCAGATAAGGAACATGCTTCTTTTCATTTGATGTATGTTTCATCACTTGTTAGTCACCCTCCTTTCCACCTTTTTGTGCAAACAGAGATATACATTTCACGCTTGATCTTAGTTGAACTGCAAAAATGATATCCAAATTATAGTTGAACATTCCATGAGCTTAAAAAAAAAACCTTGATGTTGCTCAATTTTATTGCAACTAATGAAGAAGAAGCTGCTAGCTCATGGGACATTGCTTCATTTTAGGTGAACTGTACCGAAATATCCCATCAATTGAATCATCCATGTTGGTGACTGGTGTCATCCCTTCTACGATGGCCGGTGTTGACTGCAGATATGGTTCCCATCATGAGGTATGTTCCTTTTTGGTTCGACCGTTTGCCAAAGATCCTGCATGTTGAGTCTGCCCTTGTGCTACTGTTTTGGCACTGCCATGATAAAGCAGTAATGTTATTATTTTGCACCTTAATCTAGTGGCACTATTAATTTGAGGCAATGTTTTGGCACCGCTAGTGCCACCGATTTTTTATATATATCGAAAGAGGGGGTTTCCTCCGATTTCATTAAAGAAACCCAACTATAGAGAACCATTATGCAACTACTACTAGAACGAACTGAGTACTAGTAGGAGACAAGTTCGCCACATAAGCTAGGCAGGTAGGGGGACGCAACACCAACTCGACCAAGTTTGGATTACAACCCAAATGCTACCACGGAAACATTAGGGGGGAATATAGGGACTGAAAGAGCCAGCTTCAGCATCCCAGTCTAAGCACCCCCAACATCCATCCTTGCGACGCACGATACACCTCTCTTGCCACCTGCTCGACCCTAGTGCCACTGATAAAATGAAGTAATAATATAGTTAAAATAGAGCGAGTGTCCTCTCTATCATTTCATTTCCAATGTAGATAAATAAAGTGCTTCTCTTTGTTAGTATATGTTTCATCAACTAGTCCCATTGTTAATGTTTAAGCGTTTCTGCAAACAGGGGTGCTTAATTTTAGTTGATATGCACAAAAATAGAGATTGGAATGTCTCAAGGCCCCTCCTTGTACTACTGCTGTACACTGATGTTCATCACTGGCAGAAGGTGTACCGGGAGAATTGGGTTGATTTCTAGTATGAGGCCTATTATATGAGGCATCGTAGGGCCCATCTCGCCCTCGCAACATGGCATACTATGATACTATCGCAATATTTTCTTCTATTTATTAGTGTATGTTTCATCAACTAGTGCCACTATAATGTAATCGCGCTTTTTCATTATCTATGCAAACAGGGTTATTCAGCTGCATTTTGGTGGAACTACACAAATGTACCGATGGAACCGGCATATATGCAGAGTGCGAGGTGTGCCAAGTAAAAATTACCGACACCAACCATGCTCCATGCATGCATTGGCATCCACCACCAGTGGGATGTGTGGCGCTCTCTGTGGATGGATCTTTCTCGGCAGCAAATCCTCTAACCAAATACTAGTAGCTTATATTGGTAGCTTTCTAGGGAGTACTCTTTTCTAAAAGAAGCACCAATCTACTTTTCTTTATTTGTACACATTGTCACAACTTTGACCCAAAGTTCTAGAGCTATTTTAGGGTGATTGGCATTGTACTCGGAGATTGATTGTAAGCATGATTTTCATTAGCCGTCACACTAATTGTAAGCATGAGCAGATGGAAGATTAGGTTAGTGTGAAGCTTACCTTAAACCCTACCGCCGCCATTGAAACAAGGTGAGCATCGAGGGAACCGTGGAGAACGGCGGGGAAGCGATGTCGCACCACCCGACCTCCTCTTGCGTTGGGAGAACGAATACTCCTGTGGCTCCGGCAGGCTCTGCACCCTCATGAACAACACACCATACTCGATTGATTCATTATCCTCTGGATGCTCGACCTTCGACTCGTACGCCCACCACCTCCGCCTGACTTTCGCCTCAGGCGAATCTGTCTGCTCTATCGCCCAAAGGAGATACTTGATGAACTCGAAGGACTGCGGCGTGACTGCCGTCGAGGAGTACATCGCCGTCCTCATCGCGCTATCTCGCTCTTTCGCATACATTGCCACATGGTCCGCACCGTCCTTGAAATCTCCCACTCATTGTCAAACCAAGTAAGGATCTCCTCCAGCCTGGCTATCTTTGCCTGGTCGTCGTCGGCGATCTGCCAGATTTGCTGCTGCATCCTCTCCATAGATGTCCTTCTGAGAGGTCTGGTGCTAGCTTTGGAAGATGGGAGGAGAGACAGTGGTCTTGTAATAGAGAAGAGGGATAGGCGAGATGGTGGTTTTGCAATGGAGAAGATGGAGAGGAGAGCTGGTGGTTTTGCAATGGAGAAGAGGGAGAGGTGAGACGGTGGTTTTGGAATGGAGATGATGGAGAGGAGAGGAGGTGGTTTTGCAATGGAGAAGAGGGAGAGGAGCATGCAACAACGATTTAGGATTGGACGAGAGGGCCGACGCGCTGTGACTGGATCAAAATCAAAATAAATTTACCCTTCAATTAAGAAAGCGACCCCACATTAACTAGTCTCCCTTTTATTCTGGGTCATAATTGACCATAATTTTCACAAATAAAATATATGTTATACATTGCAAAAACAATATAATTTTAAAGTACATTCAGATACGAACCAAACGATACAATTTTTGGTGACATGCATTCATATTTGCTTGTCAAATACAGTATGTGGTCAAACTTTGACCCAAAATAAGCAAAACAAAAAATACTTCCAAGACCAGCGCTGCTCCTCTCCTCTTAAACCACCGCCGCTCTCTCTTGTTCCAATATAAATCTAGCGGCACTCCTCTCCTATTCCATTTCAAAGCCACCGCCCCTCCTCTCTTATTCCAATCCAAAAACCAGCGCCGCTCCTCTCCCGTTCTAATCCAAAACCAGCGCCGCTCCTCTCCTCTTCCATTCAAAAACCACCGCCTGCGAGTGAAGGTGTTGTGGGGATGAAGATCGATGGAGGAGTACAACCGATACGTGAGGATCGCAGACGGCGACCATGTGAAGCTAGCTAGGATGTTGGAGATAAATTCTTGGTTTGACAACAAGGGCCAACTAGCGGCGACGGCGACATCCATGGCCAAATATCTGCAACAAAGCGAAAAGGCGGCAATACTCCCGAAGGGAGTCGCGTCGGAGTACATAGAGCTGCTCCTCTAGGCCATGGAGCAAACAGATTCACCGAATCCGATCGTGAGGCAGCGGTGGTGGGAGTATCGATCCCAGATGGAGCATCCACCAGAGATTGAAGGATCGAGCATCTACATGGTGCCGTTTGTGAGGGTGCCGTGCTAGAGCAAGCCGGTGGAGTCCTCATGGACTGAACCCAACTGCAAGAGGAGAAAAGCAGTTTGCCCGACGACGCTTCCCCGCCATCCTCTCCCTCGCCGTTCACATCGTATCACGGGGCGGCTGTCTGCCACCGAGGAATAGGAGGGGACTGCCCCCTAGCCCAATAATCGGGTAGGTTGTGAATTGTCAGGAGGAGCTTAGGATTGTCAGTATTTGCAGGTTGTGAATTGTGTTTTGTGTCGTGTATTTTGAGAGTACTTTCAGATATGAATGTCTTTTGAATTTCAGATTTGTAGTATTGAGCATATGAAGTATTTTATGAATTCTAGAGATATATTTTTAGCACTTCAAAAATGTAGTTTCATAGGAGTATAAAAGTGCAGACAATGTGATTCTCGGAGAAGAAACTGCAAGTTTCAGTTTCAGATAAGAAACAACAACTTTCAGAGGCAGAGCATGTATATTAACACGCCCTTTTCAAACAGGGATAACATCATGTTGGAAGTTTTATTCATGGTCAAAACTGGAACTACCAGCCAGTTAACATCATGCTGATCAACATTCATGCATAGCACATCTTCATATGATGCATAGTCAAAAAGATATGCTATTTTCAAAATACCCACACAATGTTGAGTGTGTGAAAAACAGAGAAAATGAGGGACGAAGTTTTGGCAAGTGTTGAACGTGGTGTGCGTAGATGACAATGGGGACCCACATGTCAATAACGGCAGAGGCAAAAAATTTGGAGATATTTTCCTTGCATTAGGTGGAATCGAACCCGGGCGGAACAACGGTCGGGTAGTGTCACTTGGCCACTGGGCTAGTTCAGTAGTTTCGGTAGAAATAGGGAACTGCCTACAGTGGTTCGTTCTCGTCCTGCGCCTTTGTGCGCTCGCCGCGGCGCCGCTATCTGCCTTTGTGAACATGCTGAACAAACGAAAGGAATCTGGAGAGGACTATACATGGAGAGGCAAAGAGTCGGGACCCACCAGGTCTATGGCCGTATGCAAGCAAATGCCTCATTGAAAAAATACTTCCTCCTAATGCTATACCGACGTTGGGGCCCACGAGTTTGTCAACATAGTTACATTTTTTGAGGTGCTTCAACGTAGTTACTAAAGGAGATATATTTACAATGAAGCCGGGGAGCTGGCAGGTATCATTTATTATCAGTGGGCCAGCAAGTATCAGCTGGGTCGTGGGCTGCCCCATCTAGGCATTCCTTTTTAACATGCGCATCCCATGACATGCCGGTTTGTATTTTCTTGAGGGCCGTCATGTATCGACCGGCCAATGGACCTCTCATCCGAGGTTTTATTTTTCCTGAAACATCAGTAGCCCAGCATATGTATTTTTTTTGAAGAAAACGCAAAGGTCTGTTCTATTTTTCTATATAAGAATAGGAACACCAGGTCCAACTTATGTTTCCCTTCTAACTATATTATATATATTTAAATTATTTTATATGTTATTATATATTATTGTTATTGTCATCATATATTTAACAGATACTTACATATATAAGAAAACAATATCCCACATCTTATTAACTTAGAAAAATAATTTTTAACAATAAAATCCTGGATTTTTTACATTAAGGCAACGAAAATCCTAGTGATTGTGTACAAAAGCTTGCTAAGATTTAAGGACCAATGTAATAATAAATCACTTATTATTTAAATATATTTATAACACAATGCTCAGTGCCTATTTATTTTTTGATAACAGTATTGTGTCCAACCCAATATTATAATTAGAACCAGCCCAGCAAAATCGTGTATTTCGAGAAAGTGCAAATGGCCTGTAATTTTTAGGAAAAAATAAATGGGCCGCATGGATGCTACATTATTTGTTCAGCCAGCTCAGCAAATTCGTGTATTTCCAGAAAGTGAAAATGGGCTATAGTTTTAAAAAATTGGCCGCATGGACGCTACATTATTTGTTCACCCAGCCCAGCAAATGGACTGTAATTCTCAAAAAAAGAAGATCAAATGGACTGTAAATTCTGAAAAAATGGGTTGAATATGTGTCACATTTTTGGAGGCTGAAATGTGGGCCAATAGGTCGAAGACAACGCAAGTCGTTGTCAACTTAGTCAACAAATGATTCTCACATCGTTAGCCGTTGGATTTACATCCAACGACCGACATCCATCTTCAGTCTCTCATCTTCTTCCTCCAGCGCCGCCGGGACCACCTGCTCCCACCTCCTCCTACTAGCAGCTCTACTTAGCACGCTTCGCTGTGAAGCGCTACCCCACCGCCGGTCAGTCCATTCCTCCACCACTCCACACCTCCTGTTCTACTCCACCGACTGTCGAACCATGCCGCACCAGAACCAGTAAACCCTCGTACACCTCTCCGTCTATGACTCCACTCCCGCGTCTTCCCATCTCCGGCTCATTGCTATCCGGGGCCTCGCCCTCGTCCACCACCTTGGATGCGCTCGGCACGACGTGGTCAACACATACAAAAATTAATACTCCCCCTGCTAGCTGGGACCCACCATTGTGGGAGGCTGACTTGTGGGCCTACTAAGTTGACAGGGACAGAGGGCTTTGTCAACTTAGTCAATATGAACGATTCTAGCTCCAGTGACCGTACGATGTCCATCCAACGGCCGTAGTGCTTATTCAACCTCTGGTCTTCTTGCTCCAACCGGCCAAACTGGCATTGGTTGTGCCGCCTGCTCCTGCCTCCTTTGGCTGGCTGTGCTGCCGTGGACGCCTCACAGGCCCCTACTACTCCCACCGCTGGCCAGGCCATCCCTCTACTCACCCACACCCCTTGTTATTCTAAGGCGGCGGTATTCTCACACCATAGCCGAACCAGTGAACCCTCGTACTCCTCTCCACGTGGGCATCCACTGCCGCATCTTCCCCGGCTCCGCGTCGACACTTACTAGGCCTCGCTGTCGTCCACCACCTTGGTGCTCTCGGCGCGGCGTGGTCAATGTGGTCAACAAACGATTCCATCGAAAGAGTACTATACGTGGAGAGGTTGACACCTGGGTCCATGACTATAGCAAGGAAGTGCCTCCTTATTACGCGCAAAATAATGATTCCTCCACCTGACAACAGGGACCCATCGGACGGGCCACTGTATTTCACGAAAAAAGTTCCCCCTGACTGCTGGGACCCACCAGCTACATCTTCGCACGCAAGGAAGTGCCTTCTTATCCTCCCTGACAGTCAAGACCCACCTGGTCGAAGCGTACGTAGCGTTGTCATTCTGGTCGCGAACGTGTATGTACATACTGGTCGATCGGTCTGTCTGCAGGCTGCAGCAATGAACCGTGACCGAGTAAGGAAGGGCACATGTCATAGTAGAGGTGCGCACATAGCATGTACATGCACGTACATCCAGCGTGCAAGAAAGTAAATACGACCATGTACATACATACAGGCGGGGTCTCGAACGCCTACTCGCGCATACGTACGGCCAAGGCTCATGTACATGGAGAGGCAACGACTGCATCCTGTTCATAGGCAGCCAACCGGCTGGGTTGGAATGGAGAAACCGCGTCGTCCTATTCGTTGAGAGGCAACAAAAAATGTGTTGTTCATCAGGAGCCATCCGGCTTGGACGGAACAGCCGATCGAAATGAGGCCTGGCATACCGCAGAATGGAGGAAACGGCCTTGTGATCATCCACCTACGGTCGAAATGGGATCCTGTTCACCGGGAGGTGTGTGGCGTACCGCAAAACGGAGGAAATGGGCTTCTCTTCGACCTCCTACGCTCGAAATGGGGTCCTGTTGATTGGGAGGGGTTGGCGTACCACAAAATGGAGGAAACAAACTTGTGTTGGAGTGCTACGGTCAAAACGGGGGTCTTGTTCATCGGGAGGGGTGTGGCGTACCACAAAATGGGACTCCACGGGCTACCGTTTATCTCCACGGTCGACCTCCTCCAGCCTCCACGGGCTACTGTTCATCCACCGTCGATGTCCTCCAGCCTCCACCTGCGACTGTTCATACACAGGCTCCTGTTCATCCAGCCTCCACCGCTCCTCCATTGGCTACTGTTCAACCAACCCTCTCCATGGGGTCCTGTTCAACCACCCCTCCACGGGCTACTGTTCATCCAGCCCTCCACTGGCTACTGTTCAACCAGCACTCCACGGGGTCGTCCTGTTCATCCAGCCCTCCACGGGGTCCTGTTCATCCACCCCCAACCGGCTCAATTGACCGGGGTCTTGTTCATCCAGCGGCAACGACCTCTACTACCACGGGGTCCTG